>NC_087270.1:15468044-15819711 GCF_015220805.1 Pogoniulus pusillus | reverse complement strand
AAAAAATTAAAAAAAAAATCCCCAAACCAAAATGCAGAGGAAAAAAGAATATATTACTGTAAAAGCATAAAAATAGGGATTTGACACCTCTCCTGAATGCCAGGGCTGTGGTAGTTTTGGTTGTGAATAAAGTGCAACCACTGAACCTATTTGCTTACTGCTGTGGTAGAAATAATTTATCATTCCAGATTCCTGTATGTATAGGGTTAACATTCCAGGGGTAGTAACCCTGAACCTGACCCTAGAGGTCTTGGCCCCTCCCCAGAGGTGGGTCACACTCCAGGTGATGGTTAGCCCACTCCCCCCACTTCCTGTCCTATAGAGGAGAGGGGCTTCCTGTTCCTTTCTCTCTCTTGCCACACAAATTCCACTCCACACATCTCTGCCTGCATATCAGCACACCACACGTGGCAGGCAAAGCCACCATCACACCACTCGGGTTGTATTTATCCCTTCTGTATTTTGCTATTTTCCCATCCCTATCCTTTGTAAACTTCCCTACCTCCAATACCTTTATAAGTTATTGTTAAACTTTTCCTTTTAACTTCCAAATCGAGTGAGATTGATTTATTCGGGTGTGTTTACCTCTCACTCTCCCTGTATCAAATCCCTATCTTTGGGAAAGGAGGGGGAAGAGGAGAGGGCACTCTATAAATTGTTATTGGGTCTATCAAATTTATTAGAGTCTCTGGGAATTTGAATTAGCTGGCTCACATATAAATACACAAGAAGTAGAGACTTGAGCATCTTTCCTCTTCTACCAGACAGTAGCTATGGTCTCTTCTCCCAGGTAACAAGTGACAGGATGAGAGGAATCAGCCTGAAGTTGTGCCATAGGAGGTTTAGGGATATTAGGAAAAATGTCTTCACTGAAAGAGTGGCTAAGCAGTGGAACAGGCTGCACATGGAAATGGTGGAATCACCACCACTGGAAATGTTAAAAAAATGTGTAGACGTGGCAGTGCTTAGGGACATTGTTTAGTGGTGGACTTGGCAGTGTTAACAGATGGACTTGATGATATTAGAGGTTTTTTCCAACCTTTGTGACTCTATGATTCTATGTGTAACTCCAGATGCTTTGCTCAGTGGATTGGCTGTCTGCAAGATGAGTGGCTGACACACCTTTTATGTTTCACCACAGTTGGATGACAAACAAGGCCTACGTCAAAAATTACAATGCTCCCCAGACTTCATAGTGATAAACATCATGAATGTCATAATAAGAGCCATATCTTGCATCCATTAGAAGATTTACCAGAATTAGATTAATTCTAACCATTAGCATCAATGTCATCCTATTAGCTCTTAGCATCTCCCATCCAAATTGCTTTAGGAGATCTCTGAATACCACACAAAGCTTTTAACTCACAACTCTCATGAGTGCCTATAGACAGTGAACCCTCCTACACATATGATAAGATCCTAAAAGTCATATGCATGACTTGCTTCTTCACAGGCAGTGAAGATGTAGTGAAGAAACAAAGTGGAACCACTGATTAGAAACCTTGCTGAGAGCTGAACTGGACCATGGCCACTTACTCAGAGCTGATGCTTCCAACAGTAAAGGTCTAGCCCTTGGGATCTGGAAGTGTCATTTTCTTCAACACTACTTCATCAACGTGGCACTACTTTAAAGATTATTTCAGGCACACAGTTCAGCAGGTACATTCAGGGTATGAACTTAGCAGGTTCTAAAAATGCAAATCCATGTCTGTAAACCCAACATATTAATAAGTTAACAGTTTTCAATAAGACATCAACATTTGCATGCATCTTCCTACTTGTTATGTGCAGTACTACATTTTTTTTAATGTTTCTTGGGTGCTAGCCAGAGAGTCTGAGTCCCTAGTCAGTTCATCTAATACTTTCTTGCCACAATAGATCTGGGTCTTGGCCAAGTACTGGACTCATACTGCATACAAAACGAGAGAATTCTCTCCCTTATCTATTAATAGTCTTCACTTCCCCGGGAAGAAGAAAAAAGATTACAAATTAAGATAAGCAAATACATAAAAATCCAGCACTGACTATATCAAGTATTTTCAGCATCTTCTAACACTGTAATAAAAAGATTTTCTTACATATTTATATTACCTTATTTTCCCAAGAGTCTCATTCATGACTGTTCACCTGAACAGGAGAAGATCACTTCTTTAAACCTCTCCTGGAGCTCCTCAGGCTTTCCACAAGAGTGAGTAAGGTTACATGACCTGAAACAAAACAGGGGAGGAAGAGTCTTCAGCACCATCCTTTCTTTCTCAGTGTTTCTCAAACTATGGAAGAGTTTAAAGAGGCCATGAGGGGCTAGAGGTGGTCTCTATTTTACATTTGAGCTTGAAATTTTTTATCCATTACTCAGAGACTCTAGTTTATTCAGAGGAAACACAGAAGAGATGCTTTTTGAAAGAGATTTGCAAACATTGCCCACTGCAGCAATGATGGGCAGGGAAACGAACATCACCTTTTACTGTGGGTATAAAGTAGCAGATTAACACTTAACAAAGGGCAAGAAAAAAAGGAATGAATAACAGAATGATACTGGTTCTGGTCATACAGCCACTTGAAGTCTGAGCTGCCCTTGGAAGGGCTGGTGCTGCCTGGCCAGCCCTGATGAGACCATTTTTGGCCACTTGAAGATGTGCATTTGATCAGAGAAATAATAGGCTAAACATCATCTGACCCTAAAAGCGCCCCTTGATGCTGCTGAGCACACAGAAACACAACACTCCTCAGAGCAGAGCAGGAAGGCATGAGGAGGTAGGCATGGAGTGGAAAGGGTGTGCTGTGCCCTTGGGTAACAGCCCCCCATTCATGCTGACCATGCACCAGCCAGGAAACCTGAGACAAGGACAAAGCCAAGAGCATCAGGGGAGACATCTCATCTTTGCTCAGGCTGCAGCTGGAATCACAGCCCAGTCCACACGGAATATTTTGCTGTCAGTGTAACACTAATCAGAGTAGTCCACTGGGTTGACTTGTAAAATTTTGCTAATAATACCAAGGTAGCTGACAAGTTAATAGAGCACATGATTCCCGTACCTTCTGCTTGAGTTCTGTGAGCACTTTTTCTGCTTAATTTGCCCTTCCCCCACAAAAAGAAGCAGCAGTGCCTTCATCTCAGTTGTTTCAGAACTTAGATCCTCTTGAAGAACGAAAGGATGTTGTGCCTTTTTTTCCCCCATGAAGACACATAATTAATGGAAGCCATTAAAGATACTTGTAAAAATTATTCAGATTTTTATATATGACTAACTAACCTATTATTGCTCTTCTTGGTCAGAGATTAATGGGAATTTCTTAAAGGATAAACAATTATTTCACAAGCTGCAGGATATATATGGGCTTGGAACACACTCTGTGATAGTGTGAATAATCAGAAATGTGGCTGTTTATTTTTTTGACCAATGAACCAAAGCTAAATTCAGCTAACAAGATGTCAAAAATCTCAAATGCAACCCCCAAAAATATCCAGAAAAACCCTAACAAACCAAGTGGATGTTTTTTGCAGTAACATCAACATATACTTTAGTGAAAAAAACTACTGCTAAGCAACTCAGGTTCTCATGTACTCTAACTCAAGATGATATAGGAACATACCAACATGATAACTAAAATGTCTGAGACACACCAAAGACTTTCAGGAAATAGTTTAAAATCAAGTGATAATGAATAGCTCATTGGGAGGGAAGAGAAAGAGAGAGAGACTGTGAGGCAGAAAGAAGAAACCACTTTGCTGCTCACAAGAGCTTCACACAAGTTTTCTTTACAAAGTAATGGCAATAATGTGCTTGGTCAAAGATCTCTGTGAAAGAAAATTGACTTCTAGGACCACAAGTAACACAGTCACTCGATGTTTGCCTTGATGATGGCACATATGGACATCTTTCAGTTTTCCAATTCTTTCAGTTTATGCATGACCTCAGAGTGCCTTGAAACACCTTGCCCACACTGGGTTGAAAGGCATGTGCAAAGAGGGATTAGAGCATCTCTAGGCTGACTTTGGCACTAAGGGAGGAGAGCAGATAACGTTTCAGCAGAGAAGGAAATGGAAGGCAAACCCATTTCTCAGGCAGTTGAAAACAGTGTTTGGTTCTTTTGAGACTGATTTGCCAAGTATTTCCTGCAGTATCTGTTTTGAGCAACAAACTTCCATGATTCATATGACCACATGAAACAAATAGCTCCTTTTCTGGCTGAAACAAATAAACTCACTCTAGCTCTCTTTCAAAATGCATCCTAACCAAGGTAGGCAGTAACAGTGAGCCTTCTGCTGCTTGACACCCAATTATCTTAATATCCACTGTATCTTCCCCTTCTCAGGGATCATTGGTTTTTTTCCCTTTAACTTCCCAAAGGCACACAAAGAATTGAATAACCTTTTCTCTGAGTACCTGGCTGTAGCCACATCACTGGAGGGGGTCCTTTCAACATTTTAAAAGACCTGAAGTGTGTGAAAACATGGCACTGCAGTCAAGAATCTCATCAGAGAATGGAATAAGAAGATTTATTTTATTTTTAATATTTGAAAGATTTCAAAAAGCATTCAACTGGATTTCTCACTAAGAGGATGAGTGAAGAGAATCCTTTGTAACTAAGCTGGGAGGCCCAAGTCTTTTATCCATTGTTACACAGTTTTTCCCCAGGGCAGAGTTAGGAAGGCCTGAAAGCCCCAGACGCTTAACAAGGCCAGTACACTGGGTGGGCTTTTCTGCCATTTCCTAAGCTGCTCCCGAGGTAGGAGCCATCAGAGCTGAGCAGGTCCGATGCTCCATTTCAGCCATCAGCAGAGATTATTTGGGGAGATCCTAGGAGCAGTATCGCTCTCATGGAGGTGACTCTGCCTGACCTGCCAGTAAATGCACAGGTATGTACACATACACCTTTGATGCTGAGCCACTCTTATGCCTGCTTCTTTAATAAACCAGAACCAGAACTGTTTCTCCATCAGATTACTAGTGAATTGGCACTTCAAGCAATGACTATACATCAGACTTTGCCAAGCTGCCTCTTCCTGTCAGCTTTTCCAAAACATTAGATATGACTGGCTGGCTGAAGAGATATTATCCCTTTCGAGATAGACCACCTAAAAGAGCACAACTCGTGTAACTGTACTGCTAACATATTTGTTTGGGGGTTTTGGGGGGCTTTGTACATTTTTATGTGAAATCCCTACAGCCTTCATGCAAACAAATTGTTGGGTTTGACTCAAAGAGACTTCGGCACATACCCCCTGAGCTTGGTAGACAGCAGTGATAGATACATACCTATGTTTGCACCTGACTGAAAGTGAGAACTTGCTTGAGTGATTCCCAAGACCCAGTAATACAAGTAGGAGCTTGGGACCTGAGGCAGGATACCCAGAACACCCCCCTGAAATCTTAATTATCATTAATAATAACAAATAATAATTAAAAAATTCTTATTCTAGGACTTGGCCAACACAGTTCACTAAACCATAAATATGCAAGATCTCTATGGGTAAAATTTTGCTTGGCATCACTTTGTGGCACTTTTGGACTCTGAAATTTTCTCTGTTAATACAGCCACAGATGCAGCAACTATGAACTGCAAAAGACACTTTACTACTTAAGCCCATTTATGCCCCAATCGATGTGTCAGAGTTCACCATTCAAAGTTGCTCTCAAATAAAGGGTGAGATAAAGCAGCTTTTAAGTAATTAAGTATCTCTTTTCTGATTTGCTACAAAGGTTGTGGAACCCTAATAGAACAGGAATTTTAAAGGGAAATGTCTCCTGTCTGAGTCCACTGCCCAGAAGCAGGAGAACATGGAGTTTGTAAACGACAACAGCAGTACAAGTAATGCCTAAGTAATGCCTATTTGCTTACTTGATTCCACTGAAATGAATGGCCTTTGGTTTAGGTAAGTGTTAATGTTGTAAAGCAGAGTATGCCTGGGGACCAGGAAGTGTCTGCTTCACGCATTAATGATGGAGTTACGGAATTGGCAGCAGTCATTTCATAGACAGAGTTGCAGAAGGATTTTTACTATGCGCTCAACTCTCCCTTTTTAAACTCTCAACAAAAAGTTGAAGAAATTCCTATTGCAGAGTAAGGCCAAAGTTGAAATTTTTCTGTAACATTTGAAAGAGATCCAGCTAGAGATTTTTAAATGATGCCACCCTTGAGAAAACACAGCTTGCAAGCTCTAATTGTGAGAGCCCTCCACACACACTTGGGTGTGTTCTCGCACAGGGTGAATCTGGGAATCAGCGAAAGCATGTTCAGCAAAATGATTGCCCTCCACTCCAGCCACTTCTCCGTTAAAGGTCCATCACTCCTTCTCTAGCTCCACCATTCATATGGAGAAACTTGGATAACCCAAGAAAAAAAAGCATCATACCAAGCAGTTGTAGTTGTATTTTAATGTTTATGCTATGGCTTTCTGTATAATAGGAATAATCGCTATTGCTTTGTAGTACACTTAGAACAAATAGCTTCTGAGATTGCTCAAACACTTTAGCTCCACTTCAGCTCTTAATCAAACTGAGCAGCTGTTTATTGCAATTACACTATAAAGCAATAGACATTATCCCTTAAGTAACTGTCTTATTAATATAGGTAGTTACACAGTTATTTCATAGTTACTCTTAAATAACGGCTCTTAATTATTGTATTAACATAAATAACCATCTCAATAAATTTAAATTAAATGCATATGTGAGAAATGTAATTGAAAGCATTGCACAAAATTGCATCTGTTTACTAATGTTTAAACTGATATCATTGTGTAGTTCAAATAAAACACAACTTTATTTCACTTTTTGATCATCAGGGTACACCAAAAAAAGCAAAAAAAAATAAAAATCCTAGATATTGAAACGGGCACTGTCTGATCTGTATTCTGCTGATTATTTTCTTTGCAATATTAGTTTGCTATCGGGAGAATGAGATTTCTTTTTATCCACAAAACTTACAATTTAATGTCCCCATTTAGTTTTCGTCTCACTTCCAGGCAAAGCAACATATGAAACTGGATTGCATTTTGCCCTCCAGTTCACTTGTGCAACTCTACTTTCAATGGAGAAAAGGATTTTATTTTCCTGTGCAATACTCATTCCTCCATAACTTATGCCATTTGTTCTGGTAGGATCAAGCTCTTTGCCTTCAGCTAATGGGAAGGCAGACATTGCCTGACCTGGACAGAAATCCCAACTCTTCCTCACTGGGGCCAGTTTATTGTTCAGGGGTTCTCATCCTACCCTAAAATCCTCCACTGCAGAGCAGGCAACACTTGTACAGCAGCTTTTATCTCACACTAACAAACGTTTCTCTCAAAAAAGACCAGAGCACAGATTAGCAGCTCTCATTTTACAGAATGCTCTGCCATCACACTGGCTTGCTCAGGTGGTTTTTTTTACCACAATACTAGCTTTGGAGGATGAAAGGAAAAAAAAAATCTCTTCTCCTTATTCTGTTCTAGATTCCTCTCCTGAACGATAAAGAAAAAATACTTGCTGAAGAGCAAGAAGAAAAGGAGAAGGACTGCCACAGACAGGCAAACAGACAATGTTAGAAAGCCCTGGGGAAAACTGGAAGTGGCATATTTAAGCCAGGAATGGGGTGAAAATAAGGCTGGAAAATATAAAGGTGCAAAATGAGGTGAAGAGGCCTCATATTCTTTCCTGTCAGGCATTTTTTTTCTGTCAAAACTTTTTGATTCAGTTCTTTATCCGGTACAGGGTCCTATAAATGTGAACTGCTACCTCTCTGGAATCAAATTGCAACAAACCCTTTCAAAAGTAACTGGAATATATTGAAAAAACAAAGTGTCAAAATCAGGAACATGTAAAGAAAATTTTCTCAGAGGGTCTTGATCTGGATGTCAGCAACTTTTAAGCTGGGAATTGCGGTGTATTTGGCTCAGTTAACATCAATGATTTTGAAGGAAAGAATCTGGTTCATGAAATCCAACCTACTGATGGTAAATTCTTCTAACTAGCAAGGTCCATCCTATCCTCTACCTACTAATTAGAGGACACAATCTCCCTCCAAGGACTCATTAAAGAATGGTGTTTCAATGCATATATACACTCCGTAATAGGATGGAGGGTGCCTCGGTGACACCATGTCTATGGAGAGATGGAATGCAGCTGGAGATAACAAAGATGAAAGCAGTGATTTATTTATCTCAATACTACTATAGAAATGCAACAGGTAACATGAAGAGATAATTACAGGCTCCATCAGAAAGGGGTTACTGATGCTGTGATCTGGCAGACACACTAAGCTACTCAGGAGACAAGCTCTTAAAAGTTTACAGACTATGCTGGGCAAAGAGACAATTCAGTACAAAGGGATTTTACAGAAAAAAATAGAAACTGAGAGTGAGGGAAGACATGTTTAAACTTCAGGTAACAGAGTTATCAGGGTTTGGATAATTGAAGTTCCAATGTGTATGTGCCTCCACTGTTGCTCACCTTTGAGCCTCACCCAGGCATCTTGACATTTATGTAATCTGAAATCCTGAAAGCTCTGAGTTTAGACAACTAAATTGCAGCTTGTCAATTTAGTCTTGACTGAAAGACAGGTGTTTTGTTTCAGAGTAATACTCCTTTCAGACTCCTTTATTCCCAAATTCAGATTACTGAACTAAGGAACTATAAAAAATGGAATAACTCACAAGCAGGCAAAGACATTTACATACCTTTAACAAAGGAATTCTTTGGGCAAATAGGGATTTTTTAAATTATTGCTTGTGAGTTTTTTTGGTCACTTGGGATTCTCAGCTCCACCTCTCTGGTGGGAGTTCGAAGCGTTTAGAGGCTTTGAAGGTCCCTGTGTTTTTGTTAATGTGGTAGGTCCCTTACTACTGCTATGTATTTTTACAAGCTTGTTCTGCTCTCTGAACAAAACCCTGAACAAAAGTCCAGCTGAGAATCTGAAACAGAATTATTCAAAAATGTAGCTCTGGAAGTAGGCATACAAAGAAATTTGCCCACTTCTTACACAACAGTCTGATGCCAAAAGTGCAAGCAAGGAGCATCTATTAGCTACCTGACACCTGTATCTTAACTGTATATCTAATTCAAAATGGGTCATTGTTCTCAGGTCTCCATTATCCCTAAAAAGTGACTGGGATTTTTTCCAGTAACAACCAAGCTCTCTCCTGGCACGACTTTTCACAGGTGACTTACACAGTCCAAGAGCTGCATGAGCTGAGGGTGGTGTTGGGATCCCACATCTGATTGTTACCACAGTTTTGTACTATTAATGCAATGGAAAGTGAGTCAGGGAGCCCAGAAAACAGCTTGGGCAGGACATAGCACCATCTGACCCCAGATTTAGCCTACCTTTGAGATGCTGTTGCCTACAAGTAGAATATGAGTCTATTACCGCAAAGTGCCTCATTGCAGAAAGCAGCAGCAAGGAAGACCTATAGCACATTCACTCAACTCTGCCAAAACCCATGTCATATAACTCAGGTTTTACTTTTTATATGCCTACGTATTTGGGTGCTGGGGACCACACATTTCTATATTCTTGGCATTGTGGCATGGTTTGGACCTTAATTCATTTGTTTGCGAGTAAATGTGTTGAAGGTAACAGAATATAAGCTTCATCCCACTGACCTGTGCATAACCTCAGCTTTGACCTGGAGGGATCTCGTGTTCTGGCATAGGTTAAGGGTCTCATTTAACTTAGAACCATAACCTAGATTTGAACTGTAGCCCCAGAAGTAAGAAGTCTGCATTTTTATCTGGGAGGCCACATGGCCCTGGTTTCCTGACTGATACTTGTGACATCCCAGTTTTGGCAAACCATGGAGGTACTAGCTCTGTGCTCTATTTTCTGCCTTTATTTATGACCAACTAGTCTGACTTTTTTTTTAAGGATTTGAGTGACAAAGTGACTACGCATATTATTCTGCATTTGAACTGCAAGATGTCGGTATTTCTACCTCTAGTGTGTAATTGGATCAGCTGCCAGTTACAGGAAGGAGCCGGGTGAGTATTAAGTGTGTGGAAAATGAAGAAGAGTCCAAGTGTGAAGGGGAGGAATAATTTGACAAAGCCTGCAGTGAGCTATACATGGTTTTCTCATTCCAGAATGGAGTAGGTTTTGAAGCGTATGAGGAAAAAAATGGCTTTGATTTATTCACTTTGGTTCACAGACTGCTAGACACAATCTTGGAGTGACCCAACACATACGGAAAGCCACAGTCCCTGCCCCAAGCAGCTTACAACACTGACATCATCATATCGAGGATGGTGGAGTGCCAAACTGTAAAACAACATTGTCAGGCAGCACACAAATCTACTGTCATTGGGTTGGTGTCACAGCAGGACTGTGGCTTACTGTGTTCATGATGTGGTCACCCTCAAAAAACTTAAAAACTTCACCCAGTGCTCTTTTGTAGGTCCCTGCTGCAGCACTTGCTTGCTGTAATTTTGTGTTTCTCAAGAAAGGAAAGAGGCTAAGGTAAGCATGAAACATTTTAAAACCTATTACAAAAATGCAGAGTAAATCTTAGACCTTTTTAAAAATGGTGAAGAATTGATTGTCCAGTCAAAAAGTGAGAATGTTTCTTTTAAGAAAAAGAAAATTGGTTCGGCACTGATTCTCCATTAATCAAAGTTATGGCAGGATCATGCAAACAGAAAGACATTTCTTTACCCACTAAATGTTCAAACATTTATACCTATTTAAATTGCAAACAAATCCTCTCAGGTATGAATAAGGAGACTCTAGGTTTCTGGTCAAATGCTAGTGGTAGGACAGAAGATCTGGATACTGAATGGTGGATCTGGGTACTGAATGGATACTGACTATTGAATAGTAGTCAGAAATTCTTTCACTTTGCACTCCTACTAAAGAAGCAAAGGAAGTAGTAATTGCCTGGAAATTCACAGACAGCTGTCCATCAGCTGTAGAAATCCACCACAACATTCACCACAGTGATCTATAAGGAATGAGAAAGAAACATTCCTTAGTGATGCAAATACAGAGGATTACAAAAATGCCAGGTGGATTTACTGGCTGGTGGCAGCCAGGATACACTTAGAATTGCCAAGATGGTAGAGAGAGGAAAGAGCAACTGAGCTCTGCTGTCTCCCTGCTCTAGGTTGCTCTCAGCTACACTTGGTTTATTGCCTATAGATCCAAACTGAGAGTGTGTGATTTGGAAATTCTTCTGCTATGCCTTCAACAGCAGCCACTAATGTCCAAAGGATCCCTGGATTACAGCTATAGAGTCACATCCTCTTTCACTGGCATAAAATCTCTGCAGACAAATCTATCAGGTAAAACCACAACAAAAACCAAATCAGAATAATTTCTCTGTGACTCTCCAAGGGGGGCAGGGCATTAAGCCCTACCTCAAAGGAAGTCAAAATTGGATCAGAACATCTCAGAGTGATAGAAAGGGAGAGATGGCAAGAGGTGGTAGTCAAAAGGTTTTATCAGCATGAGTTTAGATGACCACGTTACTCATAGGTCACTGTGCTTTCCAGCTGACTAGCAACAGATGAAATGAGGAAGACAACAGACTCTGCATTTTCAGGTAGCAATTTCAGCCAAGTGTGCCTTTTCATCTGCCATTTAGTCTGGAATATGCATGGCACTGCTCAGAAAGCATCTCACTTTATATGCAAAAAGAAACCCAACATGAGATTCCACAACAGTGAAGCAAGCTCTATGAGAACACTGAGACAATATTTATCATAGAATCACAGAATCAACCATGTTGGAAGAGACCTCCAAGATCATCCAGTCCAATCTAGCACCCAGCCCTAGCCAATCAACTAGACCAGGGCACTAAGTGCCTCATCCAGGCTTTTTTTGAACACCTCCAGGGACAGTGATTCCACCACCTCCCTGGGGGGCCCATTCCAATGGCAAATCACTCTCTCTGTCAAGAATTTCCTCCTACTATCGAGCCTATACCTCTGCCATCACCACTTGAGACTGTATGCCCTTGTTCTGTTGCTGGTTGCCTGAGAGAAGAGACCAACCCCCACCTGGCTACAACCTCCGTTCAGGTAGCTGTGAACAGCAATGAGGTCACCCCTGAGCCTCCTCTTCCCCAGGCTAAACAACCCCAGCTCTCTCGGCCTCTCCTCACAGGCCCTGTGTTCCAGGACTCTCACCAGCTTCATCACCCTTCTCTGGACACATTCCAGTACCTCAACATCTCCCTTGAATTGAGGAGACCAGAATTATAGTGTTACACGAAGAAAAACTTCAAACATGAGGAATTTGGTTTTGCTTACAGTTTTCATGCTCCCAGTATTACCTGATACTGATCTAGAACAAGTACTTCAGAGACCTTTGTGAATAAAATCCCATCTATGTCACAAAGACACAGTGAGTTATTCTGATGTGAATCTACAACAGTTAAGGCAGAAAGCATGCATAGTTCTTCATGGCTCATAGCAACAGCCACAGCACTGAGATATGGTTATATAATAAGGACATAGTTATAATTTATTTATACTACAGTGATGCCATTCTTCAGGCACTGTACAAAGAGTTTACTGAAAACTGCTCATATTTTTTCAGAAGGTGCCAATCAGACACAGCAGAGATCTTGACTGCTGAGTGGAAAATAACATTGCTATTCCTGACATTTCTCAAATTAGGAAGAGCTTCTAATGAAGCTTCTCTAAGACATCTCTTTCAAGGATTTGTTGGACACCTTCCTTGCTAACAACAGATGCACAGGGGGTGACTGCCCTCCTGTGCTCTGTGCTTAATTCTTTCACCTCATACTACGTTGCTTGTTTCCTGCACTTGGAAATCTCACACTTGTGTTCAAACTCTGAATACTCTCTTCAGCTACACACAAGGAGCTGGAGGCCTTGTTAACCTTCTATCCCAGTAATTTTTTTTTTGAAGTCAGGAAATTATGTCTTTTTTTTTTTTTTTTCCCTGCTGTGGGGGTTTTTGTTTGTTTATGGTTGCTTTGTTTTGTTTTCATTGCAAAAAACTAGGGGAGTTACCCCCTACAGTGCCTAGCTTTATGTTGAGCTCTTACAGCAGTGATTGGTGGCAGGGGAAAAAGACTCAAGTCACACCACCCACAAACAAAAGTGTTGCATTTTGCGTAGGGTTTTATGTCAATGTTTTGATAATCTCAGAAATTCCACACTTGTATTGGTAGTGAGATATCTAGAAAACAACATATGCTTAAATAAATTCAGTAAGATCATGATACCCCTGTGTGAATGCTTGTATATTTTTCCATTAAAAAGTCAGATCTGATAAAAACCTGAGATTCACTTTTCAGCTGATCTAAATCCACAAAGATAATGTAATTACTGGTTTACACCTGAAAACCATCTTATCCTGAAGTATCTTAGGCCCTTTCATCTCCTTCATTCATGCAGACAGGCTAGGTACCAGTAGACAAAGGTTTCATGTCTCTGACTCCAACACTTTGCAGTGATGTGAGTTCACAGGAGCTGGAGGCTGTAGATGCCTTCTGCTCCAGCAGGTTTTCTTTTCCTTTGTTCAGGAAATTTTGTCATTTTAAAAAATGTTATCAGCAAGGGAATTCCCCCTTCTGTTGTCCAGCTTTGAGAAAGGGGTCTGATTTGTGCTCGTAGCTAAAAATCCTTGAAAAGTCATCAAAGCAATCACTGGCTTTAGTAGAGCAGCTGAAAAGGGATGTTTCTACTGCTTGCCAATGCCCTTCCTTGCCCAGTACAGCATTTCTGGCAGCGTTCAAGCAGTGTGAGCAGCTCAGGCCACCATGCCACAGTGCTCTGCCTCCCAGCACAGCTCTGCTGCTCTGAGTGCAGTGCTTGTGTCATGTTGTTTACAGAGTGTGACAGGCCAGAGGAGAGCAGAGGTATAGTCATAAGGGAATGGAGTGAGGCACAGTGGCACTGGAAAAGCATCATTAGAGGTATTGGGCTCTGTAGGACAGAGGGAAATAGAGCTGAGGGTTGTGGAGGAGGACGATTAGAGGGAAAAAGTATCTGGCATCCCTAATATGTTTTGCCAGGATATAGGGTGAAGAAAAGAACGATGAAACAGACAAACAAGAGGTAAAACTGGTTTAGGAAAGAAGGGGAGAAATGCATGGAAAATACAGTAATGATGGAACCTCATCAGTAACAACAACTCAAGAAGAAAAGAGGACTGATGGATAGTTGTGCTAGCATGAGTAAGGCAGGATAAACCAAACCTCTTTGAAGCACTTAAAAAGATAAACAAAATGCATTAAAAAAAACTAGTGAGGAAAAAAAAGAGAAGAAAAAAAAGGGAGCACCAGAGGACAAACAAACCAGAGAAAACAGAGAGGATTTCTATGAGCACAAAAGCAGAGGTCAGTACCCTGTGGTGATTTCCCAATAAAGGAGGAAGTAGAAGTGAAGGAAAATAACTAAATACTACTTGTAAACAATTGAGACACTGACTGCTACTTTATGATCTTTTTGAAAGTTTGCTATTACCACATCTCCAGTGATAAATGCCTTCATAAGACAGTAGCTTTCTGTAAGCAAAAATACACAAATGTACAAAACAGTACTGTGAGGCAAACAGCAAAGTAACAAGAAGTCATTTCTCCCCCCATGCCAAGTGGAACTGCTTTGGCCCATGAGTGTGCCCTGCCCAGCATAAATCCCTGGAAGTGGTTCATGCATAGTGGTAGATCCACTCAATGCCGTGCTCTTTGGCCTGATTTTTCACAAGATTGTTCTTGAAATGAGTGCCATTGTCTGACTCGATTCTCTTTGGAGTTCCATGTCTCCACAAGATCTGTCTCTCCAAGCCAAGAATGGTGTTACGTGCAGTAGCATGTGGAACTGGATAGGTTTCCAGCCATCCGGTGCTGGCCTCTACCATTGTCAGCACATACTGCTTGCTAGAACGAGATCGAGGTAAAGTGATGTAGTCAATCTGCCAGGCTTCACCATACTTGTACTTTGACCATCTCTCACCATACCATAAGGGCTTGATCTGCTTAGCCTGCTTAATAGCAGCACAAATGTCACAGTCATAGATGACTTGGGTGATAGCATCCATGGATAAGTCAATTGACCCATCACGTGTCCATTGGTATGTTCCATCTCTGCCTTGATGTCCAGATGAGTCATGGGCCCACCGAGCTAAGAACAGTTCACCTCGGTGTTTCCAGTCAAGGTCAAGATCTGAGTTTGTATCAACTTGAGACATTTTAGCAGCTTGGTCTGCCTGCTGGTTGTGTTGGTGTTCCTCAGTGGCTCTGCTCTTAGGGATGTGTGCGTCTATGTGCCACACCTTCACCGGAGTTCTCTCCAGTCATGCATCAATGTCCTGCCATAGATCAGCACACCAAATAGGCTTCCCTTTCCTCTGCCAACCATGCTTTTTCCAGTCTTCTAGTCAACCCCACAGAGCATTGGCTACCATCCATGAGTCGGTGTAGAGGTAAAGGATAGGCCAATTTTCACATTCAGCCACATCAAGAGCAAGTTGGACAGCTTTTATCTCAGTGCATTGACTGGATTCACTTTCTCCATCTCTTTCTTCAGTAACTCTCCTGGTAGGACTCCAGACTGCTGACTTCCATCTTCGCTTGTTCCCAACAAGACGACAGGAACCATCTGTGAACAAAACATAGCTCTTTTCCTGATCAGAGAGATCACCATAAGGAGGAGCTTTTTCAGCACAGGTTACTTTCTCCTCTGGAGATTTTCTACAGTCTGTGCCTTCCGGACAGTTGGTGATCACCTCCACCAGACCATGGCAATTGAGATTCCCCATTCGTGTTCGTTGGGTTATTAAAGCCATCCATTTAGACCAGGTTGCATCTGTGGCACGATGTGGTGATGAACCTTTGCCTTTGAACATCCAATTTAGGACTGGCAATCTAGGAGCTAAAAGCAATTGTGACTCAGTTCCAATCACTTCAGCAGCTGCTTTCACTCCTTCATAAGCTGCTAGTATCTCTTTCTCTGTTGAGGTGTAATTTGCCTCTGAACCTCTGTAACTACGACCCCAGAAACCAAGTGGATGACCACGTGTCTCATTTGGAGCTCTCTGCCAAAGGCTCCAAGTTGGACCATTGTCACTGGCAGCCGTGCACAGAATGTTGTTAGTGTCCGGATCAGATCGCACAGGTCCCAAGCCCACTGCATGGACTACTTCTCACTTGATCTGATCAAAGGCTGCTTGTTGTTCAGGTCCCCACTCAAAATTGTTTCTCTTACGAGTCACATCATGCAGAGGTTTGACAATTTGACTGAAACCAGGAACGCGTAGTCTCCAAAATTCCACTGCACCCAAGAAAGAGAGAGTGTCCTTCTTATTGGTGGGAACTGCCATGGTGGAGACTTTGTTGATCACATCCTGAGGAATGTGACGGCGACCATCCTGCCACCGCACTCCCAGAAACTCAATCTCTCTGGCAGGTCCTTTGACCTTGTCTCTCTTAATGGCAAAACCTGCGTGTAACAGAATGTCAATGATTTTGTTACCTTTCTTGAAGACTTCCTCAGCAGTTTGGCCCCACACAATGATGTCGTCGATGAATTGTATATGTTCTGGAGCTTTACCTTTCTCCAGTGCATTGTGGATGACTGAGTGACAGATTGCTGAACTGTGTTTCCACCCCTGAGGCAAACTGTTGAACTGGTACTGGATTCCTCTCCAGGTGAATGCAAACTGAGGCCTGCATTCCTTTGCTATGGGAATAGAGAAGAAAGCATTAGCAATGTCTATGGTTGCATACCATTTAGCCTCATTCGATTCCAGCTCGTACTGGAGTTCCAGCATGTCCGGCACAGCTGCGCTCATGGGTGGAGTCACCTTGTTGAGGGCACGAAAATCAACTGTCAGCCTCCAGTCTCCATTAGGCTTGTCCACAGGCCAGATGGGACTGTTGAAAGGTGAGTGAGCTCCCTCGATGACAGCCTGACTCTCCAGTTGACGAATCAGCTGATGAATGGGCAACGAAGAGTCACGGTTAGTTGTGTACTGCTTGTGGTGAACATTTTGAGTAGCAACTGGCACTTCCAGATCTTCTATGTCATGATGTCCCACAACTGCAGATTCAACTGAAAGTTCAGGTCTAATGGACAATTTCAATTTACCATCCTCAATCTCTACAGATGCTATTCCAAAAGCCCATTTGTGACCTTTAGGATCTTGGAAACAACCTTGTCTCAAAAAGTCAATTCCCAGAATGCAAGGCGCATCAGGACCAGTTACAATAGTATCTTTCTTCCACTCTTTAGCGGTTAAACTTATTTCAGCCTGCAACTTAGTTAACTCTTGAGATCCACCAGTGATTCCTAAAATAGATATAGACTCTGTCCCTTTGCAATTGGATGGCAATGAAGTACACTGAGCACCTGTGTCAACTAAAGCCCTGTATTTCCGAACTTTTGAACTGCCAGGCCACCTAACAAATACATTCCAATAGATTTGGTTTTCTCCACTATCCCTTTCCTCCTCCTGGCTGGAGGCAGGGCACCCCTAATGCTGAACATGGCATGTGGGGTGTGCACAGTGATTGATGTTGTGAAAGAAATTGCAATTGTTGAATAATTGCAGTTACTTTGGGGAGTTGAAGTGACAGCTACTTTTCTGGCATTGTTGCCTCTGTTTCTGCTACTCTGCAATCCCCTGACTCTCTTCAAAAGAACTGAAGTAGGTTGACTGTCCCACTTGTTTGTGTTCTCACCATACTGGTCACACAGGATTATCCACAGTGACCCAAGTGATTGCTGATGACTAGGTGGAATTTGTCTCCTAGGCCAGAATTGCCTTGCAGGAGGTGGGTGTCTGTTCCTTATAGCAGAAATGTACACCTATTTCAGACAACGAAGGAATGGTATCCTTTGCCCAATTGAATATGGAGCTTTTAATTTCCTCCTTCAGTTCTTTCACGGTATCTTTTATCTCTGTAGTCATAGTTTTTACAGCAGAGACTAGGGCAGAATCACAGTATCATCAGGGTTGGAAGAGACCTCACAGATCATCAAGTCCAACCCTTTAACACAGAGCTCAAGGCTACACCATGGCACCAAGTGCCACGTCCAATCTTGCCTTGAACACCTCCAGGGACAGCGACTCCACCATCTCCCCGGGCAGCCCATTCCAGTATCCAATGACTCTCTCAGTGAAGAACTTTCTCCTCACCTCGAGCTTAAATTTCCCCTGGAATGTGACAAGCTGTCCTCTATCTGCCTCGGTTGGTCAGTGAACTCACCAACAATGAGAGGCCTTCCATTATCATTCCTGGATAGAAACCTGCTAGCCAAGATGTTAGGATAGGATGAAGGATCAAGCTTAATAATCTTCTTTGTGGGACTGTTCCAAGAGTAATGTCATCGGGCTCATGTGTACCACAATCTCCATAAAGCTCTTCCTTCACAGCAAACTCCTTCAGAGGCTTAATTCCCTGCTCAATTGTGTTTAAATTCTTGGCTGCCCATGGCAAATCATCTTGAGAAAAGTATCTCACAGCCACAGCCAACATGAGGCATGTCCACAAGCTAACCTTACTGAGAGGGCTTGCTAGGTATTTGTTCATTCCACTCTCTTTTGTGAGTGGCCCTAGCTGCTTTGCCCTATTTGTAGGGCACTTGCAATAGTACGGCATCTTGTCAGCCAGCTTAGGATTGGCTCTCCTGATTCCCCTGCATATTCCTTTCTATCTTCCCTGATCTCTGAGGGGATCATTGGAATCCTGGATATCATCCTTCTCCTCTTCCTCTGGTTGTCCTGGTTGTCTTTGGCCTAGAAACAGAACTTTCCTAAGAGCACTCTTAAACTCCTCAGAGCTATCCTCCTTCTTGGCAGCCAATCTCACATAGCTCTTTTCATCACTGTGTTGCAATTTAAGTATATTGGCCAAATCTCTAAGGCTGTATTTCTCCTCTTACTCTTGTGTACCAGAGGTCCTCTTTCCTAAATCCTCCCTTGAGTCACTCTCTGTCAAACATTTGGTCTTAGATTTAGCTTTTGCGGGAGCAAGAAAGGTAGTAGATGTTCCTTCTAGCAGGTCTGAATCACTGAGAATCTGAACTGCTGCCTGTAAGTTTGAATCTGGTTTAGGGTTAGAACCTGCTGCCTGTGGACTTGAATTAGGTGAAGAAAGAACAGAGAATTGAACAGCTGGACCTGTTGTTTGGCTGCCTGTCATGTTATTGTCAACAACCACGACTTTGGCAGTAGTCCCAGAAACTGTGGGAGGAAGTGTAGCGGTGGACATGGCAGCCCTCTCTTGTTCTCCCCCCTCAAACAGAAATTGTTTTGAGAAACTTCTCCAGACCTTATCTCTAACTCTGTTTCTCCAACTTGCAAACTCTTCGAACACTGCCTCCTGCCTCTCCCAAGCAGTTTTTTTTAAGGAGGCAACAGCTGAATTCTTGACACATAATACAGCAAGTAGACATAAACCCAGGATTATTAGGTCTATATTAATACATGATAAATATACCACTATATTACATGTGTAGAATTCACTACAGGGGTTTGGAGGTTCTGTTTTAGGCAGAATTACTCTCATCGGAGATGTTGAATAAATTTCAACAGTTGTACTATTTCCTTATTAAAACAGAGTTTTAATAAGAAAACAGAGTCTTATTAAAAACAGAGTTGGTAACAGTTTCAGTAATATTAAAGCAAACTCAGCTAAGAAGATACTCTCCAAAATCCAAACCCATTATTTGAATCTTTGTCCACATTAAACAGAAGGGAACCAAGCTTGGCAACAATATAATGGTGGAGGCACCATAGACATAATGGGTATAATATACTACCAATTAACCAGATAAACTTCATCTTCCAGACTTGATTAGCAATGAATCACATTTAATTTGCCCCACATTGGGTGCCAAGGATGCGATGGTTTAGCAGTTACCTGCCCCCTCACTCTTATGAAATCATGCCAACTAGACCACATGGAAGGAATGAAGCTTTATATTCACAACTCAGTACAATATACAAGCAGCTATTTACAATATATTATAAATATATACAGCTATATACAGAAACATGCAAGTTAAAAGTAATACAGAAACACAGCACTTCTTTCAGAAATCAGAGTCCCCAGGAGAGGCTCCCAACCACCCTTCCCCCTTCTTTCCACCCTTCTACCTTATCCCAGAGTATGCCTTATGTGCAAGGTGAGTTGGGAAGATCAGCAAGGGGAGTTAGAAGCAGAAGGATTAGTTACACAGATCCAAGCAGAAGAGAAACTGACACTCCAACAGAGACACACACTCTGTCTTATGTTTGTGTTCTTGCTTTTACACATCTCAGTGAACCTATGAGTGAAGTAGCCATCGCCATTGTTTCCTTTTCACAGCCTACAATCTAATTTTTCTCATTAAAATATTCCAGTTAGCCTCAAACTAGCACAGAGTCATGGGATGGATGTGCAGGCCCAGTGCTGGGCAGGGATAGTTTTGTGAAGAAGGATAGGAAGAAATGACCAAAGACTAAAGACAAATTTCATTTTACAGACACCACTGAGTCCTTTTTTCTAGTTTCAAGGTGTAGTAAATACCCTACTCTGTGAGAGGGAGGTAATTCCAGACTTGAGGCATAAGGCAAGACAATTTTGTTATGTAACTCCATATTTTGATTGACAGGAGGAACCATTTTCCATGCTGGCCTAGTTTTAAAAATAAAGATGTATGGGTGGCCTTCAGAATGTATGCATAAGTTTGAAGGAGTTAAAACTTGTACCCATCAACATGGTTTCAAATAGATAAATACCTGCAACTGGTCCTTAGGCATTATATTGCATATGTACAGATGCTGTCCTCACTTCCAGTCCGTCAGTGAGGCTATATGGTTAAAATCAATATTTTCAAAGGCCTTTTGATCAGGGCCCCATTCTGGAAAGGACAGCTTCAGACTGACAGTGAAAGCAGATTTTACAATGTATGTATGCACACTCACTTGAAACAAAAGACTCACATACAGTCCTTTGTTTACTAGTAAAATCCAGTTTTCTTCTGTGGTAGAACACCTAGATAAGTGAGACAACAATCTGGCCCCAAATCCTCCCTTCACAAACTCCCATACTAAAAGATGAGGCTGCTTCAGGGGCTGAGCAGATAGAGTCCAGACCCAGCAGCCTTCATTCAAGATTTCAATTTACTGACTGTGATGGCAGTATTACCTTAATTCATAATAGCACCTTCACTAAGAGTACTTCTGTACATGCCTTAATTGCCAAAATAAGTGCCTTTTCTGTTTGGTTGGTTTTGTCTGAATGCAGGAAAGATGATACAGATTAAAATTTTAAATGGAAAAAACCTGCACATCTTCTCTCTATTTTTTTTTCTGGGACAGACTGCTTAGGGACACAGAACAGCCTTTTTTTTTGTTGTCTCATACCCTTGTTCTGTACACCACCCCGGTACTATCCTTGCTTTAAGATTAACTGCTGATCTGAAGATTGACTGTGCTATCCTTAAAGCCAGATATTCTTGGGATTTTGTTATTGCATCAAGGTGCATTTGTGCTTCTAAACGGACAGCTGTACTTTAACTGGAAGACAAAGGAGCAGAATCCAGCCTGTTCCAGTGTGGGTCCAAAGCCCAGGATGTCTGTGGTATTGTAGTCTTTAGCTTCAAATGCAGATAGATGAGCTACAGCCTTTTTTTCCATGACTGTTATAATGCAGAATATGAAAAACTCTTGGGATGGTTTAAGCTGCAGGGTATTCTCCCAGAGTTCTGTCCAAGAATAATCTAGTAAAAATGTGGACAGAGAACCATCGACCCCTGCTTTCCCCTGAACATATGCAGCTCTGATCAGTCTGGTATTTCAAGAAAAACAAGGTCCTGAACCCTAATCCTCAGACACATAACAAAGCGCACTTCACAGCTGTGATGCACAGCTACTATCAGCTCCGAGGCCTGAGTGGGTCCCAAGACAATGCCTCCTTTATCACCCAGAGGACAAATATCTAGACAGCAATATTTTCTGCTTGAATGCTTCAAGCATCTCTTGCAACTCCTGACTGAAAGAGAAAACTGAGCTGAGAGTGTTTGCTGAGTGATTATTTTAATTTACTACTTGATGTAAATCTAAATGAACTGACATCCAGCTTGAGATGGACAGAA
Source organism: Pogoniulus pusillus (assembly GCF_015220805.1). Lineage (NCBI taxonomy): Eukaryota > Metazoa > Chordata > Aves > Piciformes > Lybiidae > Pogoniulus > Pogoniulus pusillus. Next base: position 15,797,677 of record NC_087270.1, on the reverse strand, counting down.
AACAATCATTGTGAAAAAAGAAAGAAGGCTAATATTACAATATCGTTTGAGTAGCACAGGTTTAGGCAACTTCAGCAGTGGCAATGTATTAGATAGTGAGGCAAGGTTTGCATTTCTTTTTCTTCACTGAATTACCATAATAAGTTCTGTAATTTTAGGGCTGTTTATCAGGCGATGATAACCAAAATGTTCAGAACATGGTGTCTGAAGGCAACGCTACAAAGCACTGCAGTGTAAGCCCTCACATGCAGAGGCATTGCTGATTCTTACACACCCGATGATCTGTGTGTACGTGTGTGTACAGGTGTTCAGAAGCAACAACATTCCCTGGCTGCTAATTGCTAAAATGGCACACGTTCTGCATCTGGCTTGAGGCAGAGTGAGGGAAAGGGGTAGAAAAGGAAGAAAACTTTCCGGTAAAGTTCTCCAGTGCTTTAAAAACCTGTCAAGTCACTCTGCTGAGCTCTCATATGAACAATAGATTTGGGACTTGGCCTGCCTGCACCGGGGAGTCTGTCACTGCTGCTCTCTGATCTGGGTTTCCAGCGTTTGATGGCTGCGCGGTGTCACAGAACAGCTGGAGGAGAGGCGCCTCGGCTGAGTGCATGAGATGGAGGAAAAAAATCCGACAAACAAAAAGCAAAAGAGATTTCTTTGTGAGGCAGGCACAGGCATCTGAGCTCTGCCAGAGCGAGACGTGTCACCTTGCAGCATGGCCTGTGGTGCCCTACACTGAGAGAAACAGATACTATTGCCCTGCAGGCCTCCCTTGCTCCCAGATGAGGACCCACGGAGATGGTGCACCACATGCAATACAAGATGGAGGCCCGACAAGAAATCCCTCTTGGTGGGGCTTAGCAGTGGCTTCACCAGCTCCTGCAGCTCCTCTCCCAGAGGCATTTTTCCAGCAGGCGATCACCTCCTCAAGCTTCTCCTTGCAGAGCATGACATGGTGGCACCAAGAGCCTGGAAGAGGGGTCCCCACTAGCTCATTGATTAGCAACTCTCAGGGCACCCAAGAGCCATGTTGCACCTCCAAGACTGACTGAATGTACCTGAGGCACCTTTTCCTTCCACCCTGAGAAGCTTCTGTTGGTTTTTGGGGAATTAGTGGCTGGAAAGACTAAAGTGCATGCATAATTTCTTGCACATTGCCTTGAAAGTATGGACCTAATTCGAAACAAAACTCACAGCATAATGTTCCATTTTGCATATACCAAAGACTGATAGAAAAGCTCATAACTGAATAAAAGAAGTTGAATAAAGATGAAACCCGATGGGTTTCTGAGGCTGTCATTCAACAGCCCCCACCTTTTGGAAGAACACCATGCCTTCCTATTAAGTGATTTGAATCACTATCTGAAAGAAATCTCTGCAGTTCCTTCTTAAATTCTACAGGAGGCTCAAAAGCACGTCGGAAATATTTTCACTCGGTACCATAAGATGTTTTTCATCAGAGTAACATGCCTCTTAACCCATAGCCATATATTCAATTAAATTGCATGGGCATATGTGTGTTTATTTACATAATGTGTAAATGTATAGCTGGGTATATATAAACAAAAGGCTTTCATAACACAGAGGAACACACATGGTGGTATAATTTGTGTATATGCACACTGTGTAACTGCAGCCGTTCATGTCAACACCATTCATCACCTGTATTCACCAAAATGGTGTCAGTATTCTGTTCTGCATGCTGCCTACAAGTTCACCACAATGATAATCTCCCTCCTCAATTAATTAAGGACAATTTAAATATTTCAAGTGAATTACATTAGCATGACAAAACAGTAAAATTTAAATTGTGGAGCTGTGAACAGAAAACCTGTGACAAAGTCCCTCTTTCAACACAGTCAAAGAGAAAGATTTTACAAATTGACAGTATACATTATGCACAGCCTAACTGTGGACATTTGCTGTCAAGCACTTAAACAGAGAGACACAACAACGGCTCCAGTTTGAAAATAAGAATTATCTGGAGGGGACTAGTGCTCACTAAGGGCAACCCTGACAAGTCCAAGTGTGCACCTGGATCAGCACTTAAAACAACTCTGCTAAAAGAAAGCTGCTCATCATGAAGCTCTCTCTAAATAACTGGGTTTGCAATGGACCTTCACTAAATGTCCTTATGTGAAAGTGTTATCAAGCCTACTAAAAAGAGCATTTTTAAAACGTTCCTGTTAAATATTGCTTTGGTAAGAGGGCTACAAAACCATGCTATGAAATGTTACAAAGGGGATTTTTTATTTTATTTGTTTATTTTTTAGTTCTGTGGGTCTACTTAGAATAAGACTGAAATTTTACATTCCGAATTCAGAAGTAGTGAGATAACATTTTCCTTTCTAGAGACAAAATTCTGTAAGGAAGTTTTGAAGAACTGTGGCTTGTATTTATAGCCTCACCATACAGCTACTATGGATCTAGCACTCTTTTCACTGATGAAGTGTCTGATTAACATATACTGTTATTGGGCTTTGCAAATTAAAGGCTGGATCTTGCAACACTTATGTGAGTCAGCCTTAATCACACAAGTAGTCCACAGCAGGAGTAAATGTTATGGGATCAGGCCCTTCAAAAATGAGCAAAGCTTCATTAGCCCCTTCATGTGATTTTATAAATATGCATGCTCTAATGGAGTATTACAATGTAGGTACACACAAACTCATGTTACTCATATGAACACTGCCTGAGAGCTCAAAGGAATTTGGGACTTCCATGAGTAAAAAAACATTATAGTATGATTGGTTGATGCCAAACAAAAAAAAATAACAGAGAGAAGAGAAAGTCTTCTGCTTTTTCCTGAGGTTATTCCCTGACAATACAGCAAAACATGCTACAAATGCTAATCCAGAAGGGTAGTTGTAGCTTCTGTTGTTTTGCCCATGCCAAGCACTCCCACTCAGGCTGGCAGAAGTTGCCAAATGGCGTCTGTACCCCTCAGTGTCCAAGAAAACTACAGTTCAGCTGTAAAAAAGTATCTTCCTGCCATGGCACCCTACACTGAAGTGGATGGTGGACGCATCCAAGACAAATGAAAATGAGCTTCTCAGTAGGGTAAATTACCTCTCCTACCGGTTCTGGGCCACCACATTGGGCTGCTTTTGGCACTTGAGCTTCTGCAGGTGCCTCAATGGTGAAGCACGTAGTGAAGCAAATATCTGCTTGTAAAAGATCGAAAGGTGCATGAAGCTCCTGCTGCTTGTTCTTCACCAAGCTCAGTAATGCTCAGCATGTGATGTTAAGCAGGGCTATTGCAGAGACAATCATGACATCATAAAGAGCAAGCAGAAATCACCCAAAAACCCAAAGAACAGATTAATTCCCCAGGGGCATTCTTCCTGCTAATGACCCTTATCATAGGAAGTGAGAGAATGAATGTACTTTCCCTGAGAGAAGAGGTATTGCTTACCCAGAAAGAATTTATTCTGGGGTGTCAACACTTTAGTCTAAACCCCACACTGCATTTCCTGTTGGTAATTCTCAGATGTAATCATGAGAACTACTGCAATTAGGTTATTCTAATTATGAAAATCTATTAAATCTATTTCCTTTTTTAGACTTAAGAGCAAACTTTGTTTTATTGGGCTTTTTTGTTTGTTTGTTTGTTTTTTGTTGTTGTTGTTTTGGTTGGTTTGGGGTTTTTTTTGTGTTTTTATTTTTTTTTAAGTGTGTGTGTGGTTTGTGTTTGGAGTGGGTTGTTGGGTTTTTTTTTTTTGGGGGGGGTGGGTGTTCTTTTTTTTTTATACCAAAAAAGAACACATAAAAACACTGCAAATCTTTTACTTCTTTCTTGTGCTACAAAATCTGAGCACAATTGCTCCAGATGAGTTTTAATCGTAGCCTTTCCAGAAAGACAGTACTCTGTCTAAATAAAAATATAGTTGATAAATGCAGTCAGATGGCACCAGGTTGTTTAAATAGACCATTAAGCTCAAAATGTCTAAAGTTAAATTAGATTGCATTCTCTTTCACCTAGGGCTTTTGTAAGACAAAACTGGCATGTATATCCTTGTCCACATTAATTTTTACTGCCATGGTCAAAAGCAGCATAAGTCTAAAGCTTGTGTAGAATTTTCTGTCTTTATTTGATGTGATCATAGCAGATGAATTAGCTCCCTTGGTGCAGAGAGTGAAAGAAGGTTAGTTGAGGGAAATAAGGAATTTTCAGAGGAAAGAAAAAGTTTGAGGGAAACATATGGTTTAAATGCTCTAGCCTATTTCAGATCAAGCTGAGAGACTTGAGATCTGTTGGTTCAGAGATCCAGTTCACTGCACATTCCTACTGTGCCTGCCTACTAATTGCATCCCATGTTTGTCAATCAAATATTTGCAATTAACAAAAATATTCCCTTAAGAGACGCATAACAGAGACTGCTAAGGATCCATTGCTTTGCTATTAGAGCCAGCTCAAAAAAACAACCAGGTTTTTAAAATATTCTGATGATGATGACACTGCCAGACACTTCCAGTCAAAACATTAACAAGCAGAATAGGTGGCATGGGGGCTTTTCAAAGAGATTTTTTTCAAAGAAGAAAAACTTTGATCTTAGTATTTCTGACCCATCCTCCACCTCTGATTCTTCAATCTACAAGTACATAGAGAGGTTTAATTTCACTCAGTGCATAACTTGCCTAAGGATAAATGCTGATCTAGATTTTTTTTTTTATTTAACTCCAATTTAACTGATGCTCTAAAGCTGCCCTATCACTGCATAATGCAAACTCAAACAAGGTTTCTGAGCAGCAGCTGAAGAAAGCAGACTAGAATAATAAGAAATATAAGAGGTTCAGAGGAAACATTAATTTGTAAATAGGTAGAAATGCTAGTAATTTGTTGGGAATTGAAGACCTTCTGTATGAAACAGTGGAACTTAGCAGCTGTGCACTGCTGTTTTATAAATCAACATTACATCTAAAGGTGGTGTTTGAATGCTTGTATCGTTGTGGTTTCAGTCAAACAAAGTTCTGTGATAAGAAATTATCAAACAAAACAAAATCCCTTCCCTGTCTCATCGGATAAATTCCAAATATAATTCCACAAGAGGGAAGGAACATTGAAATCATCCACTTTTTTTTGTAATTGCATAAACCCCCCAGTCACAGTAAGAGGATTGGATTGGTGATGGACTATTGTATTCTCAAAGACATGGATCATGCCAATGGAGAGCTCTTGCAAAATAATAATAGTGTGCATATTTTCTGCATGACCCAAGCAGTGAGTTTTAAACCCCATCCAAGCCAAAATACAGCGGCACGGTGTGAACATGACTGGGACCAGGGGACTCCAGCCTTCCACTTCGACCACTAAAACTAATTCCTTCAGTGCCATGAGCAACCACTTATCCTCAGTGCTGCAGTTTTCCATCTAAATACAGAGGATAATATATAGACAGCTAATGAAAAGAGCTCAGACTTAGGCCAAGTCAACCCAAGGAAAAATTTGCCAGCATAGCTCAGCAGGTACAGCTTGATTAGCAGATTTGCCTCATGTTGACACAGTCTGCACCTGCCAACAGGATATTTTTCCTGCCATCTACCAATTCTCCCATGTAAAATGATGCAAAATCCCAGCAATGTTAATGATTTCCCCAATCAAAAATGATCTAAACTATCGTGTGCCCCCAAGAGTGTCATCACATGATTTTCTCAAAGGCTCTAAATTATCATGAAATGTTCCGAAGACACAAAGGAGCTGCCTTCCCTTACCTTTCCTCCCCTCTAATTTCTATATAATCTTTCCTTAATTTAGTCTGCTGCTTAAAAAAAAACTAACTATCACAAAACTACATATTTGGGTTTGCAATATTTGCAGAGAATGAGCTAGGAGGTAAGATATGGCATTTCTCATAACCCACCAAGGCCACTTTCTGGAACCAGGAAAGAAAGGAAGTTGAGAGAGCAGTGTCTGCAAACAAATGTCCTGAGAGACATCTGCTGGCCACTTTTACCTTACCAAGCTCTACTCACTGACTGCAGAGTGTACAAGTTTGTGACATTGGACTTTCTGAGTCAAGGGGCAACTTTATGGTCTTACAAATCATGTCTACAACACAGAAATATCAACCAACAGCCCGCCTTTGGGTTCCATAAAAGATTTAGCAACATCCCATCCTTATTGTCTGTCTTATTATGAAAGGCAACAAATTCATCACTGTGATTGCAATGAAGCAGGCTGCAGAGAGGCAAGACAGCTGAACAGCATCCCACACCAAGCCTGTAGGCACATCTCCAGCCTAGTGACCAGTGACAGACTTGCCTGTCATTGCCGAATAAATAGAGTCTGCAGCTTGGCATTTGCATCCCACAGCAGCCTGTGCACCCCTCTGCATGGCCACTCACGTTGGCTTCACAGCCACATTAGATAAAGGAGATGGCAAAGCTGGGTAGCACAGACAGACTAAAAAGAAGACAGAGTTTAAACACCTTCCAAGCAGCTGGTGTTGGGGAGATTTTTAATTGCATACTTGCATGGAAAAGTCCCATTTGTAAATACACAGCTATCATTTGCAGAAGGTTGTCAGATTATAAAATTTTATCAAGTTTGAGGTGGGAAAAGAAGAGGAGGAGATGGAGGAGGAGGGTATTTTTGTTCCCATCCTTCATTTCCTGATAAGGAGACATTTTTGATCCAAGAATTTTTTGTTGTTGTTGTTGTTTCTTCCTGCTACTTTTTTCCCCCCAATCTGGTAGCATAAATTTGTTTCACAAGATGCAGGTGTTTGAAATATTTAAGAAGGTCTCTGGTTTTGTATTCCTAGCCTCATTGATGAGAAGGCTTACACATCATGACATGGTGAGCTGAAGCAATGATTAAAAGGGTGTTGCATATGCTCTTCCCAGCTGAGTTGTTGTTCTTGTTTTTGTTTTTAGAGCACAGAGAAAGTGTCTGCAACAGCTGCTAATAAGCTTTTATGTGACTCTAACATCACGATCTGATCACCCCAGAAGCATACAGTGGGAGCTGAGGAACCTGGTCTCAGCAATTTGACAAAAACATCCCTGACATATTTTAGCTACTGTAGAAAGTTTGTGACACTTGAAAGGAAATTAAATTGTGTGTGTAAGGCTGAATAGGAATGTTGAACTTGTGTTTGTGTGCATGTGAGATTTAAAACCATGGGCAAAGCAGGGACATGCGTGTTTTCAAAGACACAAATGGGAATTAGATACACATCTTCCATCAACTTTCAATGGAGGAATTATCCTTTGTGCCTTTGAAATGCTCTGCCTTTATTTGCTGTACCTCAGTAAGAAACAATGCTGAAAAACCTAAGACTGTTTGAAAAGGTATCACACCTGGAGTGTTGCTTCTTTGAGGATACCAATCTAAAGGCACAAGATGAAACTACTTCAGTATACTGATCTTTCTTATTTCACAGACACCCCAAGGAATCAGTTTATAATATCTTTTGCTCAGAGCTTCAAATTTAGAGTGCTCTAGAAGTATAACCTGATACGACAACACAACAGTTGAGGAATTTCCATTGGCCTACACTAGAGGGGGTAACTAATTGTCATCTCTTCTTGGGTAAAGTGAACAGTACAGGAGGGGTTATTACATCTGAGAGTCTAAGGCATGACCTTCTCCCACATAAAACCAAACCACATTGTTTCATTGGCAAAGGAAGAAAGAGGTTGTTCCACTTAAGACAGATCCAGGTGCATGAGCCTGTGCATACACATTGCAGAAGCTGTATGACTGCATAGGTGTGTGCAACTTGGCTCTAATTTTGGTAAATGTAGTGGTAGCTGTTCAGTTCTTGTGTTAACAAGTGTCATGCCGTCTCTGCAGGATGAGTGTGAGCAAACAGTCTGAAGCTGTTTTAGCAGTGCATATAGCTGCATATATTTTCCATAAATAGGAGTTTATTCTTTGGCAGACAAGCTAGCATTAGAGCTGCAAAAGCACAAGTAATATGGTAAGTGCCGAGAAAAAGAAAACCAAGCAGAGAGACAATCTGTGAAGCAGAAGACATAAATAGAGACAGAAAAGAAAGAAAAATAGAATAATGAGAGGAAAAACTAAAAAATAAAGGTGAAATGGAAGGAAAAAGAGGAAGAAATGGAAAGGAAAAAGAAGTAAAAAAAAAATTACTGAAAACAGCTTGGGTACAAAAAAAAAAGGGGGGGGGGGGGGGGGAGAGGGGAGGTAAAGAGAATCAGAAAATAATCAGAAACTATTTTTACTATTTTTCAATTTGCTGCAACCAATGGTGCAATGGAGGTATGGAGGTCCTGCTCTAGCTGCCTCAGCCCTTGCCTTATATCAAGCAGACCAGTGGTGCTTGATCACTGATAGGGACTCTTTTTTGTTAGTAATTGATGGGAAGTGCTGTTTGCCACTGTGTCAGTTCAGCACAGCACCAGCAGGCAAGCCAACATCAGTACCAGTGACAGAAATTCTCTGGAAAGGTTCTTGCTGTGAGCAGAGAAGAGTCAGCTACTCCATACAAATCTCTGAGGCTTGTTAGCAAGAGACCTAGGAGATAGCTTTTGCAGTGTTTCGGTAGCACAGATCAGTGGTTTAAATGGCAGCTATGAAGCCCTGTACAAACAACCACTCCCAAGTGCTGCTACAGATCCCAATGGTTTAAGCACTGTGGAGGACCTACTGAACACCAACAATTTATGTACACCTCATTATACAGCTCCTCTGTGTTCCGTGCTTCCTCGGTCGTGGAAACAGCACAAATCCAGCAGTGATGTTTTGCAAACAACACTGCAGCCTGTAGCTCTGGATACCCCAACTGCTCTTTTACCCAAATGCTTTAAAAAGCAGTTAATTCCCAAGGCAATAGTATCAAGCAATATTTAAAAAAAAAAAATCTTCATCCATAATAATTACAACTGACCTCTTTATAAGTACCACTATTTTCCTCTTTTCAACAAACTAGAAACAAACAAAAAACAACCAACCAACCCAACAAAAGAGAAATAAAGCAAAGGTTTTCAGGGACAGGTTGGAGAGAGTACAGCCACTCTGTGATGGCCCAAGATCAATAGCCACAACGGGCAAAGGTACACCTTTGCTTAAGCAAAAAGGAAACCCTCAATTGTTATAAGGTGTTTGAAGAAGTGCAGACATGGATTGGCTCTTCATATTTAAACAGATGTACTAACAAATACTAAAAAAAACCAAGAAAAATAGGTCACCTCATTCACAAATATTCTGGGTTTTCTCTGATTTCACAAAGTACCGTACCAGTATAAACCCAGTCTTTTCCTAGGCAGAGAGAAACTCAACATTAATTAATTTAGGACACAACTTTCTGAAGCTTGTGTTTTTTTTTTTCCCTGGGGAAACAACTTTACCTTATATTAATTTACAGTTCAATAGCAATTTTATGGATACCTGAACTTTTATTACTGTAAAAACTATACCTCAATTGAACATATTCCATTGGTAGGATAAATGATCACTTGTATGTAAAATGAATTGTCTTTTCAATACATTATAGACTTGACAGTCAGTGGCTGCCTTCTCTGACCACTCAAGTCTCATGTACCCACAGCTAGAGCTGAGCATGGTACACTGCCCTGCTGTCACTGTCACTAGTATGACAGTCAAACAGGAGGTGATGTGCCTGGAGAAGAGGAGGCTCAGAGGAGACCTTATTGCTGTCTACAACTACCTGAAGGGTGGTTGTGGCCAGGAGGAAGTTGCTCTCTTCTCTCAGGTGGCCAGCACCAGAACGAGAGGACACAGCCTCAAGCTACATCAGGGGAAATTTAGGCTCGAGGTGAGGAGAAAGTTCTTCACTGAGAGAGTCATTGGACACTGGAATGGGCTGCCCGGGGAGGTGGTGGAGTCACCGTCCCTGGAGCTGTTCAAGGCAGGACTGGATGTGGCACTTGGTGCCATGGTCTAGCCTTGAGCTCTGTGGTAAAGGGTTGGACTTGATGATCTATGAGGTCTCTTCCAACCTTGGTGATACTGTGATACTGTGATACTGTGATATGATCCAGTGGTCCTTGTAGCTCAAAGAGTGAGGCTGAGTGTTCAAACCCAACATAACCTCTCTGAGGACAGCAAACCCTACTGGTCTTTGCAGATGCTGACAGCTGGTCATCCCATTTGCTCATGCTTCAAACACTGAACCACCATTTCTCATTCACTAAAGAGCAAATCCAAGTATTGCATTGTTTGGGCCATATTTCTTCTGTCAGAATCTAGCCCACTACCCTTGGCACAAAACCTTAGAAATGGTGCAATACTCTTCTTTTGGTGACATGAAGAAAACTTCTGGTTGAGATTAACACTTCCTAATAGCTCCTTTGTTTATAAACCTTGATCTCACAAATCAATTTTGAACTCCTCAAAGGTATAAAAATAAGCCTGCAACAAACCTCTAAGCCAGACTACTTCAGGCACCAGATGGCCCAAGAGACATTTGTTCCAGTACATTTGAGCGTAGTGGTCTGTGATGGGATGGTGCAAATGAACAGCTAGGGTAGAAAAGCCTCATCTAGAGCTCATGTAACTGAGGGTGTAGTCTTAGTAATAAGCATCACCCAGCCTGGTCTTAGAAAAGATTTAGAGAACAGGTATACAGGCACCAAAATTATGTTATTTAGCACTTTGATTTTTAAATAACCTGAAAGAAAGTGTTACAGGGGAGACATTTAATGTTATTATTTTCACAACATCATAGATTACCCTTCACTTTCACATTCCCATAATGATCAATAATTTAATTTCAGAGTTCCATAACTTTCAAATAGTCTTTCCCTTCACTGTGTTCTCATACTGCTCTCAGATGTTTCACCCATGTTGGTCACAGTGTCCCAGCCTATGTTACCTTCTGGAATGTACTTTAATTAATGTTAAATACAATCAGAAAAAAATCACACTGTGAAAAGCATAATCATGCTAAAAACTATTACTATAGGCAAAATTATCAGTACCTTATTATTTTGGCTCAGAATATTTATCCTATGATAATGACTTTATTATAGAAAACTCCTTATATTATGTAATGGCTGCTCCAAAAGCTTCTGTTTTGCACTGCTAATATAAAAACATCACTATAATATTTTAAATAAATGTGTGGCAAAGGAGAAGAAAGGAGAAGATCCAGTTCAGTGAAATATGCCAGTTTTTGAGAAAGAAAACAGGACAAAACATTTAATATTGCCTTAGTCAATATTTCAGTTTTAGATAAAATTCACCTTGAAATCTAGCCATCAATTTCTTATAACACCAGAATTGATTTTTTACAAAATCTAGTAGTAACTTCATTTAAATCCAATCTTTCTGAATCTGTAGCACCTCAGAAAATGTAACTGAATGGAAAAAGTCTCTCTCTTCAGTTTTAAATCCCATTTGGTGAGTACCTAAAATAATACAATATGCACCTTGACTGAAATTAAGTGTCTGTGTGTGCATGCGTACTCCTCATGGGATCCTTTTCAAGATGCTGGCTGCATACATTTTGTTGGTGAAAGATCACTGCTGTAGGGAAGGGTCTGAAGTTTGTCAGCTGCAAGCTCTTTTTAAGAACTTGGGAGGTCTAGATGCAACAGTCAGAAGAGGAAAAGAGTTTGCACTTGAAGAGAATGGCTTTACGAAACCCTTCAAGTATTTAAGAATTAGAGCTATTAAATGCATGATCTATGACTTTTAAAGCTCTGATCTGCCTAATCTTTCTTCCATCCGTCTTCCCCAAAGGCATTAATAAAGCCCAAATTAAGCCATGCCAAATCCTCATTTTCCATCTGAGTTTGATGTTTCAAAGGCTGTGCAGTTCTACCTTTGTTTTGACATACAAAAATGTCACCTTTGCTTGCAAATGTGAATATTCAGCAATCAAAGGGGAAATAAAGACTTCCCCTACATTGTAAGCTGCGTGTTACAGTCTGCCAGCAATCAACAGGGGCAGATGTTAAACTTGCCACCCTGTCTTAGAAGCTGTTCTTTATTTAATCACATTCCTCCCTTCCCTGTAGGCTATGTCTAAAATGTGAGGTCCGCTCACACCCACTCTAAAAGTAAGCTATCAAACTACCCTAGATTTAGATGTACTCAAAAGTCACAAAAATAATTCCATCCCTGAACTGACATTAACCCAAGCTGCGCAGACACATCAGTGCTTTGTCAAAGGCACCCTGGACTTTGCTTTTCTTGGTGCAGTAGTCCTGTGGTGCCTGCAAGTGATAAAACTGCACCAGGTAGCTCTGCCACCACTGCCAAATCTGATGCTTGAAATACCAACTTAGTAAAAGAGCAAATTGCACAGGCAAATGGTATCTTTTATGAGATCCACTGGCACTCTTAGAAGGAACAGAGAGGCTTTGAGGGACACAAGCCCTGCTTCATATATGATACAAGAAGCAGTGATCTAGGAAACAGGTTTTTCTTTTGCTTCTTTTCAGACCTGAAGAACAACTTGTATATTGGAAAGCTCTTTTCCCCCTCCATACTGTTTTCATTAGTTTCATAAGAGATTTTATTTCTCTTCACAGCCTGTGGTATGATTATAGCCATAGAGTATAAAGGCCAGAGTAGCATTTTCCTATTCCAAGTAACTTTATTAAAAAAAAAAAATCTTAATATTTTATAAGCCCAAGTTTTTTACCTTTTACACATAGGTGGTACCACTTCACTATCATTTTAAACTATATTTCACTGGAAGGACAAGATCAAGGCATGGAGATTGTAGAAAGAGCAATTTTCATCTGTGAAACTCCAATTTCACCTTTGGACAGATCAAGAGAAAAAGAGAGACAGGGACCTGCTGGGAAGAGTCTAGCAGAGAGCCACGAGGATGACTGGGAGACTTGAGCATCTCCCCTATGAAAAGAGACTGAGAAACCTGGGGCTGTTTGGTCTGGAGAAGACTGAGAGGAGATCTTACCAATGTATACAAATATCTGAGGGGTGGATGTCAAATAGATGAGGCCAATCTCTTTTCTCTGGTCAGCAGCAACAAGACAACGTGCAATGGCTACAAATTGGAACATAGAAGGTTTCACTTCAATGTGAGGAGAAACTTCTTTACAGTGAGGGTGATGGACCACTAGAACAGGTTGCACAGAGTAGTTGTGGGGTGTCTGCCTCTGGGACTTTCAAAACCTACCTATATGCATTCCTGTGTGAACTACCCTAGGGGATCCTGCCTTGGCAGGGTGTTGGGCTCAATGATCTCTGGACATCCCTTCCAACCTCTGAAGTTCGCTGATTCCGTGATTCTGTGAATCAGCAGGTACTAGACCCCAGGAGCTAGTCCTTCCATGGTGCTGATGCTGGACACTTCAACCCTTTACAATCTCTCTTGCAAAGCATGCTGTCTTCTCCTATTCAGCACATTGGATACAGGGTCATTTCCTGAAAGTGCCTCCTCAACTGTACAAATCCAAATGCTGACTGGAAAGAGTTAAACTGAATCTGCCCAGCCTGTAAATCAGGATGGTACATTTCTCCTCTTGCTATTAATTTATTGACTAGAGGAAGGCATTTCATATACTGAGTTCTAGTGTCTGTTATTTGATGGTAATTGATTAATTTTTAACTATCTTTTAGCCTTCTGATGTTCTATAAATAGCATAAGCTAATAGAGATATTTTTATACTAGAATGCAGATCTGCTGTGAGGTTATTTGAAAGGGAAAAAAAAAGGAGTTTAGTACAGTATGTTTGTTCAATGTGTTATTAACTTGGAAAGGAAACTGAGCTACAGTCAACTGTGAAGCTCTGATTCTCACAGCTGCAAACAATTCATAGTGAAAATGACTCAGTCTAATTCACATTTTTAAATTCTTCTCTCCCCCACTTTCTTTTGCAGCCACATCAAGGGTACAAAATGACCTTGCATTGGAATCTCTGGATTTATCTTAGTGTTTTCTTCTTTTTTAATGTTATACACAAATCATCCTTACTGGGATGTCAGTAAAATCATGGAAAACCCCAATCAACAAAAAACCTCTCCTCCTAGTTTAATGTGACGTTTTCAGATCCTGAAAAGTGAGGAATAATGTGAAAATAAATTTGATTTGCTCTCCTTACAGGAGGGAGCTCAGATCTTAACATCATGGATGGATAATATGGAGCTCAGGTGCAGTGGAAGGGATGTGGCAGAAGGACTGGAGGGAGCATAGAGCACTGTCTGCCAGCAGAGACACTCACGTCATTCTATTCACTTGAGAAAAGGAGACTTTCACCATCAGCTAGATAAAGACTGAGACTCCACCCAGGGTACATTTCAGTCCTGTTCCTCCAGCACACTAGCATCATACTTCATCCCTTTCCCCCTCAATTCCTAGCATCTTTTTGATGCTTTCTGGTGCACCTTCTCATTTGCCTTCAACTATTTCCCAGACAGTGCTGTGGGCAATGTAAGTTGTTCTTCAGAAATTCCAGTAATAGGGATGGGAAAGACATAAAGCCTCAATTGTAGCAGGGAGCTCAGAAACATTAGTGGTGGGTTTTTTGTTGGTTGTTTTGTTTGTTATTGTTTTTTGTTGTTGTTGTTGTTGTTAGTTGGTGGTTTTGTTTTTTTTTAATTTACATTTTCCCTCTAAGTTCACCCTGAGATCCCAATGGCACAATTTACTAATTAATTACTATTATTAGCTAATGGGAGTGAAAACTGAAATTACTGCCTGCCTTAAGCACAACAAAACTGACAATAAATCTGTAGTTTGTGAACCACTTTCGTGTACAGATCTGTTAACCAGCAACCAACAGCACTGGCTGGCTTGATGCTTTTCATAAAACCATTTGACAGACATGGATACACAGAATCATAGAATGGTTTGGGTTGGAAGGGACCTCCAAAGGTCATCTAGTCCAACCCCTCTGCAGTGAGCAGAGGCATTCTCCATTGAATCAGAGGCCTGTGGAGCCTGACCTTGAATATCTCCAAGGATAGGACCTCAGCTAACATAGTCTTCACATTCCAAAGAGAGGTGCAATAAAGACAGGTGATGGAGACCTGCATTCCTGGGCACTGGGTGCACAGAGGTGCTACCAGATTTGAAACGGCTTTGTCCTCTTTTCCTGACCAAACCCCATGGGTGATGGTTCTGCAGGAACAGAGTCTGGAATTGCCCTTTCAAACATCAGCACATTCATTATCTCATTTTTCACAGCAAGTGTTCACCCAACAAAAGGGAGACAGCCACAGCTATTGGCACCAGGTACTTGTCAGTTGCATGTAAAATATTTCAGGGTTTCCTCAGGTTTGTTTTCTCCATATACATATATGGTAATTTTTAATGCCACATGCATAAGTTACTCTGGGATGTGTAAAAGGCAGCATGCAGGGTAGGGAACCACTGGGATAAAGCCTGAAAGGCTTTCACAAGGATGTGACTGAAAACAGGAGGAATAGGAGGAGGGGGCACCTTAGCCAGGAGCCTGCAGGAGATGGGAGGTGGTGGGGATGCAGGAGCAGAGCTCAGGAGGCCGGTGCCAGGCTGTGGCAGCAGTTATGCCAGGACTGACAGGGAAGGGAGCACCACTAAGCAGAGGAAATGCATTGCAGAGAGGCAGCAGCAAAGCAGTCTGTAAGGATGGGAAGCACCACACTCTGCAAGCCAAATGCTTGAGCAGTGCTGTGCTCATGTGCTATACCCTCACAGCCACTCTGGTGTGTCCAGACATCAGGTAGTGGGGATGGGGGAAGGCCAGGGAGATCTATAATTCATTCTGTAGCTATTCTATAGGCCAGCACCAGCTCCCAATAGCACAGGAGCCCTGTCCTCCATATATAGCACTTTGCATTGCTGAATGCTAGACAGTTTCCCCAAACTTGCGCAACTTTCTCACTATGGTTTGCATACTCCAGGCTTAGCTTTGCTCCAGTCCAGATAAGAGCTGCTGCTATAACCCTCCATGAGAATTAAACTGCAGAATGCATCCACTCTGAAAGCAGGTGTATGAGTTTGTGTCTGTATGCATGTGGATGCCTATATAACAATTATTCTCTCTCTCAATCTGAAACAGTGGGTGGCCACTAATGTTAGACCAAAATCAATAGGTAGAGATGAAACTGTTTACAAAAGCATGACAATGACTAGGCCACTCACTCAAAAAGGAAGTTAGCATTGTTACAAGAAGAAAACACTCCAAAGAGGGCTATAATTTAGTGCCTAGATACCATAGTGACTGGGAACTGCATAGACAGATTAGGCAAAAATTAAATTTGTTTAGACAGATAAATGCAAGACTCAGATCGAAGAAATCAACTTCAATGTAGTGCAGGGAATACTCTCCCACCCTCAGAAAGTATACAGAAGAAAGCAAAACCAAGAAGCTGCAGCCAAAATTACCAATTCAAATCCATTTAACAAAAAATCAATATTACAATAAGATGCCAGTAATGAAAGAAAAACCACAGCAGTATCCCAATAAAGATTACAAATTATATGATTATAAATGGAGAGCCACAGTCATTTTGGACAGACAAATATGACCACAGTACAACTGAAGGCCAAATGATGGTTTAGGAAAAATGCCTGCAGCTTTCCAGAAAGCCAATGGGAGAAGTAAACATGCATCTAAAGGCTTGAATTTGGCTCTAGGACTTGCACATGAATAAGTGTGTCAGGGAGATACAGAATATCCCAGAAGTAAAAGACCTGCTCATTGGAAACACATCTGTCCAAGCCCCTGGGGAGATCCTCAAGTAAAATCCCTGCCATTTGATATTTTTAAGAATCTAGTGCAGTCTTGAGTTACTTTCAAAGCACCTACTATTACTACTACTACTTACTATTATTGTTGTTATTGTTATTATTTCATCCAAAGTGCTCTCAAGTAGCTTAAAGACATTAGACAAACAAGATTCACAAGTTGCCAAAACCTGCTCCTGTGAATGCCCGTGTTGAGGACTCCTCATTGTCACGATGAGGGATCCATCTAACAGAACAGAACAGGTGAAAACACACGGTTTGTTTTAAAAACAAGAGAAACCACAGCTAAGGAGTACTGAAGTGACTAGGTCAAAATCTTGCAATGAGGCAGAACTAAAGGAAGCAACATAGGGCTTCCAGTTTGTAATCAGCTCATCCAACCCTCAGTTCCTCTGCAAAACCTTATTTAAACAAGATCAATAATACTGGAAAAACCACCACCATACTCCTATTCTGGCATGTTCCTATCATCAAATCACTGTCTAAATAAAAAGCAGAATCTGTCATCTAGAACTTAAGACTCCTTTCTGCTTGTGCAGTGTCATCCAAGCCCACGCTTAAGAGATGTTCGCTCATCCTTGTCCTCTTTATTTCATTAGACACAGTTTTACAGGACAGAGTATTGCCAACACTTTTATTTCCAAATAGACAAGTTGGAGAAAACCAAATCAGACTAGAGGACAGATACTAAATGGAATCCTGAGAGGGTATGATAGAAACAACTACATTTAACATGTAGATAACATCCCCAGACAAAGGCAGAAAGTCTAGGGCAGCAAAGACTTTAATATAGCTGGATATATCTAACAGAGCTGGAAAGGAAGCTTTAGCAACAGATGACAAAGAAAATACAGATTGAAGCCAGTAAACTGCAGGAAAACTAAAATCCAAATGACAGGTGAAAGAAATGCATGTATCTGCATTGTGAGAAATCCATTGAATTGAGCAAATGATACTCCTCCTAGGGGAATGATTCATTACCATATGGAAAAGACAGAGCCTGTGATAAAGGATGGGAGAAAAATCACTGAATAGCAGAATCTACCTACTGAAAGTGGAAAAGAACATTCTTGTTGAATCGTGGCAAAAGTACTTCAAATTTCCAACAGGCCTGACTAACACAGATACAGAGGGAAGGAAAAAAGCATACTAAAATATGTGATATCATGCCCACAAGCAAGGGTGAAGGTTGAATCAGAGAAAATTTAAAATGCACTGAGAAACAAGCAGCATCAGCAAGAGTGGTGCCAGAAATGAACAGATTTTTTTCATCGCTACTTCAGGACCAAAAAGAGGGGGAAAGAAGAAATACTGGAAGCCCTTCTTACTTAGGGGCTGTGTCTCGATGCCACTGACCTATTTAAACTTCCAGCACTATGTGTGGAGAAAGGAGGAGACACACTAACACTAAGAAAAACGGCTTATATCACAACAATATTGTACTACAGCAGTGCCCACAATCTGGCTGTTAGGGGATTTATAAGCCAAGCACACAAATAGACAGTAATGAGTTACTCACCAGAGGCTGTCAGCAAAGTTGCTAATTAGTACAAATGGTAGTGGATTTTGTAATGCTGTCCCCTGCTTTAGCGGGAACTGTTCCAAGACCACCTAACCTGTATCTCATAGGGTAAAAAAGCCTTACTCCCTTTAGTCCAGTGTGACATTTCTGAGGATGTTAAAGTATCAATAGACTCAACATTAGAGCTATAATGGAAACTTGGGTGCAAAATTAACCACCAGAACAAACTGACTCACAACTGTATAATTTGTGATGAGATACCCCACATGCAGGAAATAATTACTCCTCACTCTCATCACGAAAGATCTGATCCACTGATATCAACAGAAGCCCTTCAATTGAATTTTGTAAGAACTGGGCCAAGTCCCAAGATTGTGTGTGGCACTGCTGCTGTGGATAGTAATACACCTTGCATTACTGAATCTACAAAACTGATAAAACCCTTCTGTTAACCAACCATTATAACACTTCAAATACACAGGGTGCAGATAAAACCATCAGAAAAGGCAATTAAATGGGACACAGTTTTAATATGCTGCCTTGAAACAGAGAAACATTTTCTCATCTCAAAATTTCAGAGGATTAGGGTCATAAACTGCTGACTACTAAATATGATACTTTAAGAAAGTAAGAACTATTGATTAATTATTATAGTTCAAATATTTTTCTTATTTAACAATTGTGGCAAAGATGCATTCCTGTTCCCTTTGCCAATGAACGTGTAGAAAAAGCAGCACATCAGATTTTAGTAAGTTTTTCTGGCAGTACTTCTTTCAAAAAGCAGCAGATTTTAAAACCCACTGACCTGTCTGGTCATTATGAATATAATAAATTTTCATTAAAAAACATCTTTCTATAAGCAAAAATATTTTCTGTAATATTTTCTACTGTAAAAAGCCCTAAGAAATTAAACTAGACCAAATACATTTAATATGTGTTAAAAAAAACCCCACAATTTAGACAAGAAAGGTCACCAGTGGAAAGGTGTGATACCTACAACTAGAGCCAAGTTAGAGCAAGGGCTAGCCATTTATAGTTAAACCAAATGACACAAAATTCAGGCTACCTTGGCTTTGCTGCCATATATGAACCCTACACATGAGAAATGCGGAGGGTCAAGATAGTTTCAGCAGTGTCTTGTTTACCCTGGTTGTTTCCACAGCTAACCATTTTGTAGACTGGTTCTGTCTCTAGCAATCACATTTTTCACCCATTCTTTACCCATGGCATCTTAACACATTCAAAATGTTTACCCCAAACACTGTATTCTGTTTTGTTGAGAGTCCATATGTACAAGAATAGCTAAAAAGACATCCTGTTCCATCAATGAATGTGTGAATTCCTGTGTGTCACAAATTCAAATGACAAAGTTATTACAATGCTCTCTTACAGATGATTAGAGGAGTTTGGAGATGAGAAATAGGCTTCACCACCTGTAGATGATCCATTCAAACACAGCTGGACTAGCCAGCAGGAAGAGTACTGTTACAAGATGGTGGCTTGGAGAGATGCAGGATATGAAATACTGATAGGGATGGCAGGAAAATGTCTATCAAAATATTTTTCAGCAGCTCAAATGTTTTAGTAGAGGAAAAAGTTCACAAAAAAAAAAGCTTTCTATCAGAAATTTATCTATACTGTAAAATCTGAATACATTTCAGTTCCATCTCCCTCTCAAATTAAACAGGTGTATTTTATAGTTGGGTAATTCAGTCTCGTGATACCTCACAGTCACATTACATGCCAATTCTCTTCTACTAGCTTTGCTCCCCTGACAGAATATACAATGTGCAATGCCCAGCATTCAAGGACCTCCATGAACCAGATGTCATGGATGTCTGGGCAAATGTCTCCCTCAACTAGCCAGGAAGAGCCCCAGTGCAAAGCTAGCCATGGAGTCACAGTCTGAAGAAAAGAGCAACATGCTATATAGTTCCTTGTAGTAACCAGGAATAACACACTTCTTTTTTTCCCCCTCCGTTCAGTGATTTCAGTGCAACTTAGGCTCCTAAACGCTTCTGTGGATCTGGGCCAAAACATACTCGGTAATAGATACTGAAAGAAATTATTTCATGTGCCAGTTCCGTAGGTTAATTCACATAAGTGAGAAAACAGTTCTGATTGAAAGGCGGAGTGATTTCTAAAAACTTGATTCATGCACAAGTGTTAACAGCCTTTTGCTTATACCCAAAATTGCTGAACAGAACAGAATCAGTGAAAATGTTATTTCCAAGTTCTGTGGTGTAAATAAAACCTCCCCTTTCTGACTC
Source organism: Pogoniulus pusillus (assembly GCF_015220805.1). Classification (NCBI taxonomy): domain Eukaryota; kingdom Metazoa; phylum Chordata; class Aves; order Piciformes; family Lybiidae; genus Pogoniulus; species Pogoniulus pusillus. The sequence continues at coordinate 15,777,251 of NC_087270.1, read as the reverse complement.
ACATAATGAGTCATTTTTGTCTGTACATTTTTATGCCAAGGGGAAATATAACTTTGTGCTCTGAGCATTCTTCTCGTGGAGAGTTTCTCATGTCACAAATTCTCTGTTGCCCTTTGGTTTCCTGGACTCTTAAAATCTCTCTTTCCAGTAATCTCCCTTTTGTTTACTGTAACCTCATCCCACTTGTTCAGCTTGCTGGCATGAGTTAAAAAAGACATGAAGTTGTATCAGTTACAGTGTTGGCACATTAGAGAGAATTATACACAAAATTAAATAAGCATGAAAAGCTGCATTAGAGCAGTAACACCTATGCAAATTTGCATCTTGTCTGTACAGTAACTGTAGGGCATCTTCAATTACTTCAGCTGAAAATGTCTGAACATCTCTTTAAGGATCCTTCTGTTCACAGTTTTTATCAAACTATCCTCATTTATGCTAAAAGCAGCTAGCCCCAGCCCACATGTAAAGGCAAAAGGCTGTACAGCCCTTGCAACAGAGAAAGGAACAGAAACTAAACCCAGCCACATCCCCAGCACACATCCATATGTGCTGTCTCTATTTTTAGCCTTCCAAGAGTCCTGTGAGACAAAGTGAGATGTGACATATTTATGAGAAACAAAGGTGGGGAGTAGGTGAGACTGTAGCACTCACTGTTACTAAGATTGTGTGCCACAGGCATTGTAGACCGTTTCAGTCCCTTACAACACCAGTAAATTTAAGACTTTGGGCTCAGAATGTACATGCCAAATATGTGCCACAAGCTGAAATGGGTTGACATCATTTCACAACAGCTGATGCGCTGCTTTAAAAAGACAAAGAAGAGGAAAGTAACTACTTTGTTCACATCCTTATCTTTGCTGTGAACAGCTCTGGAAGCACCTTCTGACGCTTTGCCCTCATTCATATGTCATTCCACAGAGTTCTGGAACCCTCTGACAGGGCCAAATTCTTCTCTCACTGCCCTTAAGCTTCCTAGGTTTTTGCACCCATCCTCACAGGGTGACCAAAAATGATCCAAGTGTAGCAAGGGGGCACAAAAAGTGACTATTTTTTGTAGACAATTAAAGACAATGCCCTGATCTATTGAACAGTATTGCTTTATCCTTAAAATATCCTGAATATTAAATGAGACAAGATTCTAATGGGGGTGAAATCATATGTAGTCAGGTGCATATGAATAAACATATATCATAACTATATGCAGGGAAGGGCCTAGATTAACAGGTTTAAAATAGAATATATTTTTTATATATGCAAACAAAACTATGTGTGCATACACAAGAGACTTGATTTGTGGGCAGCGTACTTCCAAATCCAAGTTGCCTAAGACAAGAAGAGTTACATTACTTTCTTAATTCTGGTGGATTATTATGATCAAATTTTTTTTTGCCCCCTGTGAAATAAATACAGCCTGGGGAGGTTTTAAAGAAGTCGACCTTATTTGCCAAACAAATCAAAGGTTTAAAAAGATTACAGACGTTAGCAGACAATGATTTTTCTGTCTATTGATTCTCTGTAAGGAAAAACATTAAATAGCAGGCATTAGAGGAATAGCACATGTATTGGCTCACACATAATACATCAGAAAAAACTTTTGCTTTACTCCACTTCATGTACCTAGCTTTTCCCACAGCTAATATAAGTATATATATATAAGTAGGCAAAGGTCCTTGTAATTCAACATAGTGGATCAGACTAAAGAGCAGACTATGAGAGCCACACCAATGAAGCAGTTAGCAGGTGTAATCTTGGAATTTTGTAGATGTTCTTAACCAACCAGGTGTCCACAGGCAAAATGCAATTTACATATTAGTTGCATCTTTACACCTGCTTGTAAATGCTGACACAGACCCTTACACTGAGCATTTAGCCAATAGGAAGCTAATGTACAGGAATGACTAATTAACAAAACCTCTAGGAATACCACAAAATATCTGCCATAGGATTCTCTCATCTGCTTAGCAAAGGCTGTTCGTATGCTTACCATACCACTCTGCTCGTTTTCCTAACAATTAAGATGGTGTATCTGTGTGAATCAGAGGTTCAGCTGCAATTTTCAGCAGAGTGACTGTGTTTTAGTTTTGTCTGATGGCTTCTTCTTTATTCTGCAGTGGAGATCACTCTATTACCATGGTTTAGACAGCTCACAGGTTGGCCCTTGCCCCTCTCTTTCATAAAGTAAGTATAATTAGATGGTAATGCCCTTCTTGTCAAAACTTACTGCTTATTTAAGCCTGTGGCAATATTACCAATTTATTAAAGATTTATTCTGATAACGTTATTATCACTGTTTATTCAAACGGACAGTCCTTTTTTCCCCCTTCTTTTTTCTTTTCTCAAGGGAACAAAAGGCCTAATTCCTGCAAACATGTAACAAACCTGTCAAGTTCTCAAATGGTTAAGTTGAGCATTTTACTTGGAAAGGCTGACAAATTTTCTTCACTTCAAAATATCATTAACACCAATAACACATTTGCCCAAGCCTATTTCTAAGTTGTAAAAAAAGATTGCTACAGATTAAGACCCTTGATATAATGCTATAAGCTCCTAACAATGGTATCTTTTATAGTGAAGAGCAACTGCAGACACAAATTGCCCCCTCTCCTGCACCTTTTTCACAAAAATCAATATTAAAGTAGTAGCTGCCTTAACTCTCCTATAGACTATATGAGAAAAAACCACAGCCACGCTTAGGACAGTTTAGGTCAATAAAGAATCAATACTGTGGTTGAATCTGTAGAAAGATAAAAGACTTGGAACTCACTACAGTGTGCCCTATTGTTTCTCTCTATTTTGAAAAGCAGTTGAAGTGCCTCACTTTTTTTAAGCTAGCAATGAATTTAGTGTTTGCGGAAAGCGAACGAGGTCACTGGAGGCTGCATGTGGCTTCAGTGTCTGCAGACAAGGGGTCTGATCTTGTTCACCCACACCTCCCATTTAGTTCAAGGGGAGTCTAGGGAGCAAGAAGAATGCAGCCCTGGGCCCCAAGCAGACTGGAAACCAAAACACTGTAACACACTTCCATCAAGCCCAACTCATTTATTAACTATGGAGAGATTACTCATAAAAACTCAGGAGTGGAAGGGGTTCTTATCATGATTTCTGGCTCCCTGTCCGTTAGGAAGAGGTGATTTCAAGCAGAGAAAGCTTTCTGATGCATTTGGCATTTTCCAGACACGTAGATCCCACTTATATCTGAAGTCAAGCTCACCTTCCACATTTCACATTGCGATTTGACCAAATTTGAACCTCTTGTGAAGAAATACAGGTTCAAAGGCAAATAAATATCTCAACAGAAACACAGGCTTATGCACACACACACACATGCCTACACACGTGGTTTGGATTTGTCTGCCTCAGCTGTATCCCTTTTCAGTACATCACATACAGTATTCCCTTTATAAGCCTGAGAACTACAAGCATATACCTGTCTGGAGAGTAACTGAACATGAAAAAATATTGGTTTGTGTGGACTAGAGAGTTCAGATAAAAACAATTTATGATTCAAAATCTTCCAAATTCTTTACTTTAAGATGCACTTTGTTATCCTACAAGGGGCAGCTTCTAACACCTCTCAGCTCACAGCAATAGCTCCTGCTTGCAAAAGCTCAGAGAAAATCTAGATAAAGCTGGAACTATGGTTCTTTACAAAAATTGGTAAGGCAGTGGTAGCAGCAGAAAAGACACCCAGAGCATTAAATGTATTTTTCTATTGAAAGAAATGGCTGCATTCTTGAAATAGTGGGCCTCTTCCATTAACAGGGAACAGTGCCATCCAGCTCTGCATGTGAGTCATGATTACAAAAAGCAAATGTTATATTTGCAATGTTGCAAACTGAAATGTTCAGACCCATAAAATGCACTAATGAACAGTTAACAGTAACCTGAACAGTTTACATAAAGAGTAAATGCAACTGTTCTCTTCAGCATTAGCAGGATTTTTCAGCTAAATAATTGGTTGTTATTAATTATAATTAATATAACTATTAGCAGAGTAAAATTCTCTTATTGTATTGTCTGGCTTCCTTTCTACACCACATGATCTTTTAATTATCCTGACTTTTCTCACTCCCGTGGCAAATAGCAGAAACAGGGAAATGTGTGACTAAATGCCATGTCAACTCTGCCTTACTGATAAATGAGTTTCTGAGGTGCTCCGAGTTTGTGAAGAAGTACTTCACATCATAGAAGAGACTGAGAGCTTCCACACTTCACTCTAATCATGTCACACCGACAGGGAAAGATATATAAATAAATAAATCCTAATTCCTGGCTAATTACTTAATTAAGTAATTTGCTAATTCCCGGCAAAGCTGGCAGCTTGTGGCTTGGACAGATTCACACTGATACGGGTCAAGAAATGGATGGAAGGCCAGGCCCAGAGAGTGGTGGTGAATGGTGCCACATCCAGTTGGCAGTCAGTCACTAGCGGTGTTCCCCAGGGATCAGTGCTGGGCCCAGCCCTGTACAATATCTTTATTGATGATCTGGACCAGGGGATTGAGTCCAGCATCAGTATGTTTGCAGATGACACCAAGCTAGGAGAAGGTGTTGATCTGTTGGAAGGTAGGAGAGCCCTGCAGAGGGACCTTTACAGGCTGGACGGGTGGACAGAGGCCAATGGGATGAGATTTAACAAGGCCAAGTGTAGGGTTCTACACTTTGGCCACAACAACCCCAAGCAGTGCTACAGGCTCAGGACAGAGTGGCTGGAGAGCAGCCAGGAAGAAAGAGACCTGGGGGTACTGGTAGATAGTATGCTGAAGATGAGCCAGCAGTGTGCCCAGGTGGCCAAGAAAGCCAGTGGCATTCTGGCCTGGATCAGGAACTGTGTGGCCAGTAGGACAAGGGAGTTTATTCTTCCCTTGTACTCAACATTGGTCAGGCCACACCTTGAGTACTGTGTCCAGTTCTGGGCTCTTCAATTCAAGAGAGATGCTGAGATGCTGGACCTGTCCGGAAAAGGGTGACAAAGCTGGTGAGAGGCGTGAAACACAAGCCTTATGAGGAGAGGCTGAGGGAGCTGGGGTTGTTTAGCCCAGAGAAAAGGAGGCTCAAGGGTGACCTCACTGCTGTCTACAACTACCTGAAGGGATGCTGTAGCCAGGTGGAGGTTGGTCTCTTCTGCCAGGCAACCAGCAACAGAACAAGGGGACACAGTATCAAGTTGTACTTGGAGAGGTATAGTCTAGATTTTAGGAGGAAGTTCTTCACAGAGAAGAACTTTACGATTGGAATGGGCTCCCCAGGGAGGTGAGGGAGGTGGTGGTGTCACCATCCCTGGAGGTGTTCAAGAAAAGACTGGATGAGGCACTCAGTGACCTGGTCTAGTTGATTGGATAGGGCTGAGTGATAAGGTTGGACTGGATGATCTTGGAAGTCTCTTCCAACCTATTTGATTCTATGATTCTAAACAAGCAGCATGTTCAGAGTAGAAATCTCAATCATTTTAGCAGGATATCACGGACATCCAACAAGCATTCAACTAAAATTGCCTTCAACATGCACCACTGGAATTCTCAGAAACAAACCCCAAAATTTCTGAAGTCCAAACATGTCACTTCTGTCTACATTTAGTCCATATCTGGGCCTAAACTAAAGCATTTGCTCTGTCACTCAACTACCTCACCCCAGCATGGAAGGACAATCATGCTTAGGAGAGAAAACCCAGAGGTTGAAATGAGAACTAATTTAATGAAACCAATGTCAATGTAAAGTATATAGAATTACACTCAAAACAGCAATCATGGGTGGCAGCCCATGGCTGGCCTAGGATTCTGTCCCAGTGAAACTAGGACAACCTCTGAGCCTTAGATGTTTTGGTTTTAATTGAAAATACATTCATCCTCTGTCTTTTGTACATAAACAGTGATTTCTTTTATTATTCCTTCATTTCTTTCCCAGCCTTTCCTCACATCTGAAGCTGCTGCTCATCTCTTTCCATAGCTGTGGCTATATTTCTTGTCCTCATCGAAAATTTTCTCAGCTCCTCCTGGGTCTCTATTAATCTTAGATCTTTCCAAATTTGCAGTGATCCTCTTGCACAGCATTCCTATTGGATGCCTCTTGCCATGTGATACTTATCCAGAGAGGTCTTAGAACACCTGTCTGCATGATAGTGTCCCAAAAACATTTGAAAAGGAAGATGAGCTGGGAGGTTTAATATGGATTGTCAGATGCAGCTTCACAGGGGGCTTCAAGCAAAGACCTCATGATGGAAAGTGGGGAAAGAAAAGTAAAGTGCATTGACCTCTTCTAGTCCAATGACATAGTCACTCTGCAAATAGTTGGCATAGGTTAAGATTTTAAAGTCCTCCAGTTGATTGTTATCACTATCAGCTGGTATCTTAAATGGCCAGCTGCAGCGGCTTAGAGAACTACATCAGACTTCCCCCCATCTGAGTCACTGTTCCAATTTGTTCCAAACAAGGTGTGCACTTTAATTATGGCCGAGGTTAGTTTTTGGCTCAAAGCATGGCTTTGGTTCTGAGAAGACTTATTTTCCTAAACTTGCCACTAACTCATTTAATCAAACCCACACCAGACAAATAGAGTACTGCTTAGTTTTGGCCTTAAAATGTAGCTCACACAGCAAGCTCAACAAGAGTGTAGGCTTGGAGTAAACTCCCCTCCTAGTACTCTCTCACTAGCTGAACAACACCAGGACTAATCATGCCCTCACTGACTTTAGTAGGGTCGAGCACAATATTTTCTGGTTTGATTTACATTAAATTATAAAGTCAGGACTTTAAATGAAATAGTATGCAAACAACAAGAACTTCACAGTTAATTTTCCCCATACCTCCAAAAGATTCCTTACACTTCCTCTTTTCAATTAACAACACCTTTTTGAGTCAGCCCCTGAGATGCATCTGTACACATTTGTGTGATGCTGCAAAGGGCATGCTAAAAATCTGATCCTTATTATAGCCTGTAAGACAAAAGTAATTCTAGCCTTACTTAATTTTTGTAAAAGGCAGAAACAACAAAAATTAATCTTTACACAAACAACCCAGGGGAACATTTAGTGGGACTTTTCAATCTATTCATGATCTGCAATTCCCAGCCCCTGAAGTTTCCATGTTATGGCTTAATACCTAGAGACCCCATATGTTGAGGGAACACAGCAGAACCAAAATGAGCTGAAAAACGAATGCATTAGATTCAAACATGGGATAAAAGAGTACCCAAGGAGCCCCTGATTCATTTTCTCTACCTGGAACCATGGGACAGAGCAGCCATCTCAGCATCATCCAAGTGTGACATTTCTTTTGAATATGACAGTAGTGGTGACCTTGTCATTAACTGATGCTGCTAGCAGCATCTCAGCTTTCATAATTCAGTTAGTTTTCAAGCCACTGGTTACTGAACCCCCAATATAATTTCAACACAACTAAACCATAATTTTAAATCATATTTTTTTAAAAATCAATTAATTTTCTGATCAAGCACCAATCAATATTTGACTTGAACTCAATAAAGCAAAGAAGTTTTCAGTTAGGATTTAAGTAGTATCATTAACTTGTTGATGTTATGCCTGCCTTTGTTAATCTGTAGCTTCTTCCTCTGGCTGAGGCACAGGTCAAAAATTGTCAGCTGTAGTAATAAGGAGCTTGGGCTGATTTTGTTGCTACAGCTGTGTTACACGCATAAGGAAGAGCTAGGAAAAGCCATGTTAACTTCCCTCTAGTATTCACACCCTCAATCTAGGAGGCAAGTAAGGCTCAGTTTGGCCCACATACAACCCTGGGAACAACTTACTTCTCCCAGGTGACCTCTATGACTGGTGGTGGCATTGAACTTCATAATGGGAAGAGGGATTTGCATGTCTAGAGTAAATTTTTCTGTGCTACTAGAACTTCTCCAGAAATCAATCTGCTCCTCAGAGCTTAAAAGAGACAAGCTTCTGGTAGCAAAATCCACCTCCAGGAATTTTATAGACACCAAGGCAGCAGATGGTCAGAGGCAAGTGCTGTTCTAGGGTGGCAAACTATCCATGCAGCTTACCATTCCCTAGTATTTTTCCTTAAGCACAAAAATGGGCTTGCATCTGCATATGCCAATGGCTGCAAGGAAATGTGTGTCTGCAAAGCTGAGGTGGGGAATGCATTGCCTATGTTTTGAAAACCTGATTCTAATCTCTCTTTTTTTTCATGTGAATCCTGTGCTAAGTACAATTACGATCCCTTTTTCTTTCTGCACATTTTTTTTCCTCTGCTATTGGCAAAAGCCACCAGAAACCTGGGAATGTTGCTAATTTCCTAGAGGATTTGTCCTCTTGTGCTTGATGACACGAGTTGCTCCTCCCTTGTATTTTGTTCCCCAAACCCGCCAGCATTCTATATGTGTGCACTTAGTGCACCTTGCAAAGCAAAAGTTAACATTCCTATCTTTCCTTCATGGCTTTCTCCACCTACCATTGCTGTGCTTCCTTGTTCGCCTGTGCTCGGCTGGGAACATATTGCAAGTTGTGAATTCAGTAGGGGTCTTTTATGGATGCTCAGCAGCAACACAGGGAAGCTAAAATTCATCCAAGAAAGGAAGGAAAGAGAAACAACAGCTTTACTGATGCCAACAGTGATCTGCAATGTTGCAGGAGATGAAGAGCTGGTCTCAGGCATCCCTCTTCTCTCAGCTTGCCCTCCATTTAAAGTCTTTCAGTCAAAGCAGGTTTCAGTCATTCTACCTCCTGCTCTGCTTGAGAAGTAAATCCCCAAAAGAAGTTTGCCTGAGGAAAATCTGAGGGCCTTCTTAAAGTTGAAGACTGATGTTAATATTAAAAACATTTCATTCCTATTCTCTGCCTGAAATTGTGCAGTGGTTACAGCTGCAACTGATACCTCAGAAAAGACTAGAGATAGTTATTTTTCAATTGGTAAAACAAAGATCTTTTATTTTAAGAGCAAATTTGAATACCATGGTTCAGCTCAAGGACAGTTTTTTGAGGCCAGGCAATATGTAACCCCTGTAACAAAAGATCTGAAAGGTAATACAGCCACGCTGTTAGCAGATGCTCTTCAGCAACACACAGAACAAGGCAGAAATTGGAGAATATAAAGATGGATTCAATCTAGAAAAAGATATGAGAGTTTCATTTAACACAATCCTGCATGATCTAAGTATATTCAGGAGTGGTATTTATTTAGCCCGAAGATAAAGTCCATTACTGAGAATTACTCTTAATTAGAATTGTGAGAGGTTGGGAATATCCACTTCTATCATGTTTCTTTCACCTATCAGAAGAACTACCAAGCTTGTGGAGCCTCTGGCATTTCTAGGCTAGTTAGAAAAATTGCTAGATGATAGAAGTATCATTTTAAGTAAGATAATCTAACCAGTCACACATAGAAAAAATATTTGTTTTACTTGTCCTTTTAATCTGACATCTACAGCATCATCAAAGCAGCTCTGTTTAAAATATTTCCCAAAAAACCTGTGAGGACAAGGTTTGCCTAACACTGAACCACTCTTAAACAAATGCATGCTTCCTCTCAAGGTTTTCTGTTATTAACTGATAATTTGTCTTCCTTGGACAAACACAACCCAGACCATTTTCTCCTTCCAGTGGCAGCTCTAAATCAGGACTGGATTCAACACAGTGAAATTTGGGAATGGGGCAACAGACCGAGTACATGGTCAGTGATGTCAGACAGGTGTGTGGGACTGAGGAGGAGTACTCTGTCAGGATGAAGACGAACATAAGAGCAAGAATCAGCCTTCACCAATGACAAAATCATTGATGTTTAGAAGAGATTGTGAAACACTCCCCAAACAACTTGTTCTCAAACACATCATCTAAATCTTGCTTCCACCTTTGAGACAACACACTCATAAAGAAGTGTGTCATGTTAGTCCTTGAGTAAATGGCTGTAAACTGTTTTCATTAACTGGAGAAGGTCTGGTGAGGCTCTAGGTATCACCCCAAACTGGGCTAGACTTTAGACCTATGATTTGGACTCACAACACCCCAGAACATGGGATATTGTGGTGCCAGCCACAGATATACCTTTGACTCAACCAGATTTTCAATCAAGTTGTGTCAAGCCCATGCCTGAAATAAGCTTTCAGACGACAGCGCAAGTACGTACAGAGTAAACAATGATTAAAGATGAGTCCATTTCCAGCCTTACTAAGTGAACGTAAGAATTATTAAAGGACAAAACTAAAAGGTTTTGAACGCGGTTCAGATAAGCTCAGAAAATACTTACTTGGGACTCTCAAACATACATAAAAAGTTTTTCTTTCTCTATCTGTTTATTAGTGGTTTAAATATCCCTGCTCCCTGTGGCAGAACCTCATAGGAGATATTTAGCCCAAATAGAAAAAAAAAAACAACCCAAGAACAAAAACAAAAACATGGACAAGAAATAAAGGAAGAGATTGAAGCTCAACAAACTTAAACTTCTATGAACACGGTCATTTTAAATGTAACTGAAACTTGAATCATTTCATCTGTTCCTAACTGCTCTGCTCACTTCTGTGACAGCTGAGAGCCATTGCCATGTCAAAGGATGGAAACAGTCCAAAAAAGCAAAGCTAGTGACTATATCATTACCCAAAGATGAGGAAGCAGTGAAAAGCCAAGTTACAATTTATCTTTTTGCATCTACCCACCCAAATCAAACTTGCAGATACACAGTCACAGATCTATAGCTTTTGGTAATGACTGAAACTCTTCTGATTTCGCAGGTTTCCAGACTAGTGATCTATGAAAAGGACACACAAGTCACTCATGACATCACTAGAAGACCCCACAAGAAGCTGCAGAGTTTCATGGAGCTGAGTAAATATGAAATGCACATAGTGCCCCACAGGATAAGACAAAATTATATCCATGATTTTTTTTTAAACTGTAGACTCAAATTATGGAGAAAATTTACAGAGCAATAAGACTACAAAGAAAGCCAGGAGCCTTGAGTCTTATTAAACAAAAACAATCAGAGTATCCAGATTTTTGTAGTCCTACTGTGAAATTCCAATAAACTTTACCCCAAAAACTCTATAACACTTCTTACCCAGCTTCATGGAAAACAAGCAGTGATTCCAGAGGCTATTTAATACCTTTTGTACTAGTTAAAAAGACCACTGTATTCTTCTCTCTCATGCTTTTTTTGAAAAACTTTTACTGCAAAACTGTTAGAGAATGAAGTAGTTCCAGTAATAAAAGGTAGCTGTAGTCCCATAAGGAGAAGGCAAATGGTGGTTCCCATGTACCCTTAGCACTCTTGACAGGGGTACTTAAAAACAGGGTGAAGGTCACAGGGAAGAGAACAGTGTTTTCTATTCAGTGAAAAAATACACTTCCTAACATGAAAATTAGTTTTAACAAATTTATTTCCTTCTTTTACAGTCCTGACTTCATATTTCTCCATTGTGACATCATGGTTTTAAAGTAACAGCTTCCAATGACAGAAGTGTATCAAAAGCCTTACAAAGCACCATCATTTGGTTTTTCTGATTTTCTGAGATGCTGATGAAGCCTAGACCTGAGTAAATCTTTCTGCTCAACTAAGTTCCTGTGTGTTTGTAAACTCTTATTCAAACCATGCTAATAGTATCTTGCTAAGGTGCCCAGAACTAGTAGGGCACCTCTGATAGAGAGAAGTTACAAAGAGAAAAAAAAATACACTGTTAAAAAAATTTACAATGATTCAATCAGTTAGACTCTTATTTTTCCACTACTCTCTGTTTCCTCACCCAATTTGACCAGCCATGCCTAGGAGGACTGCTCCACAAAGCACAACAGCTACTCAGGAAAACTGTATCCAAATATAATTATGTTTCCTGAACATGTTTTTTGAACTGTATCATCAACCTTCAAGGCAGCTCAGCAGCTATACAGTGTGAGACTTGGTTGACTGGACTTCTGTGCTGAAAAGGAGAACAGGATGTGCCCTGCCTGTTTCTGTTTGTAACAGAGCTTCTTAGTGATGAAAATTTACTAGCATCTGATGATTGCTAATAAACAGGTGCAATGGCCATTCCCAGTTAAAAAAAGAAGGCACAAGATCCAGGAGAGAGCTTCAAAAAGACTAAATTACCTCTCTCACCTGTAGGGATGTGATTATGACTAGCAAAACGCTCTGGGGACACAGCTTTCACCACAGCCATCAGCAGGCTGCAGAGTACTGGAGTGGTACAAGCTATCTGCCACAAACTCCTGTAACCTTCCTAAACTGGAGTATTTACTCCACTACAAGAGATAAACCCATGTGTTCTGCATCATGGAGGGCATAAACTGCCATTGAGAGACTAGAGATGTATTTCTGCAGCCCATGCTGGTGGAAACCCCTCTCTCCACATACACCACACACACATAAAATTGAATTAATGTGCTGTAGTTAGTCTCCACCAAATTAATTTGGTCCGGTGGTCACTGTGCTCTGGCAGTCAACACGATTGGTTTCTTGAATGGCTCTTCTGTCACTGAAATTCACAGAGTACCATTGAGGTGGGGAAAATAGGGAGCTGCCTTTAAAAATCTCTGTGTCTATGAAAAGTAACGGCTGTTATATGGGCTCATAGCTATGTGGCATCACACAGAATTAAGGCTTGGCCATTGATTTTACTGCCTTAAACTGTAAGGATTTTGTTGCAAATGTGTGTGTGGCATGCCTGTCAGATCCAAATCCACAAGTGGAAATCACCCCTTTGTAGTAATTCTATGATTTCGTTTTGGAATTAAAAGCTGTATTAAATTTAAGCTGAGTAGAAGTGAGTGAAATGAGTTCATCATTGTCAGAAGTGGTTACACATCCAAACAAAAAAGAATTTCAAAATTTGACTGGTAAACTGGCCAAGCAAGAGGAGGTGGGGATGGTTTGTAGTCTAATTTCAAACTGCAGGGCTCCCAAGTGCATTGTATAGGATTTCCTGTAATTTACAGACAAATAAGCAGTCTACAGGAAAATGTTTGCCACACTGTACATGCGTATTAATTACACAGCAGGATGAAATGAATTCTTTGTGATAGGAAGAGATGTGATCTACAGGAAAACTATTAAACTTATATAGAAATGTAGACATTCTTCCGGCATTAAAAAGAGCTCCTGGATTCAGGCAAATAAAAGCAGAAAGTGCCCTCTCACAGTTTGTATTCTCAGACCTCTGACTGGCACATATCATAACGTACCAGCTTCCATCAGTACTGGGGAGGGAGAGTTTCCCTACAAATAGGCACTGAGACCCTTGCTGTCTCAGCTATCCTATGGAGGCTACTTCTGAGTCAAGTTCCTCTGAAAGAAAGAACTCACAGTATCACAGTATCACCAAGGTTGGAAGAGACCTCATAGATCATCAAGTCCAACCCTTTACCACAGAGCTCAAGGCTACACCATGGCACCAAGTGCCACGTCCAATCCTGCCTTGAACAGCCCCAGGGATGGCGACTCCACCACCTTCCTGGGCAGCCCATTCCAGTATCCAGTGACTCTCTCAGTGAAGAACTTTCTCCTCACCTCGAGCCTAAATTTCCCCTGACGTAGCCTGAGGCTGTCCTCTTGTTCTGGTGCTGGCCACCTGAGAGAAGAGAGCAACTTCCCTCTGGCCACAACCACCCTTCAGGTAGTTGTAGACAGCAATAAGGTCACCCCTGAGCCTCCTCTTCTCCAGGCTAAACAATCCCAGCTCCCTCAGCCTCTCCTCGTAGGGCTGTGCTCAAGGCCTCTCACCAGCCTCGTCGCCCTTCTCTGGACACGCTCAAGCATCTCAGTGTCCCTCCTAAACTGGGGGGCCCAGAACTGAACACAGTACTCAAGGTGTGGTCTGACCAGTGCAGAGTACAGGGGCAGAATGACCTCCCTGCTCCTGCTGACCACACCATTCCTGATGCAGGCCAGGATGCCACTGGCTCTCTTGGCCACCTGGGCACACTGCTGGCTCATGTTCAGGCGGGTATCAATCAGCACCCCCAGATCCCTCTCTGTCTGGCTGCTCTCCAGCCACTCCGACCCCAGCCTGTATCTCTGCATGGGGTTGTTGTGGCCAAAGTGCAGCACCCTGCACTTGGAGCTATTGAACGCCATCCCATTGGACTCTGCCCATCTGTCCAGGTGGTCAAGGTCCTGCTGCAGAGCCCCTCTGCCCTCCAACCCAGCCAAGGATAAAAACTGCTCTCAATCCATTTCTCACCCAGGCTATATTTGTGCTTGGGATTGCCCCAAACCAGGTGTATGACTTGGCCTTGTTGAACTTCATGAAGTTGGCTTGAACCCAAATCTCTAGCCTGTTCAAGTCCCGCTGGATGGCATCCCTTCCCTCCATACAGCTTGGTGTCATCCACAAATTTGCTGAGGGTACATTTGTATGTCATATAATAATACAATTGAATTCTTACTAGGACCATTGGATAGGGATCATTCTTTCACCTATCACTGACCACCACAAAAGTACAATATAGTGCAAGATGAAGCTAGCTGGAAAGACACAACATGGGACATGACAACCTCTCTTAAAAAAAAAAGTATTGATTTTAGATATCAAATCAAGGCTTTAGACACGAAGAGATATGAGAGGAATAAATAAAATATCCCAACTGCTTTTCCAAAGACCAAATTTTGCATAACTATACAAGCTTGTTCTCACTGTGAGATGAGCAATTCTCTTGCTTGTGTTCAGATGCAATTTCGAGGCAGAACTTAACTTTTTTTTTGTTTTTTACTGACATGAAGAAATGAAGAAGAAATCTCACCTTCCACATGCCTTTCCCCAAAGAGCTGGGTTAGACTACATATGGTTGCCATTCAGCAGGGAGAAGCTCAGAAATTCATGATTTTGTATGACTAAGGCATTGCTTAAAACACAAAACCTTCAACGCAAAACTTCTGCCAGAGTCTTTGAACAATAAAGCCTGGATAGGACTGAGGATCAGATTACACCAGGGCTTATCCATAGATGACCTGTGGGCATTTAATGATGCCCAATTTTACCATTATGCATTTAGAAGGCACATTTCAACTGTGCTCCATGTTAGTATTTCATTCCAACTTAACACTTCTTTCTTTGCTCAGGGGAAGAGCAGAACAACAGCTTCACACAGGGATATTAGTGCAAGGCTGAAGAAAGACACTCTCCTCTACCTCTGGGAAGGTTCTTGCTTCTTTTCCCCAACTAATAAAGCAGTCACATCACTTATAGGCCAAACAGCTGGATCTACCAGATAATCTGTATTTTAAAATGCTGTAAGGTTGTCAGACATGGGCACAAAGGATCATAGCAGTTTACAAGATAAAATCTACATGTTTCACTCACCCTCCCTTGTTTTTTACCTAGGCAGGCAGTAGGAATGGGCTAGCCATAACTGTATGAACTTTAACACAGACAAGTGCAAGGTCCTGCACCCAGGACAGTGCAACCAGAGTGTAGCTAGGGAGCAGAGATGTTACTAAGAGAGAAGTAGTATTGTTCCCCTCTACTTAAGTGATTGTTTAGGCCCTACCTGGACTACTATGTCCAGTTTTGGTCCTCACAATTCAAACAAGAGGCAGACAAAGGGATGGAGAATCTGCCTTGTGAGGAAAGACTGAAAAAGTTAGGTTGATATTCTCTGAAGGGTAGCTGCAGGGAAGACACAGGTTCTCTCTACACATGGAGCCAGATGGAGGTGACAAGGGCAATGTGTACAAGTTGCTTCATAAGAAGTTTCATCTTACTATAAGAATAGTGATTGTCATAGTGATAACAGTTATTCACCAGAACCCCTCCAGGGAGACAAGCAGAACAAGGTGCTAGATAATCTCAGCTAGACTCACTTTCCTGGAAGAGACTGTACCAGATAATCTTTCAAGGTATTTTACAACCTGGGCTGTTCTATCATTCTGTGAGTCTCTCTATCATCGGAGACAGTGTACACGTCAAAATACAGAAGTTATTTGACTGTTGCCAACATGGATCAATCAATGGGAGAACTAAGAGTAGAGACAAAGCTGCAGTGTCCATTATGTGGACATTAGCACAGGAACCACTTAGTCTGAGCTGTCTTTGCTATATACTTGAGGGCTGATGGCTCTGGTGTAGTGAGGGAGTAAATGTTCCCTGGAGACTCCTTGGTTCAGTCTAACTCTGCTGTGAGGACAGCAGTAGAGCCAAACTCCACAGGAAAAAAAAACACCATCTCTTTTATTTGCTATTATGTTGGTAGGACACAGAATCTAGGCCCATGTTTAAATGCTCCATCCTTTAATGATATGCTCAATTTAATTAAACTTTAATAAAAACTACTGTCACTGTTTAGTTCAGCCCCTCTTTCTGCATATAGAAATCCCTCCAAGAGGATGTTCTTCTGCCATAATTTGAGGTATTCTTCCCCTCCTTTTCATGATAGGGGGCAAAAAACATTGCTGAAAATTTCCAGAGAAAACAGATTTTAATTTCTTGGAGGTGTTTTGTTGACAAGAAAATAGAAAGCATGTGTCTCTGCTTCTCTTATTGTACTTCGAAGTAATGAAAGTATTTAAGGAGGTACAATTATGGACTTGGCAAGCACCTGGGGCTCTTGGAACTGCTTTTTTCACACTGAATAAACACTGCAGTTAATCTGTTTATGTTACACTGCACTGGAAAACTGTCTCCAAGAAAAGGCTACAAGCATTTTCCACCTCTCTCCTTTGGTCTTTCTCTCTTTCTCTCTTTCTCTCTTTCTCTCTTTCTCTCTTTCTCTCTTTCTTTCTTTCTTTCCTTCTTTCCTTCTTTCCTTCTTTCCTTCTTTCCTTCTTTCTTTCTCTCTCTCTCTCTCTCTCTCTCTCTCTCTCTTTCTTTCTTTCTTTCAATATTTCATTCTTCTTTTCCATCTTTCTATTCACAAGACAGCTAGTCAAAAGCAGGTTTTATTTAGCAACAATATAAAGCTAGGGATTAATGCCCTAGGTCAGACCAGTGATGCATTTGGGTTTTGACAGCGGTCAATGAGATGCTTGAAGGAAATGTGCAGGAAGCACTGTAATGAACAGTAACAGTGTAACTTCCTGCAGGGACCTGAGGCTCTCAACACACTTACTGCTTGCACATACACCTGCCTTGACAGTTTATATGCCTTTGTTTAAACAAACAAACAAACAAATATATGCACATACAGATGGTCATCACTGTCTACATCCATGTCGAATTTCTGATTTAACATACTTTTTAAATTGGTGCATCTCTTAGAATTTGTCTAATTCCCTTTTGTTGATACTGTGTGCTCCCACAAGTGCCATTGTATCCCAGTTCACTAATAGCTTTGTAAATAAATTCCCTCATTGTATCTATTTTCAGACAATCTCTTTCCAAATATAAGTGCCTGCTAGCTCTCATGCTGCTGCATTTGATGGATTGTCCTTCTGCTTTCACTTCACCACCCACTAGTTTTGTAAAACTCAGTCTTTTCCCCTTCTCAGACTTCTCCAAATGGAAGATTCCCAGCTTCTCTCATTTTGTCTCACAAGTGCAAGAGCTCCATCTCTTTAACTGTTATTATTTACCCTTTCTCTGTACCATTTTTAACTGCACTATGTCTTTTGTGAGATGCAGAGAGCAGAACTTGCATAGCATGGCATCCTTACTGCAATTACAATTGAAAATGCTACAATACTTGTGATTGCTTAGCATCTCTATGCCACATGCATGGGCATCTCAGCTGGGTTTATGTATGAACTGGGAACACAGCACTGAGAATGACAGAGCCCTGGAACCAGCTGCCCAGGGAGCCTGTGGAGTCTTGCTCTCTGGAGATATTCAAGAACCATCTGGATGTGGTCCAGTGTGATCTGCTCTAGGTGATCCTTTTCTGGCAAGGAGGCTGGACCAGATAATCTTTTGAGCTCCCTTCCAGCTCCTGACATTCTATGATTCCCTACTCTATTGCCAGTCCCCTTGATAAGTGGGAGCCAACAGGAAGCCAGACAGCAAAGGTGTAGCTGGTCTGCAAGTGATTTTCTCTCAGAATATGGCTTGCAAATGCAACAGAGGTCTAGTACAAATCAGATCTGATTATGGGCAATGTTGGTTATTAGAACAGACTGAAGTAACTGTTTCATATGTTATAGAACAGATCAAAGCCATACTTGCCACAAATGTGCAATGTAAACTAGAGCCCTCAGCTGCAGTACAGTCCATGCAGTCATGGAAACAACTTCATGGGACGTTCTACTTCGCAAATGCTGGCAAACATGATGCCTGTACAACCTCAGTGCCTGCTGCCTGTAACAAACCTCTGGTAAGAAGAAACACTGTACAGGAACTTAACACATGGTCTGCAAAACAGAGGCCATCTTCTGCCCTGATGTCCAAATTAAAGAGAACAATGGCTGGTTCAAACTGTCCAGTGCTAAGTTTGCCTTACCATATTATCTGGAAAGCAAAACCATTGGCAGCTGTCAGTAGCGGGTAGTACAGCCAAGAAGGCTCTTCTTCCCTTTACTGACTTTGTAACTCCCTGAATATGGCCTTAATATTCACATTATAAAAATACACAAACTCATTCTTTGCTACTGCTCTGAACTACAACTATGAGCAAACCCTGAGAGGATTACGCAAATGCTACAAGTCAGGTAGTGGATGCTGAGCCTTGAAAGAGAGTCCTACCCTATTGCTCTTAGACCCTAGAAAAAAATTGCCAAGAATTTGAACCATACGGCCAGCAGATTTTCTTTTCTAACACATAAAGCTGTACACTTCATCTTTTTCTCCCCTTAGAGGTCCGAATATGGCCATTTCATTTCACTATAAAGTACCAGAGCAAAGAATTCTCTAATAGCCCTTTTACAGACTTCAGTTAGCATTGTACCAGGGCTGATGTTTTTAAAATTATAAGAGCACAAGGAGGTAAAAACTGTGTGTCCATAAGGTTAAAGAAAAGTGTGTGTGTGTTTAAAACACTGAAGAAATTGTTCTGAGAACAATTCATCTTTCTGAAAATATGAACCCTATGATGCTGCCAAGGTCAGAGAGAGCTGTGATAATTTAGTGTGTAAGTGCTACTCATACAGCACAATACCACATTATTTAATTTTGTAACACATTCGTACAACTGCCTGACAATAGCCATGGACGTTAACACTACCTGTGGGCTGAGGTCAAGGCAACGTAGTTTAACATTAAAACAAAAGAACTAATTGGATTCCTGTTCAAGTTCTAGCTTATTATGTGGAGCTACTTTCCTTCTTTCTGCCTCAGCCAGCTCATCTGTAAAGAAGGACCACAGTGTGACTCATGACTGAAATGTGAAAGAAAAGTGCAGTGCGTATATGCCTGGCATATTTGAGCATTCTTCCCAATTTCCCTGGGTTGTTTTTTGTTGTTTTTGTTGTCATTCAGCTCTGGTTTATGAATTTCAGGCCATTTGCCACGGACAGCAGAAATGCTGCTGTCCTTGTGAAATGGGAAAGACTGATATTAAAAACAAAAAGCCGTCTTCAGCTGTAAAAATTAGACATCTTGCTAATCCCAAAATTAACAATAAAGAGATATTTGAGATTACACTTGATTCTTACAATTGGCAGCGTATAGGATATTTTATCAATAAGACTACATCACATAGCCCAAATCTTACACAGACAAGTAAGCTGCTTTCCACAGAGACAGGCATAAACACAGAGCAGTTAAATGAGCAATACAAGGAGGTTGAAAGAAAAAATGGAAAAAAAAAACAACCCAGAATTTTTACCTCTTTTTTTTTAAACTTATAAAAAAGACTTCTCAAAAAAACCTCCAAACATTAATTAAAGACACAATCTTGGTTTGTATTAGATTGCATGCAAAGCTTTCTTCTGTTTGCCGAGGAGCTGAGAGTCACCCTCCAAGGTGGTTCTTGTACAGTGTGACTTTCAAAAGAATATCCTTTCAGTGCATGAAAAGACAGAGCAAAAGATATGTGTCCTCTGGTTCAACGTGTATGGCTGTCTCCATTGAGTTCATACAGATGATCAGGCCACAAACTGTCAAATGTACAGGAGTGGGGATGCCAGGAAGGAGAATAGTCCCAGTTTGAAACTAGAACAGTCTCAATTGCCATCAAACTTCAAGAAGGAAGAACCAGCGAACACCTCACATCACATACCCTTTGCACCACCTGAGTGCAGAGTAGTGTCCCAGTAATACTAAGTTTTGAGCTGCAGCCCCTTGCAAGTCCTTCCCCTCCATAATCTCTTCACCACATAGAGCTGCCCAGAAGTCCCTGAGTAGCAAATGCTTTAGTTTTATTTTTGGGAAGGACTACTGCAGGGTTCATCCCTGTATGCACAAACTGATAAGCAGGCAGATTTAGTTTCCACAGGCTAAACTGAAGTTCCCTCTGCAGGTGTGTTTTTGTTATAAGCTGTGGCACTATGCTGTGCCATGTAAAAAAAAAAGTAGTTATTCAAAGAAGTGTTTTTAAGTTCAAAATAATGTCACATTCATTTGGGATATAAGCACAAGCAAAGCACTCACAGATACATTTTCTTTCTCCCTACATTACTATTTCAGTCATAGGCAGGGTGGTAACACACAAAGGGAGCTGGTGGAATTTTCTTTCCAGGTGGGGAAGAAAAAAGACTTACATACAGCTCTAAAACTAAGTTCACTGCCTATCCCACGTTTTGGAAATGAAACAAAAGAATTTTCATGAATTGACCAGGCATGTTGCAAAATAAAAAGAAACAATAGCAGACAGATAAATGCAGGAAATTCAATGCTAAAAGGACAGGATTTTATTTCAAAATAGTTTGGGCAGAGTCTTCATTTTCCCTGACTACTTCTTTCACCTGTGTGAAAAGACCACTGGATTTAACACATGCAAGTGCCACTTATCCACTTGTATTTGGTATCTCACAAGGTCTGAGTCCTCAGAGAGCTCAGAAACAAGGAGCTTTCAGGTTGGCACCTACCTAAATAGCCTTGCTCACTATATGTAAATGGTCTTTGTTGCCACAGAGATTTTGCCGAAGGCGTTTGCTCTATGCATGTAACTCTGACACTGTTCAGAGGAATGGGGTTAGGATTCTGATCTCCCTGCGCAGGCAGAAAAGAGGGATAAGCCCCATAAGTGGGATAAGGGAGAGGCTGGAGGACTAACACAATAATTTCACGTGCTTTCTGTGAGCAGGCAGCCCCAGTGAATGAGCTTCAGGCTCTGATTTTCCAATCACTGCCAACTATGCTTTATAAAAATGCTTGGGAAAAACACTTTTCACATCATGTTCATGCATCAGCAATGTAAGACAATTAATCAGGGATTTCAGTGCCATGTCATAAATCATGGCAGCATGTGTTACCAACACCTGAAAGACAAAATGTGAGAATCTGTCTCTAACGATATCTTTTAACTCAGGGAGAATTGCTTTGGCCTTTCAGTGTGTTTGTGAGTGCTGTTGCTGGCAGCACACATGGCCATGCTTCAGATCTGATCCTGATCTCACTGACTTGGTCATGCATATTAACTTAGACATTTTACTGTGATAAATGATCATATATGTAAAATCAAAATGGAGACTTCAGCATACTTTTTCCAGTAGCACAGGAAAATAATCTCCTCACTATTCTATTATCACAGACTAATTGGAAGACCTGGAAAAGTCCCTCCATATCATTAGCTGTCTACAAGATGAGAGAGCTGCAGCAGATCAAATTCTTCACCACGATGGCTATCACAATGCAGGAGGGATCTGAAGCTCAGGCTGTAACTTTATCCCTCCCATTGTGCAATGGAAGTACGGTGGTGAAATATCCCCAATGTGGAATTAAACAATTATGTTTAGAAACACACACAGAGACCTCCCACTAACTCAGCAGATTCTTTTGAAAGTTGGCACTGTCAAAACAAACACAGTCGCCTGTAGCACCCTTCCACTGCTCCTGCTGACAGCGCTAGTGAGAAGGAGGAGGTGCTGAGTACTTTGTTATTATGAGGAGGAGGATAGTGTTGGGAAAGGTGTTGAGTTTGACACAGAAGTATCAAGAGCAGGAAAGCGAAAGTCAAGGAAATCAGCCTTGTGCCGTTTAAAATTGCTCTGGCACTAAACCTACAAAAATCAATGACTTTGCTTTCACAGGAATTCTCACATAAACCTGAGGGACCGTGCAGCATGAGTTGCACCAGATGGAAAGTCACTGGCAGTAGAGAGTGAGATAGGAGCAATGTTGGTATCTATCAGCAGCATCAAACGCAGAATTCACAAACAGTAATTAGGGCTATTCACATCTATCTCTGCCTTTTACATCTGCTGTTCCAGTGTGGAGGTAGAGACAGCACAGAGAGAAAATCCAAGTGTTATAAAAATAACTGCAGGTAGTAAAAGGATTGTTTATACTCTCACATGTTTGTACCTTTTATCTGAGCAAAATTTGATAAAACAACAGTCCGAATTTTAGGCTAGGAGTTGTTTTTCCCTGATTCCACCTTTTCAAACACATTTCTTCACAGCAGCTTGTTTTCCTTTGCCCTCCCTCACAAAAACACCCCTCCCCATGCCACATTTAAAATCTTCTCACAAAGAAAGCTGAAGGAAAATAATTTCTGTGCAACTTATCCATCTTTCTAAGCAGCTTCTGGCAGAAGGGAGCTGAGAGTGATGAGTCCATAGAATAATAAATAATAACAATATTGAGCAGTTTTGCAGAGCAAATATACATTGAAAAACTTTTCCTCTTGAGTGCCTGACATTATTAATTTGTTCTCCAAATAAGCTGGCAAGAGGAGTCAGCCCATTTGTATGGATAGGGAAAGTGAGCATATAGATTTCAGTAATTGTTTAGGACACAGAAGAGTCAGGTCTAGAAAGTGGGCAGAACAGCTCACAGGGCATTACAGCCCATATCCATGGTAATATCTGGGCAGAGCCCTGCCACCACAGTAACGGCTATTGGCAAGTGACACATACTTTGGAATTTCGACACCTGTGAATAATATCCACCATGAACTGTCCTTCCCCACAGTCTGAAAGCAGTATGGCCTGGGCCTTAAAAAGTGGCAAGGGCTGAACAGAAAATCCTGTAATTCTTGATGACAGAAGTATTTCTAGCCCCTTCCAAACTTCTGTTTAAAAAGGTTCAAATGCACACTAATCCATTGCCTAAGTAATACGTGACATCCAAACCACCCATTTTGAGTTCCAGAGACACCTCTCTGGGACATCCTTTCCCAGCACTCCTGTGGAAGAGCAGCATTTTTTTTGTTTTGGTTTGTTGTTTTTTGTTTTTTTGTTGGTTTTTTTTTTTACTATGAGGTTTGTGATTTCAGCCTTATTACTGCACTGCAAAGATTTCAGATGAATTGAGGGGAGGAGGAGATGTGAATTGACTTGCTGCATCCACATTAAATGGATAGTGAATGACCTTGTGTCCAGCCCTCTAACATCTAAGACAAAAGCAGGGAAAAGCTGAGCAAAGGAAAGCAGGAAACTTCACTGAACAGGGAGTGTGTGGGTTTTGTATGTTTGCATAGACATAGAAATTTAGGTTGATAAGAAGCTAGCTTGATATTAAGCCTCTTGTTTTGTAGTACTTGCAGTGGCGTCACAAGGTAACAACAATTTCCAGGACGAGCACAACACCAAAAGCAGGTCAAGATCTTCCTTGCCATACTTACACTAATGAGCTCTCAGAAATCAATGGATTTAGGGATTCCTGTGCAGACAGACATCATGTGCCTCAGGTTCCCCTGATAATGGCTTAGTGATGAAACCAACTTTCATCCTCCCTTTTCCTTATAGATTCTTTATGAGCCAGATTATAATGCAAAAGTAACACAGGTGGAAGGATGGCTCTTCTGTGTCACCTCCTGCTTCCTTGTACAGACACACTGTTGTGATACAGCACATGCTGATGCTAAGGCTGTTGCCTTTGCTTTTTAGAGCTATTGATTTCCTGCTCTTTCTTGTAAAGGATTCTGTGAACTGGAAGCAGTTAAAGGTTAACTGCAAAGATTTCATTTAAAAGAATATCTTGGAATTGTTTAAGATCCTAAATCATTAGTACTTAAATGCCTACACCTTAGAAGTGCACTGAAATTTATGTCTCTAGGCAATGAAGTTCCAAGAGTTACCTGCCAACATGAGTGCCCCGGACTCTGCTCGTGCTACTACGACTACTACAACCCATAGGCACCAACCAGCTCTGTGTCAGGTCCTGGCAGTAGTGCTGGCTGTTACATGGATGATGTTACATGGATGTAGTCTACCTGGACTTCAGCAAAGCCTTTGACACTGTCTGCCACAACAAGCTCCTGGCAAAGCTGACAGCTTGTGGCTTGGACATATTCACACTGATACAGGTCAAGAAATGGATGGAAGGCCAGGCCCAGAGAGTGGTGGTGAATGGTGCTACATCCAGTTGGCAGCCAGTCACTAGCGGTGTTCCCCACGGATCAGTGCTGGGCCCAGCCCTGTACAATATCTTTATTGATGATCTGGACGAGGGCATTGAGTCCAGTATCAGTATGTTTGCAGATGAAACCAAGTTAGAAGCAGGTGTTGATTGATCTGTTGGAGGGTAGAAGAGCCCTGGACAGGCTGGATAGGTGGACAGAGGCCAATGGGATAAGACTCAACATGGCCAAGTGCAGGGTCTACACTTCAGCCACAACAATCCCAAGCAGTGCTACAGTCTGGGGACAGAGTGGCTGGAAAGCAGCCAGGAAGAAAGGGACCTGGGGCTACTGGTAGAGAGTAGGCTGTAGATGAGCCAACAGTGTGCCCAGGTGGCCAAGAGAGCCAACGGCATCCTGGCCTGGATCAGGAACAGTGTGGCCAGTAGGACAAGGGAAGTTATCCTTCCCTTGTACTCAACACTGGTCAGGCCACACCTTGAGTACTGTGTCCAGTTCTGGGCTCCTCAATTCAAGAGAGATGTTGAGATACTGGAGCGTGTCCAGAGAAGGGTGATGAAGCTGAGTTACCAGGTGAGAGGCATGAAACACAAGCCATGTGAGGAGAGGCTGAGGGAGCTGGGGTTGTTTAGCCTGGAGAAGAGGAGGGTCAGGGGTGACTTCATTGCTGTCTACAACTACCTGAAGGGATGCTGTAGCCAGGTGGAGGTTGGTCTCTTCTGCCAGGCAACCAGCAACAGAACAAGGGGACACAGTCTCAAGTTGTGCTGAGGGAGGTCTAGGCTGGATGTTAGGAGGAAGTTCTTCCCAGAGAGAATGATTTGCCACTGGAATGGGCTGCCCAGGGAGGTGGTGGTGTCGCCATCCATGGACGGGTTCAAGAAAAGTCTGAATGAGGCATTTAGTGCCATGGTCTAGTTGATTGGATAGGGCTGAGTGATAAGGTTGGACTGGATGATCTTGGAGGTCTCTTCCAACCTGGTTTATTCTGTGGGATCCTTGTTTGAGGTCTCACTAACAACAAGTGGAAGAAGAAATGGGTTTTATAGGCTGGCAGTGACATAAAGTAATCAAAGTCTGGCACTTCAGTGAGAATGAAATTTAGGAGACCCTGGGAGAAGAAGACATGCCTCTACCAGCACTCCTGTCCCTGGTGTCTGTATGACCAAGTAAGGGCAGGAAGTCATGGGTCTGATCCTGTGGAGGAAACACAGTATCTCCACTAGTCAACATCAACAACTCCCGGTGAGGTGCCAAGGGAAAGGGCTGGTGAGGTGCAAAAGAAAATATTAAAGTGACAATATGCACCTGAACACTCCTGCCAGAGGGTAAGCAAAGTGAGGAAAAGGATTGCTGCACACAATACAGTGTGCCATGTCTGTGTGCGGGCATGGAGGGGGAGTTTACATCCATCTGATTTACAAGCTGTAGAACTATAAACTGATATTTTGGACACTGTGCTTATGTTTCTCCATTTAGGCCCTCTTTTTTTTTTTTTCACCCCATCAGAATTCCCTTTGCTTTCTTCACAAATTTAGGCCTTTGCCAAAGGAAAAGTTTGCCACCTTAGGGCATCAAGAAGAGCCATTTTGGTCACTTGGGGATCTGTGCAAGGGTGTGTGTTTGTTAATTTTAGGAGGAACACCCCAACATCCAAACTCAGCATCCACTGCTGCTGACAGCACCTGGCAGAAGGGCTATGTCATGTGCATCCTTTGGCAGTTTTTCTGTGAAGTGGTTACAACAGAGATATAGTACAGATGGTCCTTCATTTGGGTCTGTCTGAAGGGAAATTGCCTTCAAGATACAAAAATACTTTGTATTTAAAGTTATACAGACATGGTTCAACTAATTTCCCTTCCCTACTCCAGTGTCATTCAGGGAATGCAAAGGCTTCCCCGACTGTAGCCAAAAAATTCGGTACCTCTTTCTGCTCTATATCACCATCCAAATGCTTTCTATCTTGGGGACATAGACAAGGGGACAGGCTGTACGGATAGGGCACCCCAGTACCTTCAGGGGGCTGAAGTTCTCTTGAGGACACTGCTCTGTGCTGGGGTTTAACCAGTCCTGTACTGCTGGATTTGAGGAGGAGCAGAAATGAGGGGCATGATGTGATATTTAAAACATACCCAGTAGGATCTATTGCCTGCAAAAGATTCAGCCACAATAGGTCTCCTTATTCATTAAGTATCTTCAGCATTATTTTTTCAAGATTTGTTCTACCTCCTAAAGAATTGCTTTTCAATGCAAAAGTAGAACGATGAATACATCTTCTCTTTCCCTGCTGAATCCAACTTTGAAAAACATCATGCTTTTCATCTGATTTCCTTTCCTAGTCAAAATAAGCCGACCAAATCCTGCAGTATACCTATCAATACAAACAAAAGATGCAGAGGTGCAGTTTCTCTGTAGCAGAAATAAACACAGTTTAAGGAATTATTTTCCTTTCATGACAGCTTAAGGTCCTTCAAAAGTGGCACAATTGATTACTGAATCAAAGCAAAAGAAGACAGGGAATGGAGTTTTCTTGCATACACCTGTAACGTTATATGCTGTGCATGATACAGGGAAAGAAGTGAAATGCTTGAGCTGTCGCAAGGAAAACCTAGAGAGGAAAAAGAAGAAGGGATATCTTGGGATTAGCTTTAACGTAACATCCTACAGTATGTTTACTTTCCTTTTCTTCTCCATCTCATATTTCTTCATGGGATCGGTCGCCAGCCCTGTAGACACTCCCAGGAGTACAATGCCCCTTTCGTGTATTGTACGAGTGGCACTGAGAGTACAGCAGCTTCAAAACATAAAAAGAAAAAAAGAGTCTCCCTCAACGCCATCATCATTTTTAAAAAAGGCAATTGATGTCGCCTGAAGCAGCAGCTATGAAGCCCAATTATACCACATTTCATTCAAGTGTCAAAAATTGGAATAATAATAACCAACAATGTGGAGCATATATAGGAAATGATGCTGCCATCTTCTTTTGTTTTGGCCACGCATTTTCATAAATTCATGCTTCAAGCAGACCCAGTGCCACATTCCTTCAAGGACTTTCTTGTTCGCTATTGTTTTCAGTTCTTAACAATTGGCTTCCCTGACTACTTTCCTCGTGTTGACAGTCGCTCACAGAGCCTCCATATGCTCTCACTACTTGGGTAGTCAATCATTTGTGAATTAGTTACCCAATCAAATATATACAAGAGGCTGGTAGTGTTTATTCATTGCTGGTGTTTTGAGTAAGTGTATTGCTTGCAAAAGGTGTCAGATTAAACACACTGAAATGAATTTATTCACAGAATATGGATTGCATCGTTGGAAACAGTGTGACAAGCGCTGGTCTGAGTTCACACTGATTTTCTGATGGATTTTTTCTCTTTTGTTGTGGTTTAGACCATGCCTGAGGTAAGATGTCCCTGGACTCAGGAAAACTTCAGCCACCTGCTTACTTAAATGGGATATTTGGAAAGAGGAAGGATTCTTGGCCAGAAGGAAGACAGCAGCTCCAGGGGCTGCCTCAGTGTGGAGGACAGAAAGGTTAAAGCAATAAAAGACAGCCCAATGGCTTTTTTTTCTCATCTTAGATCATGAAACTGCATATTGCAGCCTTGCAAAATGCATTCCTCTTTACATCAGCAATATCCCTCCATTCCCAGCTGCATGGATGGAGCCTTCATAACCCCTTGACAAAGAAAACAAGAAGCACTTGTGAAGGATGCTATGTATGATCTTAGACAAGAACAGTCCTTTCAAGATCTACCTTAAAACATCAATATAATACTTTCCTTAGCTGTCATTTTGGAGGAATTTAAAGGCATTTTGATACTGGTTAACAAGGCCTAAAACAAGCTATGCCAACCAACAGAAGAGCCAAGCTTTCATCCAGCAGAGTTGCTCCAAATTAGGATTTTCACATGCCCATAACAGACACTGTCTTATTCAGACCTAGACACAACACTTCACAGAGTTTAAATGCACAATTCAAATGAACTTGACTCATTTTGTAAGAAAAGGGCAAAAGAGTTGAGGTAATTAGATTGCATTCAGTGATCTTGCTTTACAGTCCAGGTTTATGCTAAAAGGCTAACTTACATATCCACAGGGATGCTATATTTGTCACCTTTACCCGAATTTAGAAATTACTAATAATCTAAGAATAATTTAAAAAATATTTTAACTGCCAGACCAAAGAAAATGCCACTGGTGATAAGAGAATCAAGCTGAAATCTTACTTCTCATGAATCATTGTCACAATAAAGGGTCTGTGTGACAACTGTGCCCTTAGCAATCACTGGAAAAAAACAGTTCCTTTGATATTACAAGTTGGCTGGTTCTTATATTGATAGTACTCAGCAATGATGACAACAATTCATAGGCAAAAACATAACTCAGTTGCCTATCATAGTTCTTACTTCAGATGACTTCCAGCAGCATTTACTATTTGGCATTAATAGAAATGAAAATATTAAACACTTACTCATTAAGGTATGTAGATACGATTTGCAGAGAAGTAGTAAGGATTGCTATTTTTAAATGGTGATGTTACAGTGAAGAATACATCAGGTTGGAGCTTCTTGAAAGAAATATAAGCTACCTGGTTATTCAGTGTCAGCTGGAACAAAAACTTGTTTTATTGATAATAGTACATCAACACATATTAGGTCAATAGCAATTTTCCTGAAGTGTTCTCTTCTTGACAATTCATGAAAGAAATTTAAAATACTCAAGGCAAATGTTCAGTGATAGGGATAGTAATGTAAAGAACCAAAGTCAAACTACCTGGATTGTACATTAAATAAAAGGCAGAGAATGAGCACTGAGTGATTTTTTGTATGTTCACATTAACAAACTAGTCAAAGATTCTGACCTGGAGGCACTGGAGAAGTCTTCTCAGTTTTGATATTTTCAATAACATAATTCCCAAGAGGGATGGAAAACATACTCTCTTTCTTTCAATAAAATGAAACTCTATTTGTATTATGAAAAAGAATACTAATAATTTGGTAGTATTCTGAAGTAGCTTTTATAAAGCTTTTGGCTTGAGATTTAATATTGCTCGTGAAGTCCATCAGATTTTCATGGCTTTGCTGGAGAAAGAAACATGCCAGCATTGACTGCCAGCTTCAAGCTCATGCAGTCAACAACTCATACATCAACAAAGATAACAGTGGAGATGATGTGCTTACAGTAGAAGTGTGGTGGTTTGGAGAGGGACTATTTTCAATAGTGTGGTATGGGTGAGTCCCAGCTGTACGCAAGAAATTGCCTGATAAGTATGAAATGTGTTCTTTACATTGAAATTACTTCAGAAGATCTTTCCTTCTAGGGCCCTGATGGAAGCTGACTCCATCTGAACTGATTGTACACAAATATTTGAGTGTAAAGCAAGATTACTACTTGAAGAATGAAAAAAGAAAGGCAAGAGAGTTGGGCAGCAGTGTGTAACAACAAATAGGTGCACACAGTCAAAACAATGTCACTTTGCAAGGTCTTTTGGAAATATATCAAAAGAGGGAGCCCACAGATGGCTCCTTTTCAGCATACTTTGGAAGGGGCAGAATGGACCATACTCCTATAAATCCCAGTCTGGAAAATGAGAAAGGTAAAACCAAAAAAAGCGGGGTGTGTTTTATTTTGCTTTCCTCCTGAGTTTGCTCTTCACAAATAAAATTGGGCATGTGCTGCCAGG
This sequence comes from Pogoniulus pusillus, assembly GCF_015220805.1. Taxonomy (NCBI): domain Eukaryota; kingdom Metazoa; phylum Chordata; class Aves; order Piciformes; family Lybiidae; genus Pogoniulus; species Pogoniulus pusillus. The sequence continues at coordinate 15,747,288 of NC_087270.1, read as the reverse complement.
ACAAAGATTGAATCAGATGATGGACTGTCTAATGCCAAGAGATACACCAAGATAACCCACAATGTCATAATGCTGGGTAGAGGACTAGACTTCTTGACAGCTCTGAACTAGTTAAAGCTAGGTTTGCAGGAAATGTCCTTCCCAGGAGGGTCAGCACAGCAGAAAGCATTCCTCATGATGTTCACAGAAATGTTTTCAGAATATCTTCCTTTACTGGCACGCTGCCCTCTATTCTATACCTAGACAACTCTGAATGTCTGAATTATCATCTCCCTGATTTTCAGTTTCCTATCATTTTTCAGCATCAAGTATTTAGATATATCAGAAAGGTAGAGAAGAACACTTGCTCAGTGACAGAAAATAGACTGTTTCTCAGGTTATTCTTGCCCTCATTGGCTCCATGTAGGTAGTGATGACCCACTGCCAACTCACAGTGATGTTGGCAGACAGCAAACATTGGAAGCCATGCCAAGAGGAGAGATTGTTCTTTTGCTCTTATCTTTTCAAGTACAGTCTTGCATTCACATTATTTATCACTAGTCAGTGGATGGAATGGAAGAGGTGAATCTACCAGCTATAGCTACCCTGTAAACTCCCTTATTTCCTATAGATATTCACAAACCCTTTTTTTTAAAGCAGCCGTTTCCAAGTCACAGGAAGGTCAAGAGTCGGTTGGTGAAGCTCTGTAGGATTTGCCAGCTTTGGTATGACACCACTTCAGGTGTGAGTAAGCTCATGTCCTTGGTGGGGCCAGGGAGGAAAGTAAAGGTGACAATTTTTTTGGAAGATCTGAAGAGCAACACATAAGTGTCACAAATGTTTACTGCTCAATAAAAGGATGCTACACTGGGTGAAAGCTGCTAAGGAATGTCCACCTTCTAGGAGCAAATATAAGTGGAATTATTTCATCATATAAGTCATAATCACAAAGAGCCTTCCACCATACCAATTCCCTTTAAAACTATTTGAAGATTTGTGCACATCTGAAGGAAAGACTCAGAATAAAAGAAAGATCCTCTTCTGTATTTTAACAATGGCTTCTGAAAAGCACTTAGCAACTTTTACTTCAGAAGTACATTACAGCATACATACAAGGGTAAGAAGTTTCATCAAGTTTGAAGAGAAAGGGCAAAAGCTTTTACCATTAGTCAAGGATGCAGAGTGGTTGGAGTGGTATTTCCTTCCTCCTGTTTTAACTGTTTTAACTTACTATTCTTGTACTCCTGTGTATGGTTTCAGGCTGCTCTGTTTCAGGAAAAGCCTGGGAAGAGCCTTTTGCTGAGAAAGATATATATGTTTTCAGCATTCATGAATCGGTTTCCTTAATAGCTTGCTAAGCAAACAGTCTTCCTTATTCACAGCCTGGCATACACAGTGCAAAAAAGCTCTTTATGCTCCTATGCTGATATACAGCCTACAGAGTCTAAGGTGCCCATCTCTGATTCTGTTATGGGGAGCCTTCCCTTCAGAGTTTCACTTTCTATAGGACACCTCATACAGCACTGTCTTGCCAGTGATCATTTATGTGTTTTCCAGCACTTGAGAACACTGCTTTGACGTGTTTAGAACAAGAAAACATCCCTGTGGCTTTTGTGGTGTCTATCACATATCAATCCATTGCTTCTCCTCTGGCCTTGAACAGATTAGTGTGACAATCCTCCCCTTCCAAAACCTCGTCTTAATTAGAGAGTAGAAGGGATTAGGTGCTTCTCCCTATCTACATGATGATATTTAAGCTGAAGTATGAGCTCTTTCAGTCACTTCTGTTCCACTTCAGCATCCATTTTCTACAATATCTCATATGACCACCTTTTACATCTTGCTTCCTGACTCCTCTCTGCTTTCCGAGTGGCTGACTTTGGGAAGATGCTAAGAGGGAAGGACTCCTTCTGCTCACAGGCAAAACTATTGAAGAATCAGAGTCGCTTGTTCTACAGCTCCACCACCTCCCAGTCTTAACACAAAACCACAGTATGTAGAGTCTTTCACTGGTTGCAGGATATTGAGGGATTGGGCTTTCATGTTGACAGTCCTACTGATCGCCCATAAGCCAATCCACACCTCAGCTAGTATTTTACACTAGATAAATAGACTCTGTAGGTACTCTGTCTCTGTTAGCCCTCAGGGGGATATTTTTCTCCAGGAAATTAGGGAAATAGAAAGGACTGCAAGAGAAGGTTGCAACAGGCCTTGGTGTAAGTAGAGTCCAAGCCTTACTAGCCACCAGGACCTGCTCCTTGTCTTCTCCCCGGCCATTGGACTCCTGTGGATTTCATTTCTACCGCATCCATGCTCCTAACTAAAAATGAGGAAAACCTATTTGAGGCACATCTTAGCTCTGGGTTTATGTCCAAATCCAAACTATGGCTATGATAATTTTTTTATTTTTTTGCCAAGTCACATTTCTGAACAAGTACTTGGAACAATTTTGGATTTCCTTTTTAAACCAAATCTTGAAGTGAACTTTGCACAGATCTAGTTTCTTGAACTCAAAAAGAAAAGAAAAAATACTGTCTCACAATGGACTGACTTTACAGCAGTTTTCCTTAACTAGTACCAGTTCTATAGCGATCTTAATGAATAGCTAACCTAGATAACAGAACAAGGGCAATAGGGTCATAGGGAAGGTAAAAGATGTTCGGAGAACAACAAATATGGAATGAAGGAAGATAGAGAATAAAGGAAAATACTCAGAAGTCTTAAGATTTAAGAATGCTGACAGGGATTGCAACCATAGCTGGATGTTGTCTGTGTGTTAACTCACTTGGGCCAAGTGGGCCCTCATCTCTCTCAGCTGTCATATTTTTTCAAGATTAAGGAAAGGAAGGTTTTGTTTTTTCTTCCTTACTTTGTGGTGCATTTTTACTCTTCAGGAAGGTTGGTGATTTGGATTTTGTTTTTTACTTTACTTTACTTTGATCTTGCTTTCCCCATTCCCCATTTTGGTCGCTGATTGAACAGGAATGAGTTCCCGGTCTCCAAACAAAATTTCTATGGAGTGATCCCAAATTACCTAATCTCAGTTTATATGCCAGCATGCATTCAGTTTAACATCTTTTTTTTTTTTCCCTTGGAATTGGGCACTGAAACTGCTGGCTGGCTCAGATGTAAACACTATACTTAAAGCACTGAGGTCAAACCCTGCACAGTAAGTCTACATATGTGGCTGGGCACTAACAAGCAGGTAATTTAATGACATATTTAAAGACTCACTACTGATTTAGGCACTGCTTTGAAGCAGCACGAGTAGCCAGAAGAGTCTGGTCTCCATCACAATTTCTCAAATATAAAAATTAAAAAATGATGATAATTATGCATTCTGAAAGCTGGATGGGGGCATGCTACACTGAAGCATATTTTCCAATGTAATTAAGGCTTTCAGCTGATTCCTTCCGACTGCAATTGTTATTTCAAATGTGAATTAATAAATCATGTCCATCTAGTTAAGAATTAAAATCAGTCTCAAGTATTCCTGCTTAGACCAGCAAACTTAAAAGAGAGGGAGGGATGAGTGCTCCCAAGAAATTTTTGGTGGGGAAAAGTAAGAAGAGAAAAACAAAAGGCCTCATCTTACTTAGGGTTTTCCAGGCATCTAAGAAACACACAGGATGAAGTTACACGACTTATACATATGGAAGCATTTTCCTAGCTTTATACCAAAACAATATGCAAATGGTCTCCCCTTACTTTCACTCATGACTGGCTGCAAATACAAAATTCAAGCTGAATAATGTTAACTGCCCACATGCTTTGCTCTAAAGGATCCTCAAGGGCTTCTGGTCTCCTGCGGTATACACAAAGCACTTTAGCTATCACAGTGAATTAGTGTAAGGCCTAGTAATGCACCTTTAAGTATGTGAGCCCTTTTAAGGCACTTAGAGGTCAAGTCTGTGGCTATATAAAGTACAACCTTTCGAACATTTATTTTCACTTGCCCATCTAGAGGCTCAGATGGCACGCAAAGGTGGTGTTTAATTTCATAAGAGCCCTTCAGATTCCAAATTGTCAGAGTCATCAACTGGCTCTGATATCCAACCAAAGTTTACAGCAATGTGATAAAGCAAGGCAAATAATGGCAATCAGGTAGTGACTGCTATGCATGGCTGCTTGTTTCAGAAGTGATGGTCATTGTAAAAGAAAGTTGTCATTCTGCAAATGGACTTCTAAAGAGTGAGGCACAAAGCAGAGCAAGTCCAGATGGGCTTCTTCCCTGGAACATAAACACAGACACTGTTCAGCCTCTTCACATTTCTCAGCTATCCTAGGCCAAGAACAGTAGCTCCTGGTATGCCATCGATCAGAAATTCCCCTTGACAAAAGGATTTTCCGTGCCAGCATTATGGTTCTATGGTTCTATAGATGTAATGACAAGGAGATGCTCAAGTAGAAGTCATCTAAAAGAAAATGGGACCCTAAGAAAGGACCTGTAGATGTAAAAGCTAAAGAGATTCTACATTGTTTATTTAGTCACCAAATCAATGAGGTGTAGCAATATGTGAAAAAACATTGTTTTTTCGCAGACCTGTTTAAAAATGAGTGTGGTTTTCCCCTGAATATTGAATAGCCTTTTTTTTTTCCTCTTCTTTTTTTCTGAGAGCAAAAATCAAATGTGAAAGGCACAGGATGTCACTGCAGTGATATAACAAGAGCTGCCATGTGAATGTCTGGAGACACCTGAGCTTCCAGAGCTGGACAGCTCTGCAGTGCTGCCAGGCCAGCTCTGTGCCTGGCACCAAAATACTGTCTTTTCCTATTCTGCTGGGAGGTCCTGAGTCCTTCAGAGAACACACCTCATTTGCTCCAAACAGCACCCCATGCACTGTCCCTACAGAGCCTTCTCCTCTAACACTGGTCCCTTGTATTGTTTAACCAGAAAGTGATTTGGTTTTGCCTTTAGTGAGTTCTAGACAGATAGCAATTTAAAAGCAATGGGGACAAAAAAGTGAGTGCACTGTACTTGTGACTTACTGGGATATTAGCAGAAAAACAATCAAATACCTGTTTTAACAGCGATTGTTGCAAAGTGTCAGTCGGTTTGTTACTTGTGTGTGGTTGCAACAGTGATAAAGACAAAGAACTCACTGAGCAATGTATACTTATGGTGCACATACATGCAACAAGTTCAAGAGCAGAACCTGCCTTCTGCGTTTTTCAGTGCATCTCAGTCTTCTCCCTTCATTTAACCCACATTATTCAACTCACATTTATGTGGAACAGGACTTTATCTATTGGTTCTTAAAGGAAGATGCAGAGTTAGGAATCTCCTCATTTTGATCCAGATATTCATAATGCAAATGAACAAATAATACAACACATGACACTCAGAGAGAACGCTGGTTGATTACTGTGTGGTGATACTAGTCAATGTCTTGTAGCTTTTGCATAGACTTCTGAGCCTACTCATCACACAATAGGTGTCTGGCTCACCATTTTGACATTCTAGTCAAATAATTACAGAATCATAGAATCACAGACAATAGGGGTCGGAAGTGACTTCAAAAGACCATCGAGTCCAACCCTTGTGCCAGAGCAGGATCACCTAGAGTAGGTCACACAGGAATGCATTCAGGCAGGTTTTGAATGTCTCCAGAGGAGACTCCACAACCTCTCTGGACAGTCTGTACCAGTCCTCTGTCACCCTCACAGTGAAAAAGCTTTTTTTCTAGGAAGCTCCTCTACTCCAGCTTGCACCTCTTGCCCCTTGTCCTATCGTTGGACACCACTGAGAAGAGCCTGTCTCCATTCTCCTGACACTCTCCCTTCACGGATTTATAAACATTAATGAGTTCACCTCTCCAGGCTAAAGAAACCCGTCTCTCTCAGCTTGTCCTTGCCCTGAAAGCTCTCTAGATCTGACAAGATTTCTGTTACTTGCTGATTTTGTAGTATGAGGCTTGCTATGAAAGTCATCTTTTAAAATCTCATGGCTGCTCTGCGGAGAAATATTGAGATTTAAGTTACCAGTTCTTTTCTGGGGATGGGTGGGTACAAGAGATGTTCAGAGAGTCAATTTCCAACACTGGGCAGGGATCACACAGTGGGACTGACCCAAGAGAGGTTATGTTTCTCCAGCAAGGGTCTCATATCTGTTTCAGAGGAAGGAGGTTCCTCTGCAGTGCTCTTAAGGTAGGAAAGGCCTCAGTAGGCTGGCTTGGTGTAATGGAACGACAAGAAGCAACAATGTCCCCTTCCCTCCTTACCTGCTCCTTATTTCTCTTACGGCTTTTCCACCTACCTGCAAATAAAAACACTCTCCCAAAGTTACTTAGAAGGCTAAGGATGCTCAGTACTGTTGCATAGTTAAACAGTTATTCACTTTGCTGAGTGACACTGCTGTCAAGGACAAGAAATATTCACAGCTCCATTCACTGGCTTTAAGAAGGTAAGTTTGTTTTGTGTCAAGAAGCCCTACAAAAAAATGTTGCAGGGGAGCAAAGTGGAAGAAATGCATTTAAATGAAAAAGGGAAAAGAACTGTTGCACTCTTGCACTTCTCTTTCAAGATGATGCCCAGTGGAAATCAGAAAGTGTCACACCAGCACACTGAATAACAGTGGTCAAATCAGTCCCTACTTAGCACAGACTCTGGTAATGACTGCAAGATAGAGCTGGCAATGTATAAAAGCTTACACTACTAAATAGAGAGGACAGACTTCCATTTGCAAAACTTGCGAAGACAAATATCCCATCAGCTCTCAGCAGTGCTTGCCTATCCCTTGTAGCAGTAAGCCACAATATTCACTTTCTGCTGTGACTCCCTCTTCCAGGCAGGTGAGGAGCAACCCTGCCAAGCCTCAAGCGACAGCATAGTGACATTAATTTTCCAGGCATGCTGATGACAGCTCTGTGAAGGCTGGCATTTGAGTAATGCAGGTCACATTGCCATTGTCCTGTCTCAGTGCAAAGGGGTCAGCCTGCAAGCAGACTCCAGTATCTTGCTTTATGTGCAAGGCGTACAGCTTGAACTGAATCACACTCTATTAAAGCCCAGCAGAAAAGAAACGATATACTGAAGAAAACAAGGCCGCTTTCTGGAACTGATAAAAGGTGTCATAACTGACTAGTATCAACATGTCCATAACAAAAAAATAGGATAGTCATTGTCCACACTGCAGCTCACAGTTGATAGTTGTGAGATTGCCTGGTTTATGCAGGAATGACTGTTCTGTTTAGCCCAGGCATGTTTCACAGCAAAGCTTACTGAGCTGCTGATCTTTTCAGGCAACCTTTGTAACAAGCTGACCAATAGGTATCTTGCTGATGGACAAAATAGTCACATATTCTTTCCTATCCCCACTCTCCCCCTTATCCCATTCCAAGCTACATGTAAAGTTTCTACCCAGTATAGCCTCCTGGTAACTTGCTGTAATCTATCATCGCTTACAAAATGCATGAGACACTTTGTTGTTCCTTCTCATTCAAACTCTCTGCTAATGGCAACACTGTCCAGAGCAATTGCTAATGCCCTGAGTTAAACCTGCAACACTTAAACATGGCCAGTTAAACTTCAAATAACCGTTTGGTCAACAGAAAGGAGAGATTCAACCTAAACCTCATGGATGATGTAGAGCTGGTGAGCAATAACAAATCTGAAAAACAGCAACTTTTTTCTTTTCCTGCTTTAAGGTCCCACCACCATGCATTAGCCACAACAACATGGAACCTGAAACAGGCCTGTCCTTGGCAGGCATCTCTTGAGACAGCATATTTTATTTGTCCTCCTTCCTTCTTCAGTTTCCAGGTTTCCATATGCTCAAGGTGTCACTCACCAGTTTTCATTCAGCCTGCCCCAGCTCACTGACATGTAAGTCTCTCTACTAAGTGTGTCATCCATGTGCTTGGTCATTAAAGCTCTACTGATTCTGGCAGCAGATAGCTACAGCACAGGAGAAATGTGCAGGGGGCAGCTGATTGCCATCTTCTAGAAAGGGACACTTTAGCCCCTGAAGACACTGCACTCAAGACTGCTCAACTACTGATTCAAATCCTGAGCAGATGCTTCATGAAAAATTCTCCCATTTTCAGAAAAATGTGCCTGTCTTTTTCTCTGAAAATCTGGCCCACAGTAATTAATGACACCATAGTGCTGCATGGGATTTGAAGGTTTGGAGTTTAGCCAAATAAAGCCATTCTTGGCTTTATCACAACCATTGAAGAGCTACCAGGTTTATCTTCCCATGCAAGGTAGCTATGTATAGTAACTATATATAAAGGAGGCCAAAATAAGCATTCCAGCCAGGATTTTCACAGTTCTCAATATATGTTACAAATTATCATGAGTTGTTGGTAGGTGATATTTCTTATATTTAAACATTCAGTTGGTTATTCCTTGACTAACTCTTCCATGGCTTATAAACCATTCCAAAGTAGTTCCCTGTTCTGCCATCAAAAGGTGAGATGCGTCCCAGTGTCCCTTTCAAAGACATGATTAGCTCCAATTAACATCAATGTTATGAAAGAGACTTCAAGAGAAGCAATATACCAGTTGTTTCCCCAAATCTTCCACAATGATCAGAGAACAAGAGGCTTAACAGTTTTACAGGGTTTCTCTAGTGATGTTGCAAGGGGGTGAGAATGAGTATGTGATCTAAGATCAAGATAGGAGGAAACAGTTATGGAAGTCATGTTAGTGCTGGAGAAGAGCAAGTTAAATCATCACATGGAGACTGTCTTTTTTAAAAGCAGATACAACTCATGAAATGCAGCATTTGTTAGGAAAACCAGTGAAGCCAAATATGTTGACTTCTTTTCATGTCCCTGTTCACCACAAACCCCTAAGGTCTTCCTGCTTTATCTAGGGAAGGGTAGCTCAGGGAAAATGCAAGTGAGTGAGTACAGGTAGTTCTTATCCACACATCACACAAACCTCTCCAAACAATTCTATAAGGTTTGGTTAGTTTCTAGTCTCTGTGTATCAAGTGACATGGATTAGTTTGCAAACCTTATGACTGTCATCCTACAGGCCTTGCACAGCTCTAATTTTAACCTGTTCCCCCATACTCTGCACAAACACATATATCCACGTAACAGAATAGGATCCATATCCAACATTGCCTATTTGTTCGTTGCCAAGAAGCAGATTAGAGTTCAATTCATTCTGATTGAAGGGTTGGACTAGTGTGTAAGCCAGTCATGATTTTTGCCCAACACCACTTAATCACTGTTCATACACACTGGCCCAAGCTGATCTCAGCTTTTGTGATGGCAGGAAAATGTTCTCCTTCTGTTTTCAGAGCATACTCAAATGGGAATGGCCACAGCACTCAGCCATCAGGCATGGGTGCATAAGTTTTGACATGTATTCACAGCAAAAATTATCTGTTCCAGGGGAACTGCAGCCACAACACGGAAACTTGGTGTCTGAGGGAAAATGAACTTGCTGTGTGAAGAGCTTCCTGAACCTTCTGCATGGGTAGCTGTCATGGAAGCAGGGAATTAATGTGGCCAAGTCAGGAATTATAAAATTACAATTATTTTATGTTCCTGGAATCCCACCCCCAAACTATACATAAAACTTAGTTTAGTTCATTTACAGCTTCAGTTCCATCAGGAATTTCTTCAAAAAGAATATTATAGACAAATTTAGATATTTAAGAAGTCAGAAAATGTAAAAAGCTAAGCTATAAACACAGATTTACCCCACTATCAATGAGGCTGAGCAGAAGATTAAGGGAACAGCAGGTCTTACTCACAGAGGTGAGATAGGTATTCTGCAATGATCCTTTACTGGATTCCTCTGCGGGAGCAGCCTTCTGACACTGCAGGCAATATCCAATTGCGTATGTTCACACAGCAAAATCCCAAGGCGAGAGACAGAGCTGCCAAACTCAGAAGTATCTCAAGCACTTCTTCCACAAGTAGGGAAAGCCAAATCTGGTAGTATCCCCAGGAGGCAGCCAGGAAGTTGGCTGCTGTTATGGTCCAAGAGTGGTGGTCCAGGCATTGCTGTCTCTTTCTCAAAGGACCCCAGGGCCTGACAAGCCTGCAGGTTTACACAGGTGCGAAGTGGGGAGAACTGTCCAAAAGCAGGGATGGGGTGAAACTGAAAGCTGTGCAAAAAGGAAGGAGCCACCCAAAACCAGGGATGGTCCAGTCATGGCAGGAACCTGTCCTGTTGGGCACTCTACCATGAGCTCTTTCAAGATGGGGACCTCTCAAGATAGGACCTCTCAAGGTGGGGACTCTCAAGACAGGAACCTTTTTGCCTTCTCCCTTGCTCTATTTATCCTTTTCTAGACAAAGTATCCATTTACCATTTCATACTGGGCAGGAAAATCCAGCCAACCACCAGCCCAATTCCAGCACAGGCTTCTACATGGGTCAGCCCATGTGTGGAAAGGCACCTCTTGCTGTTCCCCCTTCAGGCCTGCAAGGCAGGGAGGAGGAAAGCAGTTTTCACACCTTCTTCTCTCATTCAAACCTGTGGAGGGGGAGGGAGAGGAAAGGAATTTGGGGTACCTCAGGACAGTAGCCCATCTTTATCCACCCCTAGCAATCTCTTCAATTGAACCTGCTGAAGCAACGGGCTCTTTCCACTTCACCTGCCTCCACAGAGGCTCCAGCCACTCACAACTCCCAAGGGATACACACAGAAAACAAAGTTATCATCAACGTCTTTGTGTGCTTCTACACCAAAATACAAGAGTCCTCTTCTGCTATCCATATTAGAATAAAGGATGTGAACCTGTGAGCTACTTACACTAGCAGTGCCAAAGAAAATACTCCAGAGGTTATTTTAAAATATCTTTTCACTGTATCTAACAGGAGTAGAGTGTGTCTGAGGTGCTGCATTTCCTCTCTGCAATGGCCACCTGAGAGATGAACCAGCATGCACTTCGAAAGCTCCAGGGGTGGCATTTGTAGCCTGCCGCAAAGGTGCCCAGGACATTTCACATCTGATGTAGCTTCCTACTGTGGCTTGTTCACTGCGACAGACTGCACACATTCCTACTCCTCTCCTGCTGCTCACATTTTCAGTGCTGCAGGTCCACACACATTGCATAAGCAGGTAGTATAGGTGAAACAAATTCAATAGATGGGAGAAGATGGCAACACAGAATTGAAAGAAAGGCCATTGCTTGAAGCTGAGCAAATTCCCCAGCTTCTGAGGAGAGTGGGAAATGGGAAACACAAGCTTGTTTTCCAGACATTCATATCCACAAAAATAAACCACAAAGTGACTCAGAAGAGCATGTTTTCATACAGATGCATACTGTGTATTACCCTTCTGCCAATAATGGGAGGGAACAAAAACGCACAAACATCAGGTTCATATCCTGTGGCAATCCTTCCCAGCACAGCCTTTGCCATTAGCAGCCACATGTCAGTCCTGCCATTGAAGGTGCATCCTTGAAGTTCCATTAGTTTCATCTCCATGTTTTATGTTAGTGATCATCTTTTGTTTTCATATTACCTTACTGCTATATTAATCACTTGTTCACTTGCCTTTTTCACATAATAATATTTTGCTTTTCTTTTTTCTACCAACTCTAAACCCACTTTACGTGTTGCCTAAATAACAAGGTGTTTCCATGATGTGCCCAAGCATGGTCTTAATCAGAAAAAATGTGAGTGCTGTGGAGAGCAGCAAGATATCTAGGGAGTGCTATATCTCCCTCTATAGATATGAATTCAGAAGTTGATTGAGAGGAACACAGCCTTTCTTTGAACAGACACACTAATACTTTTTGTCATGTATACTTAATCACTCAGTGTGGCACACATCTCCAAATCCAGAGATGATGCTGGTACCTGTGCATGCATCACATATAAAAGACTGTAAAAAAAAAAAGTTCTGTTTACCAAGATAATCATGGGAAGAACTGCATCACATGGTCTTAAGCAGCTTGAAAAAGACAAATCCTTCCTTGATGAGTATTACTTCTATGACCAAGAAGCAGGAAATAGCTAGCTAAGTTTATCATAGCTAACATTTATGTGTACTATTGTTCTTTACCTCAATCTTTCTTATTTTGGAAAGCATAAATTGTGGGCTGTTTTGTAGTAGAAACTGTTTAGGTTTCTTTGTTGGACAATATTAGCATGAATGGTTTCTGGGAACAATGGCAGAAGAAGGGAAGTTTCATCAGGGTGGATAGAACAATTAACCTAAAACAGTGCTACCTTCAAGCCCTGTCAACAGTGTACCTGAAGGTCTGAAAAAAAAGATGGATGACTCGAGAAGCCTGTAATTTTGGCTTTTGATCTTTTACCCCTTTTTCCTGATCCAGTAAATCGTTTGTAACACCTATTCTCATGCAGCCATGGCCAGTGACTATGTCTATTTCATTAGCACATCATCTTTTGCAGCAAGGTAGAGAGGGTACAAATGAAAAGGCTGTTTTGGACCCATTCTTTATAAATGTGTTTTCTGAGGCAATACAGGAAACCTTTCAGTGTCTGCCCTGCAATTTTGCTCCCTCTTTGCCTCTCTTTTTTCTTTTTGTTTGCTTGTTTGTTTTTGTTTGGTTGAGGTTTTTTTGGGTGGAGGTGTGTGTTTGGTTGCTTATTTGGGGTTTTTTGTGTGTTGTATTTTGTTTGTTTGTACATCATGACAAAAAGCCTAGGCTATCATACCCTGAGGAAATATTATTTCCTTTGCTATTGCATCTAAAAGCTAAGATAATGAATTTCTGTGCCATGCTACATTATACAGGGATAAAGGAACAAAGGGGTGAAGGACAGTGGCTGCATGGTGTCTTAATCAGATGCAGATCAGCCTAAGAGCATCAGACCATCAAATCCCTGCTCTGCAGCAATCGTGCACCTTTAGTCAGGCTCTGAATGGACTGAGATAGATTCGGGGCTTTATTGAAAGATCATACAGGATGACTGCAAAATCCCATTACTTGTTGATTAAGTATTGATTGCCTTGGTATTAACAAGCCAGCTAATATGAAGTGACCTCTGAGGCCACTGGTTGGAGGAAAAAAAAAAGACAATTTACTAAAACAGGCAGGCAGATGAATAAGAGGGCTAGATCTGCTCTTGGCTTTTAGCTTCGGTTAAAATGTCACACTCGATAGTGCAGATCAATGCCCACTTTATTTCCTTGCAGCCGTCTTATTACCATCATGAGGCTGCCTCCTTTGATGCTTTTTAATGACCCTCTGAACCGCGTGCTCTGCTTACCCACTGCCTTTGACTAAAAGGAAAGGAAAAGCTTTTTTTTTTCCCCTTGCTGGTGATGGAGTGGCTGAGAACATGACATTGTGCCAGTATAAGTGGAGCAATGAGGTTTCTCGGGTCACCGGTGCTGCGACTCTGCTCTTTCACTCAGTTTCTAGCTTTTCTTTCTTTCTTTTCTAGATTTCAAAAAGTCTTGCTCCTTTTCATAACTTCAAAACTGGTGAGATATTAAGAGACCACCTACTGACAACTTCTGTCCAACGCTCTTATTTGTGTTTTTAAGTGCAATAAATGTAGCAGTTCTTGCTACATTAAATCTCCTGAAAAGCACCCCATCTGATCATTTTTAATCTAATTTTGTTTGTTTCTTGTTGCCAGTGATAAATATAAGAATTACTTTTGATGGTGGATAAAGAGCACTGCGGGATATAGTCTGAGTCTCCTGAATCAAAATTTGACCATATTAAGAATCCCAAAAGCTCCAAGGTTTTCCTCTTCAACACATACAGTATTTTAATCTGAGCCTACACACTGACTCAGCCAGAGCATATTAAGGACATGACAATATTTTGTACGTTCAAAATGCTGAAATTCTGTAAATAATTTACATGAGCATATTTAATTCTCATTTTATAAATTAGCATTCAATAATTCAATGTTTTGAAGAAGTAGACAAATGCTATAGAGAGATTATTCCATACCTATCCGAAAAACCAAACCAAATCATCATAAAGGGTATTTTGAAACTCCTGGAGAAAATAGAGGTGTAAGAAAGCAAAATTGAGTTAGAGAAACTGCTATTCCAGCAGCAAAGATTTTCTTCTGCTTGTGAAAGTCTGTAAAGCTTGTGAGCCAAAATCAAATGGATGCTAATGTAGAAGTCACACAGGCACACATCTGTAGCCTGGTGACTTGAGGGAGAGAAGGAAAAAACCAACCAACCAAACAAAAAAGGGTTAACTGAAAATACCACAGGTATAGGATGGCCCTAGTTTTAAACAACCAGTAAGAACAGTGGCAACTACTAACTTGGAAGTAACCAGGGAGAAGCACTGTGGGAGTGGTGTTGTCTGATGAATTAACAGCTGCTGGCCTGATCCAAAAATCACTGAAACGCTTCCACCACTTTCTGCAGACTCTGGTACTTAGAAGTAAATACAAAAACCTCTAATTTGTTCAGCAGTAACAAAATTATGTCTTTCATGTGCCTCATTGATTTAATTTCTCGCTCTCCTCCTTTGACTTCTACCACTCTTCTTTTTCTGTGGCTTTGTGGTTGAAACACACACAAGAAAAATATTAAGCAACATCAGAAGTGTTGTATGCAAAGGCATGCTCACCTTGAACTAGTGAAACCCACAAATGCAAAACCTGGCTTCTTTTTTTCCCCATTTCCCTCCTCTCCTCTTCAGTGTGACACTCCTAAAACTCAAAATCCTGGGGAAGACATTTGGAGTGTGAGACCTGGATGGAATGACTCAGATTATTCATGTATTGCTATTATTTATTCAGTACCATAAATGTGCATGATGCTTAGCAGCTGTGGTAAAGGGTTGGACTTGATGATCTGTGAGGTCTCTTCCAACCCTGATGATACTGTGATACTGTGAAAACACACCACCTCCTACACCACACTATGCAGAATCTTGGTTAGTACGGCCATATAATTTCAAACACATACACACACACACAGAGGCATGAACACCTCTCCTATCTCAGTTTGCAAAGGGCTCCAGAGTTTAGTAAGCTCAAATCAGTCAAGAAATGTTCCTCCTTGAACTGTAAGCCCAGCCCAAAGGCTGCTGGCCAAATGGAGGAGTGCAGGGGTTCATATCTGGAGCACAGACTAACAGGCTTGTCCGTGAATGTCTGCCTCTCCAGCACACTGCTGGCTGCAGCTCTAATTATAAATTACCCCTGTAGGTACACAGGGGTTCTAGTGAATTAAGCAAAAAATTTAGACTGGCTGATAGGAAAACAAGTTTTTTTGCACAGCATTGCCAATAAGAAATTATATACTTTTTATGCATTACAGTCTGTGCTCAAAATGCTATTTCAGCATTTTGGGTATTAAAAAAGGAATCTTATGTGGTCTTTTGGTAAAAGACTGTGAAGGAGTACTTAAAGCAAACTGTAGGGAAACATAAAACAAACCTAGTTAATTCATCACAACAGTGAAGATAGATAAATAAGATGCTTATGAATAACAGGGACAGTTTATCTATTATTTCAAAGAATTCATGTTTCAAAAGGAAAACATTTTCTTTAAAGAAAAATTATACCAGGTTTGCTCAGCTCAACAATCTAACAGTGTGTATGGGGAGCTACCTGAAAATGAACTTATTTTCAAATATTTCTAATTATAGTCAGGATCTCTTAAGTTTACTGACAGCAATGCATATCTTTTGAAAATAACTGCCTTAGATCAAAACCAGCAACTAGTGCCCAGCCACTTTTGAGAAGCTACAGTCCATGAAAGCAGACATATTTAGACAAGAATCTCACAACAATCAGTCAGCATTCAATGTCTTTAACATGTTAGTGCACTTCAGCCCAGATGAAGACCTAGCTAATTGCACATAATTTGTATAGGTCTTTAAAACAATATGGAACAAGTGATGAACTCATACCCCATCTTCTACGTTAAGTTTCCTCAATACCAGTATTGTAAATGATGTCAAACCCAAGAATTGGTGCCTCATCAGCAGCTTAATATATTGCTTTGCTTTTCATGTTTCAACCAATTTCCAACTTACCTAAAAACATCAAAAGGGAGTTTGAACCAATACATGAAACTGCTGACACCAACTTTCATTTTTATGAGCAGGCTTTACAGCAGAACTGCCCAAAAGTCATCTCTGATTTATCTGGATTTGTGTCAAGGCGGTGCTGTTCTTGGGTTTCCAAATGGTGTCCACACAGCCTGATATTCTGTCTTCCATGTCAGCTGTCCAAGAGGTCTTTCCTTCAGGTGTGGCCCTAACATGGTGAGATATGTACTTGGCCCATTTTTAGCAATTTTCTGATCCCAGGACTAAAGCTGAACTACAACAAACTCCAGAGGGTCAATGGGCAGCATTCTGGTCTTCTATGCCATAAACAGCATGAACAATGCTGTAGCACAGTGTCATTTTATTTGCATGGCATTCCTTTTACTGTCTTGAAATCAACAAACCTTTCCAACCATAGCTCATTAAATAACATGCTGTATTCTTTCCTTGTGAACTTTCCCTCTGAGTTGATCATTTAGACTTGTTCTGCATGGAAGTGTCGGATTTTATTTTGAATTTGTGGTATTTAACGTCATGCCACTCTGATTTGTATAGAGTTCATACATACTACAACATGAGTAAAAAGAGCAGGAAATGGAAAGTAAAAAAAATGTCTTTAAAAATTTATGGTCAGCAGGATTGCTCCAAGTTAATAGGCCATCACAATGAAGTGTGATACCCAACTGCTGACAACGTTGCTGTTTCTGGCCACATTCACACTCACAAATATAACTGTGCTGGTTTATAATTTCTTTCCAACTGAAAACCTGCTTTCTTAACCACACAGGCTAGGGAATTACTAAGCTTGAACCAAAGAGGGCATTCAGAAGCAGGCAAGCACAGTCATGGAAAAAAGCCCCAGCATACCGAGCTGCTCATGAGACAGTCCAAACCCAACCGGCAACAGCTCAGTTTCCTTTGAAAGAAGGGAAATACATCCACACCCTGTGACACGCTCCACAAAGCAAGCAGATACTCTTTGCATAGTTATATGCTTTTATAACTCAGGTAGCACTTCCTCACTGGGTTATGAGACATTCTCAAACAAAGCCAGATAGATATATAGCATAGATAGATCATATTTCAGTAAAATGGCTGCCTCATCAGGAATGCCAATTGTAATTTAAAACATGGTGACAAGTGCTTCCTAGCCTGTGAACTTTCATATTGCTGGGCTGAGCAAAATGGGTGCAGTTTTCCTTTAAATTTTGCTAGTAATGATATGGTATACAAAGTGACAGATTATGGGTTTGAGTTGAATGCTAACATTGTTCTTTTTCCCTTTTAAAGGTCATGTGCAAGAAAACCTCTCTAGTTAAATCCATCCATTTAAAATCACCATTGGGTCACAAAACCCCCTCAAAAACCAAACCAAAAAAACCCAGCCTCAACATGCTAAGAGTCTTCATTTAAAAATACATGCTTCTAAAGGTCTCTGTTATGAAGTGATAGTTTGGCAGATATGTTCCAGTGCCCTGTTATGAAATCTTTGACTGATTTGCTTTTGACACTTATTTACAATATTTCAGATGCAACCAGACTTCCATAGGTAACACAGTTTTAACAGGAAAGGAAAAAAGAAGGTGTTGATCTGTGACATAACTGCAACAATTCCAAGTGTAATGGTCATGAACACTAATTTTCAGCAACATATACACTGAGGTATAGTGAAAAAAAGGGACTGAAACTCTCTTCTGAATTGGGATCCTACCCAGTATAAATTCCAGTTTCACTTTAATTTGTTAGAGGACAAAGTAACAACATTTAAAGACTACTGAGCACATTAATGTGGTTCAAACAGACAATAATAATATTTTTGATATTATTTAATAACATGCTTTTCTTTCAAAGGCACATCCACCAAAATCGTAGCTGGAGAAAGAGAGCTCTCCAGTTCAAGTTAACCATATGGGTTACAGACCACTGGTTACATACATGGCTGTCTCATCTCTGAGTGGAACCTAAAGCATTTTTACTTCCCGTCATTATTTTACAGAAAATATTTTAACAGTAGCGATTTCACAGAAGAAATATATGAAAGACCCTGCCATCTCTTCCAAGGAAGCTGCAAGTGTTCTGTCACCAGCAGAAAATATATCACTTGCTAAATCATTGTGTTCTCAGTCTTCAATGCTTCTTTCAACTTAGATGCAATACACAAAAACTCAAGAGCTAGATTCTACGGAGGAAAACAAGCCAGCAACGTTCACTGGGTCCTTGAGAACAGAAACTCCATGCTGAGACTAACTGCTTTGCATTTTCAAGTCAAATAATATTAAACACTCTGGTGTAGCATTGCTGGGTTGGCTAGGGCTGACTTTATTTATCTTAAGCAGTGATTTACACTGGAAGTATTCAGGGTTTTTTTGCAGGAGGTCTGCTGATGCGTGGATGTCACATGCTGTCCCATAACAAAAAGTAAGTGTTCTGCAAAATTTGAAGTATCAAAAGTCCTAACACTTTATATTCAAAAGGCTTTTAATTAAGTGCCACATTATTGCTACTTGTATTGCTTTCTCATAGTATCATAGTATCATCAGGGTTGGAAGAGACCTCACAGATCATCAAGTCCAACCCTTTACCACAGAGCTCAAGGCTAGACCATGGCACCAAGTGCCACGTCCAACCTTGTCTTGAAGTGCCCCAGGGACGGCGACTCCACCACCTCCCCGGGCAGCCCATTCCAGTGTCCAGTGACTCTCTCAGTGAAGAACTTCCTCCTCACCTCAAGCCTAAATCTCCCCTGGTGCAGCCTGAGGCTGTGTCCTCTCATTCTGGCGCTGGCCACCTGAGAGAAGAGAGCAACCTCCTCCTGGCCACAACCACCTCTCAGGTAGTTACAGACCAAACTTTCAAATGAGCTCACAGACATAGTTTCAAGTGTTCAGTTGTCATGGTTTGAGACATGGGGGTGTCCTCAAAAAATCATAGAGTTCTTTAAGGTTGCAGCCAGATTTTATAGGGAATGCAGGATTATGGGTATGAAATACAAAGATTACACTTTCCATCACACCTCCTGGCCCTTTCAGAGGACCTTAAGGAACTTTATGATTTCTTAAAGATACCCCCATGTCTCAAATCCTGACATCAGTATTCTCTAGATTTTAAAGAGCTCAGGTCCTGTTGTAGCACTTTGGAAGAAAGTGTTTCAGCAGAGCTCAGAGATGACCTCTGATAATAAACCTGTCCTATACACCTGGAATAACAGCAAGTATACATGTCACTCTATATTTGAAATACTTTCTTTTTACACGGCCTCTTGAAATGTAGCATACTGGGATGACCACGCATTTCACCATTAAAATACTTGAGAAGTTCAGCTAGTTCATTTGGGTTACAAAAACAAGCCTATGAAAAACAGCTCTTCAGCTTCAATTGGAGATTACTAAAATTTTAAAAGAAGCACATCCTACAGAAAACAACAACATCAGAAGATTCCTCTGCCTGCCTAGATGCCTTAATCCAGGTGGTTAATTAAAAATTAAATTTATCACACACATGCAAAAAATATGCATCTATTCACCCAACAATTTCAGATAATGCAAACGTGAAGGGGAAGGCTTCTGTAAAGATGACTGTGTGAAAAGGAAAGGCATTAGCTTCAAATGATTATCCCTGGAATCTCACAAACCATACGCACACACACCTTACTTTAGCTCAAATTTGCCTTGCCAATCAGGCTGTTAAATTACATAACAATTTGATGCTTCTTAACAAAAGATAGCAACCTGGGTGTTAGCTCCCATTGTGGTAGTCAGAGAAATTGATGGCGATTTCCTGACTACAAGCTTTTTTTTATTTTTTCCTCTAATTTTACATTTTTACTGGGAAATATACTACTTTTCTCTCTCTCTCTCTCTCGTTTTTGGTTGGTTGTTTTTTTTTTTTTTTAGACATTCAGTAATCCCTGTGCATTGTTAGTCATTCTGTTGTGACCACACAGACACAGAAAAAAAGAAATAAATAATTCTTTTCAGTTCTTTCAGGGATACAGATGAACATAATCTGTGTTGTGTTCACTCTGTTATTACTTTATGTAAAAGGTGACATAGAAAGAGCTAAGCCAAAGTAGAATAAAGAAATACATATGTTTTCTTTCTGCCTTACACCTCCCTCCCCCCTCCAGATACATGACACCTGTTAAATGGCAGTGATGTACCATGAGCATCTCATAAACTTTATCTTCATACTTTTATGCTGATTATGAAATACAAGAGGTTAAAGAGTTTTCTGAGACAGGCAGAATAAAATGGCTTTACTTTGATTTGCATGTTGAAAACACAAATGAGACAACAGTATATGAAGAGCACTATTATCATGACAGTAACAAAGGGAACTGCCACGCTGGAAAGATGGACAGCAGCATGCTATTCTCCTGCCTGCCAGGTCCCTTTTGGGGCAGAGCGCAGACTCTGCTGCACGAACTACTCCGGATTACCGCCTTGCTTGCTTTCTTTGCATCACAGAAGCAAGTATTGTATCACTCTGAAAGACCACAGTAATTTGGAGTTCGTGGCTGTCAGTTTTTATGTCAAAAATAATCGAAGGCCATACTTCAACTCTGTCAGTAACAGATGGGAATCTTACTTGATGGCTTTCAGCAATTATAAATATTCCCCCCTCCCCCCCCCCCTCTTTTTTTTTTTCCTTTTTCTGTGACTGCTACAAAACTTCAGAAATATTTGGCATAGCATATAGAGAAATCTCAGTGCAGCATACTTTGGGATTGATAACAATTGATTTGACTGACCACATGTGAAGGGCCAAGTAAGCCTAACTAGATGTGTTGCTCATTCACTGCATTCAAAGGCAGGGAACTTGGTCAGTTGCACGGATTAGAACATCAGAATTTAAGATAGAAACACTCCTTACTGGGTTTGGGTTCTGTATGTGAGGCATTCTAGTCCATGTATGCCAACCTATACCCACACAAGGAGAGATCAGATCAATGTCAGCTTTCACCAAATTATCTATGTGCCTTGGTTTTCACCAGACTATTTTCTCTGTGTGTAGCCTTGATTCTCACTCCTTTCTTCATGTTAACCAGCTTCCATTTGGAACTCTGACCTCTGATATTTTCCCCTTCATAAACTGCTGACTGTTAAAGACACATTAGTGCGATGAAGGGCTGCCCCCTTGAGTATGTTCTTCAGTGCACCCAGTCTAACAGAAGATTGAACACGGAGGGTTTGCAGACACCTGGGAGCAGAAAACATCTAAAGCAAAGATTCCTGCCATCTGATCTCCAGCAGTAAGAGTAGGATTTCAGTTATCTAGTCAAACACTTGTAGATGCAGTTATCACTGGGAATATGCCACAGTGGTCAGTCTCCAGCATTTAAGGACAAGTGGCACATGCTGTTGTTTGAGATATTGCTGGTTTTCTATTATATTAAGCACGGGGGGGGAAAAAGCAGTGTTGACTTCTTACAGAATCTTATTCTGTACTGATCTTGTCTCTGATTCTAAGGCCCTATCTCTGAAAGCTGTTTTGATTATTTTATTGCCAAAAGCATCAGAAGTGAAGCCATTTAATTAAATTGTATGTTTCTGTGCAGCAACACCAAAGGAACACACTGAAACCAAATTCGCTTCATTTACAGTTTTCAAAGTAAAGTGTATTCTAGGAAAATATTCTTATCAGAAGAGACATTGCATGAGTGACACAGTAAAGTTCATGATGGCATTGCATTATTCCATCTAACTTTACCTCATAATTGTGCAAAAAAAAACCAAAAACCAGAGAAAAATCTTGTCGTGCTGTCCTTGAAGGTGGTAGTTTCACTGGCTGGACACAATTCCTTCTGAAGGACATATGATAGACATTGCACAGTGGGAACCTTAACACAACTGGCTATGAAATTTTGCCATTAGCAAAATAGTTCTCCTTCAATAGCAAGTGATGGATCCTTGCCATTTTGGATCAGTCCTAGCAGTGCATTAATAGCAAGTGAAGCCACCAAATCCTATCAATGATATCTTCCATATACTTGGAGGCTCTAACACCCAGACAAACAACGATGTTGAAGAGGAAAATGTTAAAATTTGACTAATCTTCAGGTATTGTAGGCTCTTAGTGGGCCAGATTTATAAAGAGAAAGGGAGTTTTATATATGGATGACTTCTCAAATGTTGCTATTTTATTCAAAGTAGGCCTATTTCCATAGATGCTTTTTAGTTCAGTTGTGGGACTGAACACATAATCTTAGGGAAATGAGGAATCTAATTTTTTGCCAGTTTGAGCTATTTCTTCCAGAGGTAGTTTCAGCTGGACTCAAGGTTTCTCTTCTGTATTTTGTTTTCCCTTCCTCTTTGCTTGGTCCTGTGTGTGAATGGACCTGAACTCTTTCCATGGTCTTAGGAAAGAAGCGTGAAGACATATAATCCTAGGCAGAAAAAAAGCTTTTTCAGGAAGACACACTGAACCTCAGAGAGGACAAGAAGGATCCAGAATTACACCTGTCCCTCTCTGAAACAATAGAAACTTGAAAAGCTTCTAAAAATAGTTTGTCAAGTGAAGTATCAGACATGATTAACCTGTTCACCACTTGTGAAACTCCTGTTTTCCTTACAGATGCTTAGAAGATTCCTCCACTTGCTACAACAAGCCCTGAATAAAAAGACACATCCTAATATCTCATAACATCACACACCAATGCAAACTGCACTATGGAATTTGAGTCCAGTTTCAGCTGGACTCAGCTCAGTCAGTGAATAACCTGGTTAGTGTTAGGCAGTTCAAGTCCCCAACTTCTCTCTAGGTGCCCCTTGCATTACTCTTTACTTGACTGATTTCATATTGGCAGAAGACAGCAAAGGTTAGATGACACTGTTTTGGAAAGGAAAAGGTAAATAGCCTAAAAAGAAGATGAGATTTTCCATTCATCCTGAGGTGGAAGAAGGGCAAGGGAGGGGTGAAATAAGAAGGAAAAGGACAAGTAGAACTGCAGAAGAAAAATGAGATTCTGCCTGGTGTTTCATTAAACAAAACAAAAAAATGCAATGGGTTCAGGAAAAAAAAAAAAAAAAAAGAACAATTTAATTTTGTAGGCAAAAGGCTCCTGGCTTCACTTCCTAGTGGAACAATTTGGTTTTATGAGAGGAGACTTTCCAAGCCAACCGTGACTGTACATATGGCACAGCTTGATACCTGCTCTCTGTATCCTGATGGCTCAGCTACTGAATTTGTCACATTCTTTTGCTATTCTGAGTTTTTCATGAAATGCTGTAGTGCTTCCTGCTCTTAGGAGTTATTTACAACAAATGTGTGTTTGCAGAACTATAAAAAAAAACAAACCATAAAGAAAGAAGGAAAAGAATCAAATAAGTGATTAACTTAGAATTGTTTGTCAAGATTCTGTTGCCAACTTTTCCAGATATAGACCATCACTTTACCACACTGAAGTGCCCAACATACTGCCCATGAGCTCCCTTTCAAATGCCTCCGAGTCAAAGTGTCACAAACTGCAGTATCAACCACAATGGCAGGAGCACAAATAAAGACCACGGTATAGCGGCTTTACCCAGGAGCAAGATTCGCTGCTAACATCCTAGCTAAACAAGCTGCTCAGCATCATCTGCTCCCACCAAATTCCTATTGTAATGCCTCTGCATTCTGGGTAGGAAAAAAAAAAAAGACTGGAGTTGAGAGTATCTCCCAGATACCCTCTCAGCACTTTTTTTTGTCTCGCCACAAGTCTCTATGTAGGGCCTGCAGTTGACTTCTTAGACTCCAACTTCAAATAGTTCTAAGCACGGTCAGCATTAATGAGTCTTCCAACACTATTCAAGTGTTCATGGGTTTCTAAGCAGTGAGCTGAATCCAAGCCTCTATGCTCTGTTCTGTTGCACTGGGATTGACAATAACAACAACAACAACAAAAATAAAGAGAAACAATTTAGTTTCAAACTTCCTCAACTGCTGCTTTGATTAGGTTTGGTAAATAAGTCAGCTGAATTCAGGTCTGCCTTCCATTTTCATCTTAGTGTCTCAATAGCTTGGTCCTATATTTTGTGGCACAGAGAGTCATGTTTATCTGTAGTAGTTTAATAATCTATATATCTATTAGCTCATATGAACAAAGCCTTTAGTAGACCTATAGGTGTGCATTTTTCTGACCAGGGCCTCCAAAGTATTTGAAGAAGTGGCCTGACAGTACTGCAGTAATATGTAGATTGCATATCTATGCACTTACCATATAAAGTCACTATGGACAATATATTTTGCTTGCCTTTCTGCACAATGAACAGCCGAACTAGAAAGGACTTCTGTTGGGATGAGCCAATGAAATACTTTTTTTTTATTATTATTTTATGTTTCCCCTGTCCATGGAATTGGAAAAAACCTGTAAATTAGGTGTTATAGCACTGTAGTTTGGTAGATGCAATGTTTTAGAAATGTATCTTTAGTTTGTTACAACATAATAGCAGCTTTGCTTTGCTGTGACAGTGGCAATAAAATAAAGTTACTACAATATATACTGCTGTAACCAACCAAAACTAGTCTAACAAACAACAAATCAAGGGGAGCAATGCCCACCCAGCACTTTATGTACACAAATATTGATGATCTGCACTTAAATTTCACAGGTTAGAAAGTATCCATTCTTCAAGAGGTCGAATGATGGTGATCTGCTCCCTCTGCTTTCTGAGGTGAATGTTAAAACAAGGTTGTTACCATTTCCATGCACTGATAATAATTGCAAACTACAGAGACTTTGGTGGTAGAGTTTTGTTTGGTGTTTAGTTTTTTTTCCCCTAAGTGAAGATTTCTGACAGTTCCAACAGCCTTGTAACTATTACATGTTAGTCACAGTTTATTCACTTCAGAAGACCAGTGGAAGGCTGAGACAGGCAGGGGACTACAGATGGATCTCTTATATAGTTATAAAAGGATTTCCATTTGTTAACAGTTCTGCCTATGAAGTATGCAATGACATTTTCCTACTGTGCTATTTTCATGCCTCCTGAGATGCCAGGTTATAATGCAAAACATCTGAATCATTAAATTTATACAGTTATTTAATAACCCATGTAAAATATATGGCAATGTTGCTTCTTTTCAAACATATGCACCTCATAAGAAAACAATTTCCTGCGCTATGTGATGTAGTCAGATTTCACTAGTTTCTGTTGGGCAACACAGGTTCAAACTTCCCTCTTCTGTGCATTCAGGAGCCATGACACCAAATGCTACCAAGCTCCTGCAGACAGACTCTTGCAGAGAAAATCATCTTCCTTTAGAGATGATCTTCTCTAAACAGAATTTATGCTATATATAAACATATAGAGTTATATACACAAAATAATAAAAGCTAGCAGCTAGCAATGGTGTAAAGGTGAAACATAAGCCTCATCTAGCAAAACGTCAAACATATTCTTCACCTGAAATGTAGTGGGGTTTTTGGTTTGCTTTTTTTCATTAGCCATAGTAGCACAAGACATGCTCTCATGAGCTTTCTAAGGCTTACTCACGGTATAGGACAGAATGCAGTTTTCTGAGAATTGGCTAAAATTCTTACTGATTTCACTAGGTACTTTGTAACTCCTGCACTTGGGGACAGATATTCTACCTTACAGATTTTTTTTTTTTTTTTATATAGAGTTTTTACAAGACCCTATGACAGACAGCTGCTAATATGGTACAAGATGAAAGAAGAATCTTGCTGGCACAAGCAGAATTCAGCAGAAAGAGGGTCAATTCTGTTTATAGAATTGCTCAAGTTTTTTGATTGGTTAAAAAGCTGACACACTGCATTACAGTTAACATTCTCATATTGATTATACCATTTCTAAGCCTCCCCTCACTGTGACAGGAGTAGCATAATTAGTTTGTTTCTTGTTAAATATTTGTAAATCATTTGTACTTTTATGGGTTACATAACGTGGCTGTTACAGTCAAATAATATTCTTGTAACTTTTAAAAAATTATTATTGTTTTTAATGGAGAAAAAGCTGTTGCAGTATGATGTAGTTTCTGCTTTCCTGTGAGGGTAAGCCAGCAGAACAGAGAAACTTCTCCAGAGTCCAGTAGTACCATCATCACTGCAGCCATGTGCAGCGAGGTTTTGGCAGTGGATGTGCTCCAGGAGGGACAAGAAGACACCTCCTATGGCTTGATTGCCCCTTCAGTCCTGTGCCAGCATCAGAAGGTGAGAGTAATGAAGTTTGTAAGAAGTACTGCTGCTGTACTTCTTACTGTGATGAGCCTTATAACTGCTCCAGAGCAGTGGTGATGTATTGATGATGCAAATCAGTGCCCTAATTCAGCAGGCACTTAAGCACATGTTTGAGTCTCATTGACTTTGGTGGACTCAAGTGAGTGTTTAAATAATTTCCTGAAGCCTGGATAACTGTTTAGGAGAACAAAGACAGAAAGAGGAAGAAAAGATAACAGGATAGCATAATGAAATTATAGTTTTTAGAGTAGAATGGTGGAAGTAGCTTTAGAGTTTTTCTAGTAAGGATAAATGCAGGGTGCTTAAATACACAAAACTAGAATTTCAACAGTACAACTTTAGAGACTAGGTTATATGAAAGTGTTGTTTCAGAAATCTTTTAATTTCTTTGGCTCAGTAAACAAACTAAAATAGTGTCAAATCAAATTGAAGAGTTATACATGGTATTTCCTTGGATTTTAAGAATTCCTTATCCTCTTGCATTTTATAGACATGACAGTAAGATATTAGGTTTTTATATTCACAATTACTAGCATTAATTAGATTTAAAGGATGATGGAAGTTGAATGAACTGGAAACATGACTTTGTTAATTTCAGATAACTTTCAGAAGGATGGTCTTCAGGATTTTCTTATTCTGTCAGCGTTAGAAATACCCTACTAAATTATACTTCTCCCCTATCTAAACTAGAAAATAATGTCTTCCAAACTGCAAAAATCCTGGTTTTAGCAGAGGTTTTGCTGCTGGACGATTTCATTACACCAGGCACAATTGCCTCTCTCAAGAATTACAGAACATCTTTGGTTGGAAGAGACTGTCAAGATCATCTAGTCCCGAAGAAGCAATGGTAGATTAAGCTTCTGGTCCCTAAAGGGCATACATATTTTATTTGGTTTCTACACCACATCATCCTTTTGTTCTTCTTTTTACACACTTTTATTTCTACTTTTTTTTCCCATGAAAGAAATGAGCCTATAGTATCGAAACCAGTTTCCTGATCTATCTGAAGCAGATACAAGAACCTGTGGAGTTCTACAGTGACCAAAATCCAAAATAGGCAGTTGCTTCTGTCTTGGGAGGTGGGTAGGAAGGCATGAGACAAGGAAGGAGGGAGCAGAGCAAAATCTCATATCCCGATATTCTCAGAGCTTCGGAACAACAGAATAAATTTAAAATAAAAAAGAAAGACCAGACTGCTGCTGAACATTTTGGTGACAGGAATCTGGATCTGGATTTTAAATTTGTGAAGTTGCAGTGCTATGTATGATTCATAGAATTTTTAGAGAATATAATACCAAATGTGGGGTTTGTCTCTTTTGCAGACAGGTACTCTAATTATCTTGAAGGTATTCATTTGCATATTTTCTGTAACTTGGAAAAAATATGCTCATTTTATTGTCTATAAAAACAATTTGTTACAATGATCACTAGAATTTTTTTTTTTTCCAAATGACATCTCTGCCCTTCTTCACACATGATGGTATTTAGATATTTGTTTTCACCAGCAAACAGAGGATATATATACATAGTTTTCACAATTAGAAAGATAATCACATTGCCAATGATATAGATTTGCGCAGTTTTCCTCTGATACAGCATACATATTGACAGGGTGTTCAATGTAGTAAGTGATTGATATAGTTTGGAAGAAACAAAATATTTTTTCTTGCTTCTATCATTTATTCTATATGTGATATTGGGACCTGATCAATAAGTGTAATAAGCATAAACTGTAGCACTTAGAATACTAGTCACTAGATTAATACAGGGTAATAGGGTTTTTAAATGCCACTTAGAAATAAGTGGCTGGATATCTTTCAAACTCAGTGTATTTAGACTGAATCAGTCCAAACATTGAAATCAAATGCAGAGACTAAACTCGCTATCACCCTGTTAATTTTGTATGCATACATCTCTTTAAGAAAGCCCTTTATAAGAATGTAAAGCTACATCACTGGGATGTCCCATCCCTCCTTGAAGGGATTTGCTTTTTCCTTCCCTCTTCCTTTTTAAGCCATTTCTTCAGACTCCTGTAACAGACAATTCTCTCAGCCAGTATTTTTCAGTTTCACTCTCTGTAGGTGATTTGACATCCATACTGTTTGGTACTGACTAATTTCTAAGTCCTGGGGGACAATTTCTTAGCAGTTGCAATTCATCAAAACTCTAATGAACACTGATGGAATTATTGGGGACTGGTTTCCTGTCCTCTCTGTGGAGGGACTGCACAGCACACCATATATATTTAAACCCTCTTAAGAGACTAAACATATTTTATCAATTTCACTCAAAAGAAATGTGAAGAGCAACATACTAAACACCAAAGACACTATCAACAACACTGACACCAAAGCAATGACACTACAAGCACAGCTGGGGTAGACTGACTACACGTGACAAGAGATAACCAGAAAGGGTGGAAAGCTCAGTGTGCACCAGGGGTGAGAAAAAGTCTAAGGAATGTGGTGAAGGGGCAGCAGTCCCAAAACTGAGGCCTCCCTATGCCTCTACATGCCTGGACATGTTTTTCTGCCGGGACTTATGGCAGTAAACAGCTTGCGTAACAAACACACACCCAGTCCGTGTACCCCTGTTGTCTGCCCAGGTGATCCCCTAATTGGGAGGGTCCAGGCAAACAGCTACTGCCTATTAAGGTAAGGTTTGGCTTACTGCCAGCCTGATTGGTCATTTTAGATGGCCAAATGAGCCACGAATCTAGGCTTGGAGTCTATAAAGAGAAGTGCAAAGGAGCACCACGTGTTCAGAGTGTTCAGAGGTTCAGAGCGTTCAGAGACTCAAGCTCAGCTCTCTGATCCACTTAGCAGCATCTTGCAGCACTGACCTGCCTGCATGGCCTAGACACAGAGTCAGGCCCTTACTCTCTTGCAAACATTACTGAGGCTCAGACCTCTTGCATTGATCTCAAGGTGCAGTTAAGCTGTCTGTGAACCCTTTGAGAAGCAGAGCGCATGCACGCCTGCACTTGATACATATATGGGGAGCCAAGAGCCCCCTGCCTAAGCCTAGAGCAGCTGTACACACTGGCTTGCTATCCTGCGTTTATCTATGGAGCTCAAGTCTCCCTGCAGCCCGGCAGACCCTGCTTGTCAGCTGCCCTGTAAGGCTGGAAAATTCCAGCTCAGCAGACCTTTCAGGCTGTCTGCTAACCTACAAACACAGCCTGCTAGCTGTGAGATGACTGTGCTAGAAGCTGCACGGACAAATCCTTCTCCTGCACCTGGAAATCCTGCCAGCTGATCATCCCTGGACACACACAGCATCCAGAAGCAGCAGCACCGAGGCAGGGACCACTTCACACCAGGAGAGAAGGTTAGAGAAATCCTGTTTACCCCAGAGACTGGGAACACTTATCATTCTCCTGCAAGCCGGGACAGATTCCAGCTTCACCAAGACCCAAATACCAGGCACACGCTGTGACACAATCCCGGGAGGGTGGTTAATAATTAATACTTAAGAGCAACACATTTAAGGAAGCTTTAATTCCTTCATAATATAAGTTACTTCTGTCTGAAGAGCAGACACAGTTTCAGCCCTTGCTGGGCAAACAGTATAGTTGTTAAGAGGCATTAAGTCTAAGGGAATCTTTCTCTCTGTCTATAGTTGTTGATAATTTGATATTTCCATTTAATAATCCAATCCCTGTAAATATATCCCAACTGTTTTCATAACCTTGCACATAAAGAACTTATTATTCAGTGGTTGGGGGTGGCAAATTTGTAAATATTAATTTTAATAAATAATTTTATAAAAAAATTAATACTGCCTCAAATTAATTTCTCACCTCCCCCTAACAGAGGAGGAGTGGGAGGGACCCCTCCACAACAGAAAATGGTGATCTACAAACGTGGATGGGCTCATATTGAGGAATAAGATATAAAGAATTGAAGCACTGAAGGCTTTTTGAGGGCTCCAGGAAAAGTACTGGTTCAGGTACATTGTTACATTCCAAATAAATTGTCTATCTTTAGAAATTTGGAAGCAGACTTGAAAAAACAGACACTATACCAGCTGCTTCTTGGTTCAAAAAACAAAGTTCAGGTTTTATTCAGATTCTCAACCTGTGTAAGGTGGCTTTTAGTGGAGTTGCTTTGGGAACTTGACCACCATGATTTGGGGAAACTTATTGGGAAAAAGGGAATAAAAAGGTAGTTCATAGAACCCAGATGGGGAGGCCAAGAATCTGGCAAATATCACTTTACCAATTTTCTTCTAAAACTCAGAATATAGCTGAATATGTCTGACATTTGAAAAGAAGTCTGGCTACTTGTACCCACAGCTTGTTTTCTTTTTGCTTGCTTTTGCACAGGGTCTTATGGGAAGCAGACTAGTGCCAAAGTAACACAAGGAAGCAAGCTGTACTGGTAATCTCAGACTGGCCTCCTTTTCTCATGAGATATCCAGCCCAATTTCATGTGCACAAGCAGTTGAAGGGGCAAGACTCACTGGCATACTCTAGCTATTCTGGCAACATAAGGCAGCCATAAACTCTGCTTAAATGGCCAGCACAACCAAATTTACAGTTGCTTTGTATCACCAGAGTGAAGAACAGCTGCCAGAGCATACCAGTGAATCTGGCTCTAGTAGTTTACATGAACTCAGCATCAGTTTGTGAAGTTATTGGCATTTTTCCAAATCACACCTCCAAACCTTTTGAGATTCACTTATCACTGTAAAACAACATGCCTGTGAAGAGATTTGTCATAGGACACAGGACAATATCCATCTTCAAAAGCCATAGGAATTCTAATCTCATGGTAGTTCCACTATACAAAAGCATTTAGACTTAAAAAAAGATTATTATTCAGGGTGCTGATGTACTTTGGACTACGTACGTGTGACAAACATGAGCAATAACTACTGATACTTAATAGACAGATTTTTCTTATGTGTGAGAGAACTAACAAAATTCAGGACATTTCACTACCAGTGAATCTCTAATGAGCAGGTAGCAAAAATGCCTGCCTTACTGACTGTCAGTGGATATCAAATTTGCTTGCTTCTGACTCAGTAATTACCCACCAAAAATGTAGATCAAGTGGTCATCACCCAAATTAGTACCTGCCAAAGACTACTTTTGGAAAGGCTGTCAGCTAAGAAACAGGAAATGAGTTGCAAAATATCATTAAAACTTGAAAATAACAGCTTTAAGGTATGAACCACCATTCAAACACACAATGGAGTGAGGGTAGGAAGCAGAGCCTGTGAGGGGAACTGAGCACAGAGAGGGGTTGATGGCTGGAGACTTGCATACAACAGAGGAGCGATGCAAGCTGTCATGTCCTCGCACCATTCTACTTCCTCCTGTTGCACCCAGCACATTAATCTTCTCTGAAGCCCTGCTGTATTCCTGCTGAACTTCACTTAGCATTCAGATACAGAGCCATGTCACATAGCTCAGCTTGGGAGGGGGACAAACAGCCCCAAACTAAAGATCAGGTCCTCCCTCAAAAAAAAAAACCAACCAACCAACCAACCAACCAAACCCCAAACTACAGTCCACTAAAGGTACAGTAAGTGCTGTATATTGACAAAACTGAATCCAGGCCATTAAAATCATGTGAGATGAAGAAAGCAGGGGTTGACCGTTGTTTTCCATGTTCCAGCAACATTCAAATAGGAAATGGAGATGATGATGACAATAATAATCATGGTATGATGCACGTTTCAGTGTCAAATGCTTTGCAATTAACCGCAGGCAATACCATGGGTATGTCAACTGTCTCTTGTGAAAGGTGGTGACCAACTGGCTAGAAGGAAACTCAAATAACAGTTCTGGAAGTAGAGTCACTTTTTATAGCTTCTGGAACCTCAGTGCAAACCATGAGTAATACTGCAGGGGGCCTCAACTGTCTGGGCAGCAGTTTTGTTTTTAAATCCATGGCTTACATTTTTTTTAAACAACTTTTTTAATAAAAAGTCTCCTTTTACCAGCCTGCACACATCAACCTCACTCTCCCTTTTTTTTTTTTTTTTTTTTTTTTTTTTTTGTAGTTTGGTGGTGGTGGTGGTTGGTTGTTTTCCCCAAGGGATATGGATAAGGCTGAATCAAATCTGCCAGTACTGGCATCTCTATTTCCAGGGACTAATCAAGTGTTTTTCTCTGCACCATTGCTGCCCTGTTTGTAGCCTTAACAGACCTGTGAATGCTGTATTAGAGCATCAATGCTGGATATCACTGGCCATCTGAGGTCAGAGTTATGCATTTGTTCCTGCACCCCATGGGAGGGCTCTCAGCAGAACACTTGGAAATAGCAAGGCTTTGAAAATAAATTCTGTATGTTAAACAAAGACAGCTAGAGACAGAAACAAACGGGTAGAAATAAATTTTTGATTGCTAGCTAGCTAAAAGGCTCACCATGAAGTGCTTCAGCAGTCAGTATTAGGACTGGTCTTGTTTAATATATTCATTAGTGGTCTAGGAAAGAGAGGGGAAAGTGACAAAATTTGCACAGGGCACAAAAATATTTAGGTTGCTTATGATTACAAAAGATTAGAAAAACTAGGCAGGTGCACAGCATGAAGACAGATGAAATTCACTGTTCATAAATGCAAGGTAGTGCATGTTTGAATAAATAATTTTCGAAACCTATGCACAAGGCTAGGTTGTAAATTAACTAACCACTTAGGAAAGGGAGAGGGAGGAGGAAACATGGCACTTTGGACAACTCAGCGAAAAAGCAAAAGACTGGAAGCAGCAGTCAAAAAAGCAGCTGTGTATAGAATAGAATGGAAATTAATACTAGGTTGCTGAATAACTGGACAATGCATCCTATCTGATGCGCTATACCAAGTAAATAACACTCAACTCATCTGAAAAAAACCATAAAGACAAAACAGAAAGGGGCAACAAAAATGATTAGGGGCAAAAGAAAAGACGCTGGAGATTAGAAATGCTTAGTTTATTGATGAGAAATATAAAGGGGACATGAGAGAGTTAATGAAAGTTAGAGAGAAGATCAATTGCCTGTTCCTGGTTTCCGCTTCTTCTAATGTAACAGCATTGAAAAACAACATATTTAAAACCCAGTAAGGAAAATATTATTTTACACAGTTCATAATTAACCTATGGAACTGATTGCCACAAGATATCCTTCTGGCTAAAGACTTAATATGATATAAAATAGCTTAATTTAGACTCTTATGTGAATAATGAGGACATCCCAGCTAGGATTAAGATAAATATCTTACAAAGGCTGAAAACCCTAATGCTTTGTGACAGAAATGAACCATAGGCTTATGGAGGTTGAAGAGAAATCCTCTTTGGGCAGTAAAGATTGTCTTTGTCTTCCCATGAGCAATTTGGTACTGAGTATTCCCAGAAGCTGGATTTGGGCTGGATAGGCTGACAGTCCAGTCTCATTGGGGACATCTAGAGCAAAATCTCTTTGTGCTGACCTAAAGTTGGAATCTCAACTGCCATCACTTTGGCCAGAAATTCAGACCGATAATGGGAACAGTGCTATTTACTGTCGTGGCAAGGGGAGAAGAATCTAGGGTAGGAGACTGAGAACTCAGAGCAAGTTAATACCAACTGTAGGGTATACTTCAGAGTAGGGAAAACAGTATTTTCTACTTTATGCCATCAAACCTGTCAAAATTTCCTCATTTGCTTACCATGCTTATTTTGGTTAGTGGATGATAATATCACATTAGCACAAAAGCACAAATAAAGCTTTAGAATCAGTTAAAGTGCCAGAATCCTGCCAGTTTTCAAAGCATCTATCCCAATCTCTGTGAGCAAAATAGGGGAACGAAGTTTCATAATGATAAAAGAGAAAAGCTGTTGCTGCTTAAATCCTTCTGAATAGGAACTGGATCTCTATGGTACACTTGCAAAACCTGCTCTGGAGTTTCATAGAAACTTTCTGTTAAAATCACTTTGTTTAAAATATGGCCCACCCAAGTACAAACAGATTTTTCCCCTTTACAGCTACTAGTTAAGGAAATGTCTGTGGTACAGAACTAAAACTGATTCGGTGATTAATATGTAAACAGAATTTGACTGGCTCTTCTTTTGTGCTTATCGCCAAGATACAATCTGGCACAACAGTTTTGTTTGATAGACAGCCCTGGCCTATGCTTGTCAAGTAGCCAATATAAAATAACGTTCTTACTGTATAATCTCGAATTAGGCTGTAAAATATTTCAATTGTGTGACACACATGATGAGAAGATTTTAGAGTTCTCACATGTTTACATAATTAGCACTGCATATTTGTTAAATTAAGGTATCGCTATCACCTTTATTACCATATCTCTCCTCCTCCGCGGCAGTGTCTGTTTCCTGTGTAGCCTCACATGTGTTAACTTTTCAAAGGCATCACAGAAAAAGGAGCCTGTGTCTCTGTGAGGATTCTCCTACTTCTGTGCAATTCTAATAAAAGGTATCAGAATACCCACCCTTTCTCACACTCCTTCAAAAAAATAGCTGCTGAGGTGCAACTCAAGTAAGGAAAAGAAAGCACAAGAGGGAAATGGCCTCAAAGACCTGACTTCAGGTGTATTTAATCCTTCCACTACTGGTTTAAAAGTATTAAGTAGCCATAGGCTATCCCTGGGTAGAAAGACAGTTCAGTGACATCTCTTTTGTAAATACGTAGCTGCTCAGCCTCCTCCTAAACTCCACATTGAAGTCTGCTGCTTTTTCAGATTAATTCAGTTTGAATACCGCTGACTGTCTGTCACTACAGTCATATGTCACTGGTAGCAGCTCAGAAAGCCTAACCCCTTCTCTAATGTCATTGAACAATTCATTTTTTAAATGCAATGTAACAGTTTAGGAATATGAGTAACACAGTGGGGGGAAAGGCATTTGCGATTTAAAGGGTGTAACACAGTTTACAATACTATTAGATGGGCTGAGCGTGTTACCTCAGGAGGGGCACATATGGCACAAGCTGGACTTGAAATAACACCATTGTAATAATTACCAATATTGTCAATAAGAGTATGGTAGTTTTAAACTAAGGGACATATTATTACCAATGGTGATATTTTATTTGGTGAATTTTTTTTTTTAAAGCTAGGTACTGCCCAGAACAAAAGCGTCTAAATCCATCCCAGAATAATCATGGCCACAAAACCAGGCTGTAGCGGCATTGTAGGACACCAGCCTTGGACTGTGTTCTCCCTGAAGGACTACATCAGAGGTTCACCTCAGTGCATGCAGACACTGGTTGCAAACCAGAATGGCTGCAGAGGTCACCAAGGTTTGGCTGCAGGGCTCTGGCTGGAACCTGTTTCTACAAAAACACAGATTTACGCTTTTGAAATATTTAAGATTTGTTTTCATAAAATGAAATCTGGACATTTTATAACCTTGCTGTGCTCACCTACAGCTGTAGCTTTCTCCTACAGCTTCCTTCATGTCAATGGAGTGGCAAAATAAATGGTAGATTTAGATCTTGCAAGACAGGCACACTAACCTCACAAAAAAGTCCAGCCATTTCGAAGGAAACATGGAGCACTAGCAGTAACCTGACCCAAAGAACTTCTAAAATTTGCACTATTATCTTACCAAATTTTTTGCTTTCTGATTTAATTCCAAGTACAATAATAAACACAATCCTCTGTTTACAGCTCCTTAAATAGCATCTTGTGTTTTCTGAAACAATGCAGCTCTGAGCTGTATCTGTGATCATTTATTTTATAACATCCCTAAGTTGCCATTTATTTACATTTCTGGAAACAGCTACCCCATGAAACAAATGGCCTGTTTTGTTAAGTCATGGTCAAGGATGTTTCCTTCAACTTATCACATCTAGAAATGCCACAGACAGAAATGCTTTCAGGCTATTTGCTAAGAAAACTAACATAAGCTCCTTATCAGAAAATATTACATTTCCCTGAAAGGTGAACTGTTCTGTCAGTTTTTCAGGCCATGTGAAATTCCTTCTTTGCTATGACACAAGTTGATGGCACACAGTAGTTGCCCAGAATGTAAGCCAAAGCCTTTAGCTACATATGACTGCAGGTAGTAGCACAGATGCAGAAAGCTTTTTCCCCTCTCAGACATCTGACCCAAAGGTTATATTCTAGGTCGAGGGCTTCTGCTGTTTGCTGGGGACATCATTTGTTTAGGACTTTCCCCCTCCTTTTCATGTTTTTGCTTAAGATGCATCCACAAGCAGCGGAGAGGCAGTGCTGAACTGTGAGCAGCAGCCTCTTTGGTTCACATCCTAGAAGTGTCAGACACGGGAACTGGCCCCTTCTAGACCTCATATGCCCTTATCTATACAAATTAACTATAAGAAAGTCAGAAGAGGAACTATATCTCTTTACTTCTAGTTTTTACCACTTTCAGCTTAGTCATCCTACTAAACCTAAAATAAGAGCAACTACAGACCAACAATTAGAAATTCAACAGAAGATACCAGCATTCAGATGGTGTAGCACTAACTTCCATGTAGAGTTTCATGAGTTACTAAGGTTGCTGATGTTAGTAAGACCTGCGCAGCAGCACACACACACCCAATAACAACTGTACAGGCTTTGTTGTACACATCTGCATTAAGCTTTCCATACTGAAGGTGAAATCCAATTTGTCAAAATACTCTAATTTTGTGGTGGTTTAAAAATGGCAGCAGAGGAAGCTGCTCTGCACTGGCACCCACAACCACAGAATGCACAAGCCAAATTGATTTAAGCAAATTTCCTTTGTGTACCTACAGAGATCTACTAGATGCAAAGTTTAAGATATAGACAGACTGTGACATTAATAGACAAGGAGAAATCCAAACAGATAACTGATGAGCCCCACTTTTTTTGTTCGCTTGTTTTCAGAGAAACTACTGGGTTCAGTATTTCCTCTCTCTCTCTCTCTCCAAGTTGAAAACTCATTTCTACTGTTTCCAGGACAGTGTTTTCACTGTGTGCTGATGAGGGGCAGCAATAGATAAAATCTGAAATAAAAACTTTACTAGCTGCCATCTTTCAGTTCATTCATGACTTTTGCTACCTTGGCCTTTCTGCCAGGGATTACCTGCACACTGGGATTTACTGTTGCAGAGAATCAGCCAGACTAGGCATCTCTAGATTTCAATCTCTCTGCAATATCACCAGCAGATCTTATGTATTTATTTCAATTTTTAAAGACATCAATGGCCTTAGGCTCTGGCCTCACCCCAGAAGGAGTGCCCATGAAAACACCCATCATTTGGCCTCTGCAGCAGCAGACTGAGAAAAGGCAGTCATGTGACAGGAACCAGACATGGCTTTGCTAGAGGATACCAAGCTGATGAGTTCCAAAATCACAGATAAATCATGTTTAAATAGGACCCTCACTTCCACTGCTGAGGCTCAGGAGTGTCAGTGGGATCTTGGCTAGGTCACAGACAATAAGAGGGGGAATTCTGCAGTTCTGTTTCTTTTTTAAATCACCCATTCCAATGTCAGGAGATCAACAAGCACTCTCTGTTACTAGTATAAATGTCCACTGCAAGAGAGGAATTAAAGAGATCAGTGTTTATAGCAGCATTGCTATTTAATGCCAAAAAAAAAGTCTGATGTTTCTATTCAGGAATAGGAAATAACACTCTAAACAGGCAAGTGACTCCCCAACGGAGTTTCTTTGAATTTTCTCCAAAGACTATTTCCTTTTCCTAAATGTGGGAAATACTTCCTGTCTGTGAATAAGCACAGCCCATATGCTGAGGAGAAAATTAATAAAACAAATAAAAAGAAAAAAAGGACCTTTGTTCTGGAAAAAAATGGTATCAGCTCTGCTCAGGAAGCACACAGAAAACCAACAGATGAGAGAACAGACAAATCCTAAATAGATTTCGTGTTAAGATGATTAGAAGTGTTTCCTTTGCTATATATTTGGCAAGACAAGAAATAGTGAGTCAGAAATATAACCCTTTCCTTCCACTACTGTTGCTTGTAGTTCACAAATAAGTAAATGATTAGGAACGTTTCAGATTTGGTATTATGAGATCTATCTCTTCTTGTTTCAAACACACCCACAGCTCTGACTAATGCAGATGTTCTCTATGGTTTCAAGCTTTCCTCATCTCCACTGAGTAGCAGCAGACATTTCAGAATGCCACAAACTCAACACTGTGCCTGATCTGTATGAATTTATAATCCCTCGCCTTTAACTGAGACATTTCTCACTTGATTCCATGATGGATCCATCTGTCCTCACTATTCCATGTCTTGGTTGTGCTTGTTGTCTGCATGTATGGCACAGCACCATGACCATGATTTCAGAGAGAAATCTATTAAAACTGGAAATCGCCAAACCCACTCACAGGAGTAACCATACATAGATGTGCATCATGGAAGAGAAAATACCTTTTTACAACACCTATAAATGCCTGATTACAATAAATGCTTGCTTAATTAATACATCAGGAAATCCATTTGTTCTCCTCTCATTTGCTATCGCTCTCCCAGTCAGGACTTAATACAAAAAATGTTGTTTAGATGCCAAACAGTAAAAATAATAAAACTACATTAATCACTGATAGGAAAAGCAGAAATACCTGGCTGTACTGCCTGCACAGCAAACACAGCCAAATTTCTACACTGAAATCTGAATGGCGTTTCACCTAAAGCTCTTCAAAATATACTATGCAATATATGATATGATAAATAAACAGCCTGAAAAATGCATGGAGAACAGTGAAACAGGTGCCCTGAATAACCATTATTACAATATGCACACTGAAAGGGAAGGAGAAAGCAGCAGACAGAAAGAGACAGAGGAAAAAAAGCTTTCAAGACAGTTAAATTCATGAGAGCTAGAGAGTCTCAAATTGAAATTATCTCACTCTGCACTGATAAATAAAGTAGCTCTGGTACCTAAATCATGACACTAACTATACGTTTCGATTTTTTTAAGTAGTGATTAGGTGGATACTCAGGGGAACCTACTAGCCTTCACAGAGATAACAGACTCAACTTAATATCAACTTAAAAAGAGACTTGAATTCTAACCAATCTCATGTAATGAATTGAAATTCTATAGCTTTCAGAGGGGGGGAAAAAAAGATAAAAAAGCGATGTGGCTCCATTCTCTAACTTGCTGTCAGGAAATATAATTTGTGCTCTCGGTGATTCACCTAGCTCATATGCAGCATGCAAATTTATTTCCCTAATAATCAGACCTGGAGATTGCCCAAGAGGATTAATAGCATCATTCCTTATGACCGCCAGGATATTATGCACCTCTGACATGGAAAAATTGTGTTAGTTCTACAGAGAAAACGCAAGGATATTTGTCCTGCTAGACAATATAATAGGCTGGTGCATCATCAGATTACAATGTCATTTCAAAAACCTTGAATACAAATAATGTACAGTGGGGGAAATGTTGGTACAACCTCCCTTAATTCAGTAGCCTTGAATTCACATGTATTTTTTTGCCTGTCGTTTGTTGTTTGTTTTGGGTTTGGTTTTTTTTTTCCTCTCCCCATTATAGTCTGTGTAAGACTGCAAGAAAAAGGCAAAGGTATTTTATATTAAAACCACATCTTTTTGTTTGTTCTTATATTATTCTTTGAGAATAGCCTATATGGCCACTGCAGGGGAAAATAATACAAAATCCATGGCTCCCAGTTTTTCAAAGAGCTGAATACACCCACAGATACAGGGTACTGTATTCCATATTTGAATACAGAGCAATTTATTTGCACAAATGCTTAATTTTGATTCACCAGTCAAAGCAATGTATTCTGCAGACTCTGGTATTCACACTGGAAGAATTTTTTAAATCTTTTTAAATGAGTTGGCCAGGAATTTTCTAAAAAAAGAAATGTTTCCTGCTGTACTAGAGACCAAAGAACACTGCCTCAGAGACAAGACAAAATTTCATTATTATGCGCATGGGAGCAATAAGATTAGCTCCTATTGCTGCCCCTAAGGTGGAGCAGCAGGAGGAACCAATGGGACGATGCTAATGTGTATGTTAATAGTATTCTCCTAGAAGAAGTTGGGATAATTAAACATGTACCATCTCTTTAAGACAGAAGGGCACGCATTTTCTTCGGATGGGTGTTTACAAGATTTCCAATTTCAGGTCAGAGCCATTTCTGAGATTGTTAAAGAAAGAGATGGGAATAACTTATCTTATTCATGTATTCAAAGAACCTTATAAAATGTGCAAAACATAACAGTTTTAAGGGGCAAAACATGCATCTTGTCTTGACAGACCTGCTTTATTATGTGTAGTGTTATACACTGACCTAATATATTGAACATTTTTAGCTAATATACCTTGTAGGACCCAGCCTTTAATGTGATGGATTTTATAGTATCTCATTAGAGTGTGTTTATATAACCTGATACTAAACACATTTTCAGATTCATGTTCCTTATTAAAATTGTGAGCCATATTGATTTTTAGTTGAACAGCAACAGAGTAATTTTAATATTAAGAAAGGCTGCTCTGAAGTTATTTTCACAGATCACAACTACTGTGACACAAACAGCACACGTATCTCTCATCTTTCTTTATAGCCTCAATTATAAGAATCAGGATGTGTTACCCCACCTGCTTTTCCATTGGGTGAGCAATTCTTTGCTTCCATTTAGAATGCCCAAAAAAAAAAAAAAAAAAAATTCATTGAGTGAGGAGGTGATGTTTCTAAATACACATTCATGACAAGCCCTCAAACAATATTTATATTTTGCCTTATAAAGAACTCTGTGTTTTAAAAAACAAAAATACCTTAATGCATCTGCTTTTCAAGTTTCCATAACAAACCAAGTAGCTATAGCAATGTTTACTCTAATACAGCAAACACAAAAACTTTGCATTCCAAGTAGTGTAAAAAACAAAACAAAACAAAAACACACACACACAAAAAAAAGGACTTTCACTTTCTAATGTCTCCATTTCGCAAACCAGTCTTCAAAGGTAAATCTAATATCAGCAGTAAATAGAGTGGCTCCAATATTTCAACGAGGAGTCATAAGAAAATAATGATATTTGAGGAATTGCAAATAGTTTAAATTATTGGAAAGTCCTTGTAAGAAATTAAATATGAGAATTTCCAAAAGGATAAACTCAATTTCTTTATTGTGAAGCTAGAGGATTTGGAAGTAGTCCAAAATTTAAATGCAAATATTTATAGAAAGAAATTATCACTTCTGAGACAAGCATATCATACATTGATTCCTGACTCTTACTGATTTAACGGACAGCTTGTTAATGCAATGCCATTAGAGAAACAAAAAACAGACAGAGAAGAGTAGGTGTTCATTACATTCACGTGTTTTTAAAATCAACCTTCAAGTCTTCTGCAGGAAGAAAGTTTGAAATTAAATTGCAGCATATAGAATCTACTGTATTTAATACAGCTACTTGTGTGCTTCCAATTTAACTACACCTGTTACTGTTGCTACAATGCTGCAGCAGTAGTTCAGGAACCTCAAGTAATTGCTGTATTTGGCCTAAGAAATTTTAGGTCTGAACTGGTTCTCAGAAAGTAGATTTCCCTTCATTTTGCCTCTGGCATGTTATTCATTATTAAACATTAAAGTTGTGTCAATTACTTCCATAGTTGATTATTATCCTGGCTATTCTACCAGCTAATCAACTCTTTTCTATAACATGTCTAGCAGTGACTTTGAATTGATGTACAGAATATAATTTGTGCAAATTCCTTTTGTTTCTTGTTAACCACAGAAATTGGCTAATTACTTTAATTCTTGCAACCTCTCAAAAAGAATGCATCTTGATTTACCAATTTATTTTTAATCAATATTAGTCCACGCTTTGAAAGTTGACTGTTAAGCCAATGTAAGACACTGTACAGAGAGGAAAAAAAATAATTTATATGTGTCCTTTAAAGTAGGCTGAAAACACCTTCATCTGAAAGACTTTGTTAGCTTTATCAGATCCAAGGCTCTTCTGTTTGAGGTGTAATTATTTTACCATTATTACATGCAAGGCTTTTAACAGAACAGTCATTCCCTATGTTTAAGCAGTATGTTTTATAATTTATTACATCTCTTTGGTCATCAACTCACTATACAAACAGTTGGTCACCAGTGACCAATTACATTAAGGTTAAGCAACGTAACTTTAAATTAGAAATAAGCTAATGTATCTTCATCAAGGGCCTGCTGTGTTTTCAGTGCTGTTTATGAGATGATACTAAATGTGGATATGGAGCACACTCACTGGGACCAATTCCTATCGGCCTGAAAATGGGAAAGTCTTGAGCCTGCTCAGGTCCAGAGCTAATTAATGGGATAACATCTGCTTTATGTATTCTGCTGTAGTGATTTCTATCAAATTCACTACGAAGATGCATGGGAAACTATCAGAGAAATAAGTATCTCTGCTAAAGTATGCTACTCTGTGAGTCTGAAAATGGGCTGGGCTGGGGAGTGTGGGGGGAAGTAAGTGGGTGCAAGACTTGCTTCCTGGATTAAACTATTTCTGTGTTTGTAGCACAGGATATATATTTAGTTCCGTTTGCGTGCATATGCTTGCACATACACATGCTCTTAACTGGATTTGGACTTGTTTTGTGTGTGTGCTGTTCAGGGGTTTTAAGAAGGAATGCAGCAGCAGAGGAAGGTGAGCATGCTCCTCATGCAACAATCCTTTTTATACAGGAAGATAGTGAAGTGGTTTTATTACATCACTTAAAACCACAGCATGAATTACTAAAGAAAAATACAGTACTGTAAAACAGGCTTCAAAAGTGCTAAGCCCACTTACTTCATTTTATCGCCTTGTACACCGCACAGCGGCATGAGGAAGAAGGCACATGTTCTGATTTGAGATTCCCATTAGTACAACATGAAGGGACACTGATCAACCCCTGCCAAACAGTATCAGACTGCTGAGGGGAGACAATCCATTTTGATTCATTTGTGCTTTTGTCACTGTCTGCACTTATACATATGCAAGATCTATGAAGTAAGTACACTTTAAAGAAAGAGTCTATATCATAAACATATATATGTACAGGTTCGTGTAAAGCCTATATGTATCTGAAGGCATAGACAAATATATATGTCCCTATATGTGTGTAGATAGAGAGGCAAAGAGAGAGACAAAAAGGCTAAACCAGAAACAGGTATGTACCAGTAAACGTCTGAGCACAGAATGGCAAAACCAGGAAAAATCAGACTGTTTTCTTTATATTATTATTGCCTAACCTATGATTTACAGGTTGAATTATTTCAAGCTAAGGCATACAAATGAATTGCATATGGAAATAGAAAAAAAAAAGCCAAACAAACAAAAAGGAGGGAGGCCCTTATACTAATAAGATTACATTATTAGTCATTCACCTTTACCTAAGAGGTTATGAGTTCATATGTCAACTCTGTGGAATATTTTCCATAATTTGCTTGCCATTGTGTAAATGCTATTTATTTGTTTGCTACAAGGCACTGTAATATTCAGACTATTGAGAATTAAATGCTTATTTTACTAACAATGCTTATCTGTAAACTAATGGTATAAACCGCAGAGTTTTCTAAAAGGCTGTCACTCAGTTGTATTTATGAAGATGCTGCTGAGGCAAGATTCAAGGTCTCTCAAAGAACTTTAACATCTCAGGCTTAGAGGAGGAAAAATATTATTTACTTAACATTTTAATGGTATTCTAAAATTGTATAAATTACTGAAATTAAATTGTGTTAGCTCTAGTCACACGCAAATTGTACAATGAACCAGGAAGGTATGTTGCACATGTAGAGTGAAATTTGCTTTGATTTGAACTTTTGTGTGTGCATGTGTCCATAGGGAGGGAGTTTCGAGAGAGAAGGAATAGGATTTAAAGACATGCATAATGCAAAATTTTTATATGACCCATTACATTTGAAACCAGAAAACACATTTGATTTTTAATTTGCTTAAGCATACAGAAATGGTCAACCTCACCAGTGTTGCAATATTCTGATTTGCAGGTAGGATTAATGGAAAGCACACAGCTCCTGTTCTGTTCTTTTCTCCTGAAAATATGCCATGAGGCAGCACAGCTATAACAAGAGCGAATCCTCGATTCTGTTAGTCTGTCTACCTTGTCAGTGTTATTTGAACCCTTATTTTCCTTAAGGGGTTCATTCAGCTATCTTAATACGTATACAGTGATAATATAGTCATACGCAT
Organism: Pogoniulus pusillus; assembly: GCF_015220805.1. Taxonomy (NCBI): domain Eukaryota; kingdom Metazoa; phylum Chordata; class Aves; order Piciformes; family Lybiidae; genus Pogoniulus; species Pogoniulus pusillus. The sequence continues at coordinate 15,703,116 of NC_087270.1, read as the reverse complement.
AATAAAAAAGAGCTTTAAAATTACAGTCAGTCTAGTAATATTGCAGTGCTGTGCTGTAGTGATTGGCAACTGTTGATCCAATTATATAACTGGTTGCTTCTTAAAATTCAGGGACATGAGATTGATATATAATGTGCTGTAAAGTGTAAAAGAACTGGACAGGAAATAAGGCGGGTTGAATTTTTTAGTGCTTTGATCAAATTAGAACCAGGTTGATGAAAGGAAATGCCTTGGGTTCTCTGCTTGAAGTTTTGTGTTATACAAAAGCCTCTTGAAATGATCAATTTTGCACATGTCACTCAGTAGGTGTACAACAAACTGTGCCGAGGAGAGTCTCGGCAAGGAATCACTTGCGATGTTACTCTACGTGGACACAAAATTTGGCAGATACTCAGAAATGAAAGTGATCAGCAGGGACAATCAGAAATCACAGGAATATCCAAAATTTGCAGGTTTGTTTTTCAGGTTTTTGTATGGCACTTACTTTGACTCAAGAAACAAAGATCAGGAGAGACAGAAAAGGGTCATCTGGTGAATCCTCTAGAAATAAATGTAGGATCATCTTTGCTGCTGTTCTTTTAAGCATTTATCTAGCTAACACACTAACTAGCTTTTATCCACTGTAACCCTCTGCCTGTCCCCTGCTTTTAAAACAGTTACTATTATTTATGAAGTGCTGTAGATGTGCAGTGAGAAATACAGAGACTTTTTGCTCTTATTTTTCCTTGAGGATAACTTAAAAGGAAAGAAAAAAGCGCGTATGAAAAGGCACCTTGCAGATAAGGCTGTGGTTCTTCTGTCACTTGGTCTGTCTCTGAAGAATGACTCCATAGTGGTTAGGCTTATATGAGACACAACCTCTCTGGTACTTTTCAGTGTTAATCTCTCTGTAGCATATGCTACTCAGTGTAGGGATCTTAATCCCATACTTCCAGTCTTAATGCACTAAAATTTCATCACTCCTCAAATACATCCTGAAAGTCTGTCCCCTCCTAATAATTCTTATCCCCAAACTAGAAATCATGTAAGATTTGCAGTGAGGCACCTAACCAACTCCTATATACTTCCATATCTCTGCCAAAAATATACTGTGGTGGATTACTAATAAATACACTCAGGGCAGGGGCAAGAATGAGGTAGAGAAACAACTAAATTCCCAAGCCAGGGTACAATAAAATCTCTTGTGACACGCATCGTAACACAGAACAAGAAGGAACTATTGAAAGAGTCACCAACATTAAAACCCAATGAATTTCTGTTACCCTCAGGGTAGTACTTGCATGGAAACTCTTTTGTTTTGCCATAATTCCCCGTACAAGGAATGCCTCCAGAAAACAGGGCTTCCAGAAATAATATTACAGGACAGGGAGCATTGACAAATCGTGCAGCAGCCTTCACCTAGGCCTTCCAATTCAGTTTTGTGTGAATTATATCAAATTGCAGTAGGTATTTGTATTGGATGCAAAGTATTGAATAGCTGCCCATTTCTACATCAAAACAGCTCTTTTGAAGCTGGTTGGTGTTCCCCAGTAACAGAAACACTGCACAGCATTGAAAATGACAGGACATCACAGTATAATTTCACTAAAAAAGATACATGGGGTATTATATGAATAACATTTTTCTGAGTTCCAAGATTGGAGCTGGAGAAATGTCTTTACAACTTGTATGTGAACTACTAAACTCTAGTGGCAGACATTCACAAGAACACACACTAATAAGGTATAATCTGCAACATGGTAGAGGTCCGTCTTTCTGTTATCTGTGAAAGATACAGCTTCTTGTGCCAACTTGGTTGCACAGCAGTAGCATTTTGCTCAGCAGCCAGAAAACCAAGGATCTGGCAACATGTCTGGATGAGAACATGCCGGGTAGCAAAGATCAAAGTATGTGAAGGGGATAGCACTGCACTGGGAAGAAGGCATCACCTCCGTCACTGACAGCCAGTGTCTATTACCAACTACTTGGAAACAGACAACAGCAGATGAGCAAAATAATGCTGCCTTTCAGGATGGAAAACTAAGTGAAACTGTCCCAGCACAGATGTACAAGTTTGACGGTCCTTCTCCAGGCCTCCACACTGACGTGCTACAGCATGGTCCAGCATTCATACTGCCACAGAAACACATAGCTGCAGATAGAGCAGCAGCAGCACTCAATAAGTACCAGGAAACGGTGTTAACCTGGGTTTTGATTCGCACTGCGCTCCCTGAAAACACACTACATCATGACAACTTGTTATGTTATGAAAACATAAGAAACAGGATAACACAAATATACTTTAAATAATAGCTTAAAGTATTTTCCCTAACATTTTCTTTTCTCTCTCTAGCTTTTTTTTTTTATTAGATCACACTTAATATGTTTTGACGACATCAGTGTTGTGGATGAAATTGAAAGCTGTATTCTCTTTAATGTGCTCCTAACATTCCATTTTTTACTGAGCTGCCAGGGGCTATTCTACATTCCCACAACTGCTACAAATGTAACATATTGTTTTGCAATAAAAATTAGCTATAAAAGTGTGAAAAATGCCAGAGATCCAAATGTGAGAAACAAGAGAAGGGGGTAAGGCTTCCACATGCTTTTAGTGGACATTTTATTTATTTTTCAAATGGAGTAGACATATTTATAGCTACTGTATTTCAATTATCTCTAATTTCACACATTTTTTTGCATATTCTAGACATTTTAATTGCAAATGAGAAGGGAACTTATTTTTAAAAGTGAAACAACACAACATTTCAGATCTCAATTTTAATTCTGCATTTATCTACATCACTGTTAAAAACTTTTAAAACCTCATTTTCACTGTGACTTAAAATTAGGTTCACTTTAAAATAAAAACAAAAGCAAAAGACCTCCATATCAATAAGTTGTAACACCAAAACCTTCTTCATATATTCTTCGATCTCTTATTCTTATATCAAAAAATTTAGGTAGGAAAGTTTAGGAATTTGAAATGACATTATTAATCTGTGACACGTTATTTCAACAAGAGTCAGTAATTTAATAGTATTGTCCATAACTGATGAATTAATATATTACCCATCCTATTTTCTCTTTCTGTCTGCATGAAATCCATGCTTAGATGTCACTCAATAGGAAATTCCTTCAAGAGGACAAACCACAACTCAGCCTTTGGCTGGATAAAAATTCCCACTATGCATTAAGAGCATTAGTTGTGTTTTTCCAAGTAGTATTCTCAGTAATTTACTCTTAACAAATGTTAATAAGCATTAATTGTTATTTAGACGTCAATGCCAAATAAAATGTTTGTAATAAATTCAAAACCAAATGAACCTCTGATGGTTTTAAGCAGGGAAAATTTTCTAATGGGCTCCATATCAAACTAAGGATCTGGGGATCTAATACATGATGCTAGGTTTGAGCTGACCCCATATGCTTCATATGATACTCTCAGTTCCTGTACAGACTGCTGCACCCAATAGTCTGGTTTCTTTGGCCTCAATCAAATAACAGTAAGACCTAGGTTTTAATAAATATTGCCTTATATAGTGCCATCCAAAATCCATCATCTAGAAACACTACTCCCAAACAATCAAACACGGATTGCTCTCCTTAAGCAGAAGTACTGTGTTTGGAGCCATGCTTTGTCCTTAACCCTGTTCCAATCTTTTGCTACACAAATGTTCATCTTGACTTGTATACGCTCAGTCACACAATTAAAATCACACATGGTACCTATGGAAATCTCTAAGCTAGGAATCCAGCACTTGACTTCTTACTAGCTAATAAAAAAAGATTTTTAGAAGTTCTAACTATCCACAGAAATGCATTAAATAATTTTATTATAAATGGAAATGTACTGTGTGAAATGTGTGGAGGTTTTCTCTATGTTCTTTCTGTTTGGTAATTTATTTAAATGCATTCAAAAAATGAGACATAGCACTTTAGTTAAGACAGCTGTATTTCAAACCAACATTTTCAGGACAGCGACAGCTCTGTTAATAATCTTTTCATTTGATTAGTGTAATCTGCTGCTGTGCTGTCTCAGTCTTTATCCGTTACCTTTTAACCAATCAATATTTTAGGTTTGTAGATTTGGAAGGTAGATGATAATTTTGTTCTCTAGGCACTATTGACATGGCATGGCTGCATATTTAATACCTTTTCAGAGTATTCACAACTTCAGCAATGTAAGAATCTGCCCAGAAAAAAAAAAATCAAAAAATAGTGAAACCTTAGATTTCCAAAGCTGTGTGAAGGGATTTGGCCACCTGTCCCCTATTAATGTCAATGAAAAATTTAGGGGTAAGAAAAGCAATGCCTTTTCCCTCAGATCATTTCTTCCTTGAAAGGCACAATAGAGCAAGGGGAAGAAATGAAAAGCCACTTTGTATCACAGGCTGAGACCAGCAAGGCTTGTGGTTGAGGCAGGAAGTACACAGAAGTAGAACATTTGTTCAGTAAACGAGTGAGCATCTCCACACATATCAAAATAGCTAGGTGTGACAAGTTTAGAAGGAAAAAAAATAGATTTTGTGGGCTTAAAATGTCATTAAAAAAGAAGATATATTAAAATTTTCTCAGCTGAAATTATCTGTTGCTTATGGTATTAATTTTGTTGCAGATAAAATTACTTGTCAGACCTCTGTTTATGGCCTAATTACCTTTTGTAAGGAAAAAAAACATAAGGGCAGGAGAAATAAAAGGAATAACAATAACATGCAGTTATTTACCTTCCAGCAAAAGGGGGGTCTTAATGATGTGTTACCTGTGTGGATTTCACTAGTGTTATGCATGTGTTTCACATCTATGAAACTAGATTTGCTGGGGCTGTTTTGCTAACCTGGGCAGTGCTAGATTCTGCCTGCCCTCATTTCATGCCTGGGGACAGGAAGGATGGGCTAAACCACTCTCTGTAACTGATAATACTCATAATAGCGGAGTAACTCAGGAAAATGAGCACAATGTCTTGGGGAAAAAAAAAAAAAGACTCTCTAAATAAGACTACCTTCTTCTTGAAATATTGTACACTGATTCCTTGGAACCAGTAAATCAGTTTTCTGTTGGTTAGAAGTGGGTGCTAGACAAACCACTGAAAAGCTGCAAGACTTGTAAACAAATGGATGGATGGAGCCCAGTTGTTACAGTGCTACAGACATTTGAAAGTAGCACACTTAGGTCTCCAGTCCTCTCATGCATATTGCCTGACCTGGCAAGTAGCAAAACCCACAAATGTGGCACATTTCTTAAAAGCTTTTCCCACTAGATTAACCTGAAAATTTGTACAGTACTCATGATAATCAAGTTGCAGCCATTGTACCATCCAAACAATAGCTCTACCTGGCAGAGTCTGGAAGTGGCACATGACTGAATCTGACCTCAGCCTGAAGTTGTCCTTTGGCAACTGTGCAGCCTTGCCATGAGATCTGCCCAGTTACATTTTGGAATATATTTGACAAACAAAAAATTTCTATCTGTGTTCATTTCACAAGATGTAAATCTCTCTTTTGTGGTAGGAAAATTCCTGCTCTCCAGAAGTGATTTTAATCTAATCTGACATGCGGTATTTGTAAACATACTTTAGTGTCCCAACCTATTTACAGTGTTTACTTAAAAACCCCCAAAATCTCCACATTCCTTGAGAAGTTAATCCAGTACAAATATTGACTGGCTGTCAATTGAGCATTATTGACTTGCTTCAGGACTATGCTTTTATTGTTTTAACTGATGAAACTTCTTTTCTTTGCTAAGCTTAATCTCTTTTCAGCCCCATTTGGATGAAATACCATTTGTAAAGCTGCACCTCTTCCACTCACTGTTGTGGGGCTGCCTCTTCCAGTTAGCTGATCTAGTAGGACAGTCAAAGTACTTTGCTCTGTGCAACAGGAGCTTGAAGAATCCAACAACCCAGTCTGTATTTTACTAAATGGACCTGGGCCAGCACCAGTCCTGTAACCTAATGTAAGTATTTAGTCTGCACCAGGTACACCTTCACTAGGAAATGAATTTTTTAAAATTAAATTCTAAAATTCTAAAAGACAAAACCCTTGGATGTCTTTGTACCCTTTTATCAGGAACAGTACAAGTCAGGTTCTGTGTTTCCTGGACAATACTTCATGAAACACACACATACACACTCACCATGTTTAAAACACCCAAGAAAATATATAAATTTTTTCTTTAAATCTATAGTTTCTAGATAGAACGAAGCAGAAATCAGAAGTACCAGCTTTCACTACACGCTCCAATTCTGCAACAAATTCAATCAAACTATTTCAATTGACAACAAATTTTAGGAAGGATTCAATATCATTGAGTTGCAAACCCCTGAATCTACTATGAATTATTTGTCAGAAATTATAAAAAATGAGCCCCAAATGCTTCAGTCACTGCAAAGAAGGACCAAAAGGTGGAATGGCAGACAGGGAAGGAAGTGTAGATCTTGCACGGTCATAGCAAGCCATAAAGCAGATACTCCTCTCTGATGCCAAAACAGCATTTATGGAAGAATTTCCTGAACATTTCAGCTAAGAAATACATAGGGGATTTATTTTGTTCATATAGAGGTTTCTTTGTAAAGTAATGCAATGGAGCAAATGCTTAACACTTTACAGGCCCACTCTCTGCTTCTCCACATGGGGATGTTTTTTGCATCATGTACAAGTCAGTGCATAATTTGGTGGCAAGAGAGGATGGTGCCATCATCAGTTCCTTCTGTCCTCATCAAAAGTGGTGAGAAAGGGGAAAAGAGAGGAAAAAAATTGGATAGGTCATATTGCCACATCTTCATCTAACACTCTTCATAAATTTCTATGTCTAGCTCAGGTGATGAGATAGCACAATTCTTTTAATCAAATATGCTCAGATTACCCTTCTGGGAACTGAAGAAAGCCATGGCAGTTTTTCTTTCAGACTGCAAACCAGACAGCAGTTATTCTCATTCAATGTGTATTTTTTAATTTTAGACTTTATAAGTCACTTTTTCTACAGATCATAGAAACATAGGATCAGACAGGGTTGGACAGGACCACAAGGATCATCTAGTTCCAACTCCCCTGCCATAGGCAGGGACACCCTACCCTCGATCAGGCTGGCCAGAGTCTCATCCAGCCTGGCCTTAAACACCTCCAGGGACGGGGCCTCAACCACCTCCCTGGGAAACCCATTCCAGACTCTCACCACTCTCATGCTGAAGAACTTCCTCCTTATGCCCAGTCTGAACCTACCCACCTCCAGCTTCGCTCCATTCCCCCTAGTCCTGTCACTACCTGATATCCTGAAAAGTCCCTCCTCAGCTTTTTTGTAGGCCCCCTTCAGATACTGAAAGGCCACAAGAAGGTCACCTTGGAGCCTCCTCTTCTCCAGACTGAGCAGCCCCAACTCTTTCAGTCTGTCCTCATAGGAGAGGTGCTCCAGCCCTCTGATCATCCCCATAGCCTTTCTCTGGACACGCTCCAGCATGTCTACATCCTTCTTATAATGGGGGCTCCAGAACTGGATGCAGTATTCCAGGGGGGGTCTCACCAGAGCAGAGTAGAGGGGGAGAATCACCTCTCTCAATTGGCTGCACCACACAGCTTGGTGTTGTCAGCAAACTTGCTGGGCGTGCACTCAGTGCCACTGTCCATGTCACTGACAAAAATATTGAGCAAGACTGGTCCCAGGACTGATCACTGAGGGACTCCACTTGTCACTGGCCTCCACTTGGACATGGACCTGTTAACAGCCACTCTTTGGGCATGGCCTTTCCTTTGAAATGAAAGGCATTTTCTAAACATTTAACAAATGAAAGAATTTACTCTGTAACACCACCTATGTCAAGAATGTGCCCATTAAGATACTTCAGCTAACTTCAGTAAGTTGAAATGCTAATATTTTTTGTAGTTTACTGGTTAGTACATTTTAGACTCTGGGTTGGTTATACTCGTTATGTTTAAACAAAAAATAAACAAACAAGAAAACCCCCACAAAATCAGGTATCATAAATATTACATTTAAACAAAAATTAAAACCTGTGATTTTTTTCCCCTTGTATCAAAACACATGCTAGCATTCAAATCTTATCAAATAAATTCTAGGTATCTGAAGCAAGTTAGCTAACAGGCTACACAAGCACCATAGTAGAACCACCATAAGTCCCAGCTTGAAAAGTCTCCTCTGTTTTTCCTTCAGCAGATCCCATGCTGCTCCCTCCTCTCATCCCCACTAACCAGGTGAGAAACAAGTGCTGCATCACACAGCAAGAGAGCAAAGCAATGCTGCCCCCCAAACCAAACTGTTAGAGAAGACAAACTGATTCACACATGACTCTCCTTTGCCAGATGTCACCAGAAGTTAGTTTTAATGTAAAATGTTATTTGGATATTAGATATAGGATGTCAAAATAAGCATGTTTAGTCCTGCTTCTTGTTCACACAGCTTACTGAAAACATGAAAAAGGGAGCCACTCGTGCTCTGAATCACAGCATCCACATGCTTGCATGAGTGCAAACACAAACTCAGAACACTCCACATCCTTCACTAAGGCTGCAAGCTACTCTCAAGAGAAGAGCTGCATTCTAGAGGTGTGTGCATACATATACATGTAAGAGAGACAGGCAGGAGCAGCATGGGGACTGTGGAGAGGGACATGTGCAGCACAAAAAGCCTGGCTAACACTGGGTATTTAAGGTGAAACACAGTCATTTAACATGCAGATGGCTTATCAGTTTACGTCTCACACTGAGAGTTCATGCTTGATTGTACCAGAAAAGGGAGAAACAAATTATAAGTCAGAAGGCCCCTAAAAAAGCAAGGCTACAGCAGACCCCATATGTACTTGAACCAAACGCAATCACACCTTCAGTGTGAGGTGTAAAAAGTACCAAAACATGATGAAAACACTGACACTTCATGTATTCAAAAGCTTGAGTTTTGCTGTAGCCCCAGAGCCTTCCCACATACCTGTACATAATAATAATCATAATAAAAAATAAACCCTCAAGATCAAATAGTCAGTGATATCTTAAAAAAATAAAAAAAGACAGGCTTAAGAAATCAAATCCTTGTAATAAATAATATATTGTGAGTTAAGGAGATGAACTGACAAAGTGGTACATTTCTAATGTCTTCTCTGCAACAGCAAGAAGAGCTGAATCACTTGCACAACTTTTTTTTTTCTTTTTAAAACATGTCCAGGGATTGCTCTTACACTCCACTTTCACTAAGAATATCATGCTCCACTAATTTACCACATTAACTAAGATGCATACTAGCAGCATAGTCACTTGTACCCTTTAATTTCAGCTTGTAAAAATGTAATTCCTAGACATTCTTTTACCAGAATAAAATTGACTATTTCAGGGCAGGTTTAAATTAGGGGCAAGAGAATCAAGGCCTTTAACAGACACAAAGTCAGTTTTCATTCTGGGGTTCAGAAGTAAGTCCTTTCTCACAAATCTCTGATGTTCAATTTTAAGTTGTCAAGCCCAGAAGTTGTAGCATCCTCCTGATGGCTCTGACAGCAATCTAATGTAAATTTTGCATGTGGCTTATACTCAAAGACCCACTGCAGTTCTGCAGTGCATCAAGGGCCACCTCACTCAGGATTCTCACTTACTCATTTAATTCAAACTTGAAATGACACCTATCTACCTGAACAATGATTCCAAATAACAACCTATAGAAGAAGAAAAAAAAGCAAAAAGCCAGTAGCATGGCAAAGATGCCAGGCACATAAAGAAAATTAACTAGCCCATATTTCTAAGCAATGAAATCAATGCCACCCTTTTATACCTTCAGCCCTTTTGTCTAATGTCACTCAACAGATTCCTACTAGTATTGTGCAGCTCTTTCAGGCAAGGCAGGAGTAACAACCTCCTGCCTTACATTAGCCCCATGCTTCTCCATCAAGGGCACAACCCTTTATTTCTGCCTCTCTTAGCTGTGGATCCAGGGAAAAAAGTTATCTGCAACATTCAGGACCTAAAATCATCATATTGAAGTGTGCTGGATTCTGTCAAAAAATATACATCTTCAATGGAATAACTGCAGGAGGGAACATTTTTGGCGTAAGATATCACACAAATTTTTTATAGTGAAAATGTAGGCAGCAACACAGAACAAAAGAATGCATGCAATGAATGAAAGCTTGCAATTTTTGTGTGATAGATGGTAAACAGAACAGAAACTTTATTTTGTTCTTAACAGCCCAGAAGCCAGACAGATTTTTTTGTTGTTGTTTTCAAGTAATTATTTCTAGTATGGTGTCAGCATACTTTCATGCCTGCATAAGACTGTGACTGCACTAATGGCCCCTGTTGGGGGCAGGTCAAGCAGTAAATGAGACTGCTACATGTGAATGTACCAAGTTAGAAACTGCTTCTGTGATGACATCATACCCAGCCATCTTTTTTAATTTGTTTAATTCATCCAAGTAAGTATTTCATTTTAAGAAAAAAAGAGGAAAAAGAAACTGCTAACAGAGGGTTTTTTTAATCAATAAAGTATCAGATTTCAAATTGCAAACTAATAATTTTTCACATTAGTCACTTAGTATTGTGGAGGTTTTCTGAATGCAGAAGAAAATGATCAGGAATAACTTCACCCACAGTTATGTCTAAATGGACTTTGTTCTTACCGGTCAACAGCGCAGAAGATGACACTGATACAGCTAAAAGTCATAATTAAAGTCAAACACACAAAAGTACTAACACTAAGAAAGTGTTAAAATAGGATCAAATGACTAAGGGAATTCTAGAAAAAAAGCAGAGTCAGTGACAGTTTGACTTTTCATCAATAGCATTAGAGTCAATCCCAGATAGAAGATAGAAATGAGAACACATTGTGCAAAACATTTGCTTGTAGAAGAGTGCTTTTGTACTGAAAATCAACTCACCTACCAAATCATTTCAGTTTAAAATAGTTTTTTAGGTCTCACAGAATTCATCAGTAGTCAGCAAGCTCTCAAAACCATCCTCTTTTGTGCTGATGGAATTGACACATAAGGCACAAGAGAAAACAAAATAAAGGGAACTGTAACGGCACATTCTGCCCTCAGCAGCTAGGACATATCTGCTTTTATCTAGCATCCATGTTTTTTTCTCCTATATCACATCCCACATTTTTGCTTACACTGTCTCATGGCTCATTTTATTTCCCTGCTATAGTCTTTAAATCCTCTTTCTGTCTCACACTCCTTACAGAACCCCCTTTTCCCCTCATCTTTCAGTTGGTTTATTTTCTCACCATAATGAAAGATGATGCAAGCATGTTTGGCCTTTCCAGTGCAGAGCAGTGCAAAAAAGTCATTGGTACTAAACTGCACAAGTGACAGCTATCACTGTGAGATTTTAAGAATTTTACAAAGAAAAGGGAAAAAAAAAAAAAAAGATAGGAGAGGAAAAGGGGGAAAACACCATTTTTCCAGCCTAGCTATTTGAAAGATAATTGCTGTAATTTTGTCTCTCCTCAATCTTCTCACTAGGCAAGCTTTTTGAGGAAGGCAGATTTCTAGTTCTTAAAAGTGCAATAATTCATATTTTCCTAGAAGTTCTCAATAGTTTGAAATTTACACTTGACCATTTCAAAATTCTAGGATGAGACCTAAAAAATGGAAAAATGCCAAAGAAAGAGAAATAGAAAAATGGACAGGCAAAAATGAAAACCAAACCATACAATGCTGAGAAGGCAAAAAAAGAAAGAAGAAAAAAATAAAGGGGGAAATCACAAAGGTTTTAATTTGCTCTGACACAATATTTAAATGTTTTTTTAAGTTATTCTGTATTTTTATAGTTTCAGATGATATTTCTGAAATACAGAATTTACATTTTCGAGGTGAGGAATGCTGCCAAAGCTGTTAATCCCAGGCAGACGTAAAGTTGCACCACAATATTGTGATGTGGCTTTTAAAAAGCAGTTTAAGAAAATGAAGAAAATAAACCCAACTAAAAAAACCCAAACAAACAAAACCCACAAACAAACAAAATCCCTCCCCAGAACAAACAAACCAAAACCAACAAAACAACCACCCAACAACCACTGCGAATATTCACTAACCCATATGGTCAATAATTGCTGTTTAATAGTCCTCCTATTACAAACCTAAAAAGCAGCAGCCAGAATTACCAGTAGAGTATTAATAAACAGGAATGAGTTAATAGTGCATAAAGACCTTCTAGTGGAACAGTGGGGGAGTTGAATATTCTTTTCTTAAGTCAGCTGTAAGTAATTACTACATGGTGTGCTTCTGACTATTACCATAACAGAGCAATTGGACGTGAAGAATGGATAATAGTACAGACATGGAGGTATTTTTAGAACATCAGCAGTGAGGCAGGTAAATGAAATGCCCTACTCAGGCACAAACCTTTAAATAAGTTGGCATAACTTCTCTTAATGACACCTACCCAGAGCAGGATTTTGAAAAGATCAATCTAATAAATTATTTAAAGTAACTTTATAAAGACATGTCTGTGATATGTAAATAAGGGAAATGGCAGAAAGATCCCACACAGACATTAAGCAAGCAGCCAGAATTATGGTAACTACATAATCACAGGTTTCTCTCAGTTTCTTTTAGAGTAGTACCTTCATCTGTTTGAATGGGGACTGTGCTTTGCTTGTTTCCATTGGCCGCTCAGGTGAAAACTAACACATTCAAATAAGAACTGTAACTGCCATTGCAGTCGCAGGGTTTTTACAACTGAGTTGTGCTCTGTGATTTAGTGATGCATATCATTTATTTTAAAATATAGTTACAGGAGCATTCACAGAGCTGCAGCTTCATGTTCATAGGACTGCCCTTCATGTTTTGTGGCAGGGCTTTTCATGTACAACTACAAGCTGAGATACTGTCTGTCAGAGCAACATACACTCTCATACGAAAGAAGCTTGAATGTTTTGATACAGAGTGTAGTCATTTTGCAAATGCACAGAAATATAATTTAAGGAATATTTTGAATTTTTTCAGGCTGTAGGTATTTCTCCTGCTACATTGCTACACAGGGCAGATGTTGATTTTTCAATTTGCAGGTTTGTTAAGCATCATGGAATGTTTTGGTTCTCAATCAAGAATATACTTCCCAAGTGGCTGCAAAGTCCTGTGCCTGAAAATAAATGCATGTGCTTTTTTTTTCTTAGCAGCACATGTTCTGCATTCAATAAAAGCATAAAATAGATAATGTGATGCCATTTATTGGACCAATATATACATTTTAAGCCACAGGATCTCAGAATACATTGTAACTTCAGGTGATGTGCTGCCAACACAGTGTATGTAAGATGAGACAATTCCATTTAGAATGCAATACCAACAGTTCTATTCAGAAAATTAGTATACATTGTGTGCTCTGATGTCATTGGTATTGTGTCCACTCACTGCTATGCCACTGGGTCACCTCTTGACAACCTGAAAAATGCAACAGTTCCTGCATAGAACATTTTAATGATAGCAGGTCAGGAATATCTGTATATACATTCTCTCTTCCTCAAAGTCTTTGTTTCTCATTTGCATGCACACTAACAGGCAGGATAAAATAATTTTGGCACCCCTAAAGACAACAGATTGTGATGCTGAGTTCCCCCACAGTATTTGCTCTCTTAACAGCAGTTTGTGACTAATCTGCTGTAATGTCATTGATAATAGTCCTATATTTTCATGTAACAATCAGATAAAGCTACAGAATTCACATTGTGCCAGATCCACCTCTGCATAAAGTTGCTGACTTCAGAGTATTTTATTAAGATGGGTTTGGCCCTTTGCAGTCTTCTGCCCCATTAAATCTGAAGATTATGTGTTGTTCTTACTCAATCCACTGTTATCATAATGGAGAGCTGATATTATAATGTAGGTCAAACAAACAGCTAATTGTTCTTGGGCATGGCTTGAGCAAAAAGAGAATGGAGAGGCTGAAGACATTAATAATAGTACTTGGAGCAATTATAATAGATAGCTTCTATCAGAGGATTTAAAAGTCACTTTGCAAGCTTTGCAAGCATATTGCTAAGTGGTCTGATACTCCTGTTTGAAAGTGAGACCATCATCTTAAGACCATGATCATGCAATTAGGTACCGGAGCTTTGAGATTTTAAACAATCAAGAAAGCAATAATGGTAAAAAGAAAGCTTTAGAAAGTCATACTCAAGGAGCAAACTTGGAATCCAAGCAAATGTTTGTGAGGATGTTTCTGAACAAGCAATTTAAACAAAAAGGAAACAGGTAGGCAACAGTGAAAGAATAAAAGTTGCCTATGGGCAAAGGTTTGGTTTTGGTATTTCACACACACCACACACCCCAAAATTAACACATTGCATTCTATATTTTTTTGCCACTTCTGCACATCAAGCAACTGCTTTTGCAAAAGGGTAGCCCAGAGAAACTCCTGTGTGTGGTTAGAGCTCTCCAGTGAGATCAGGACTCAGCACAATGTGCTGGGCTGCAGAAGCAGACTTTCTAAAAGTAGGCACTTTCAAGCAAAAGACTGAGTTCTCACATGCTGGACCAGCTTTAGGATATTTTGGGTACTGTAGACAAACACACAGCTTCACACTTAAACACACATTTACTAGAATATAAAACAATAGTACCACAGACTATATCCTGCATGGGAATATTCTACAGAAAGGTAGATACTTAGAGTCTTAAACAGGTAAGGCAGAGAAAGTGTGCAAAGAAATACACAAAGTGGTGACAGAGAAGTCACAAAATTGCAGCCAGAATCAAGGTCACCCAGAATGATGCAGCAACTGATTACAGGCAGAATAAATCTGTGCTCTGCAGCTGGCAGAGGAAGGAGGGGGACAAGGGGAGGCTGTGGCAAAAGTATGAAAAATAAGGTGGCTTAACACTGCTGAAAAAGTTTCACCACACACGAAAACAACACAAAAAATGATCTAAAAACTGTCAGCCAGAGATAAAGGTGTGGTAGCTCAAAGACAATTTTGTCTTTTGGTAGACAGTGCTAGAAAAATACTATTATCCAGGTTCTTTGCACCTTTCCATTCCTCAGCCACGTTCTTCAGAAGGCCTAGGACCAAGAGGAATAGCCAACAAAAAGACAACAGAGGCATTACCAGTTGTCTAGGACATTTGATGAACTTGTGAAGAATAAAATTAAATTGTCTAAATTATTAGCCCAAGGGAAATGATTTTGTAGTTCTTGTTCAAGCTGTTGATCAGGATGCATTCTGTCCTTCAGAACAATCTGAAGCAGTATTCTGCAGTGTGAATTCTTCAAAAACCAACAGAATTAGTTATTTTTAAATAATCAGAAAGATTTGGTATAGAATTATAGAATCAAGCAGGTTGGAAGAGACTTCCAAGATCATCCAGTTCAACCTCATCATCCAGCCCTATCCAGTCAACTAGACCATGGCACTAAGTGTCTCATCCAGACCTTTCTTGAACACCTCCAAGGAGGGTGACACCACCACCTCCCTGGGCAGCCCATTCCAATGGCAAATCACTCTCTCTGGGAAGAAATTCCTCCTAACATCCAGCCTATACCTCCCCCAGCACAACTTGAGACTGTGTCCCCTTGTTCTATTGCTGGTTGCCTGGGAGAAGAGACCAACCCCCACCTGGCTACAACCTCCCTTCAGGTAGTTGTAGACAGCAATGAGGTCACCCCTGAGCCTCCTCTTCTCCAGGCTAAACAACTCCAGCTCCCTCAGCCTCTTCTCACAGGGCTTGTGTTCCAGGCCACACTGTGTTCTGGACACACTCCAGTATCTCAATATCTCTCTTGATTTAAGGAGCCCAGAACTGGACACAGTACTCAAGGTGTGGCCTGACCAGTGCTGAGCACAGGGGAAGAATAACCTCCCTTGTCCTACTGACCACACTGTTCCCAATACAGGCCGGGATGCCATTGGCCCTCCTGGCCACCTGGGCACACTGCTGGCTCATGTTCAGCTACTATCTACCAGTACCCCCAGATCCCTTTCTTCCTGGCTGCTCTCCAGCCACTCTGTCCCCAGCCTGTAGTGCTGCTTGGGGTCCTCCCATCCAGCCTGTCAAGGTCCCTCTGCAGGGCTCTCCTACCTTCCAACAGATCAACACCTTCTCCTAGCTTGGTGTCATCTGCAAAGTTACTGATGCTGGACTCAATCCCCTCGTCCAGATCACCAATAAAGATATATTAAAGTTTTCTGGTAAGGCACACTTCCGTCTCAAAACAAAGTGGAATCAGTGAATCATTAGTCCTATGTGGTAAACAGAAGTATTTTGATTAACAAAATAGTCCCATTACACATTTCTACACCACTAAACTTCCAGAAGAATTCACAAGTCATTTGAGACCAATACACAACTTTGATCATATATCAGTCTACCCTGTCTCTGCAGCTTCCCTTGGATACCTCTTGAGAATGTAGTGAGCATATTCAAGCCTCCTTTAGTGATGGGATCAGTGCTAAGGTGTTTAAGGTCGGTGATTATGCATCATTTCCCTAAAATGGCCTATTTTTGCTTTCTTGCTCTTGCATGAGATAGTAAAATGGAACAATTTTTAAAAAAATCAGAACTGATTTTCACAGTCATGGCTGTAGTTGTTATTCATATCTTACTAATATCTCAAAATCTCAGGCAAAAATGGGTCACTGATCTCAGACCATGTACTAAGAGACATCACCCTGCCCAAACAGCTTTCAGTTAGACAAGACGCCCACACACAGGGGGAACTATACAGGATTCTTACCTCATATTGTAGAGTGAGTGGGCAATTTGTCCCAGCAGTAAGCCTTTATAAAGGATTTTAACATATGCTTTCAAAGGATTTCAAAGGCAGAACTTCAAAGATTGCAATGATTTTTAATTTTATTCACCCATCTACATTTATGTCTGATATAAACTAAGGGCTGCAAAGAGTCACCTTCAGTCCTCACCTTTGCAAATGCATTCACTTAGCTTAGTCATATATGGAAGGATACTTTTTGGTAGGGAAGAGCATAGCTGTTTTGCAAGCCAAACCAAGCAGCAGATATTCTAGCTGCAGAATGTAACACAGCAACCCACTGATCACTGGGCAGAGGTCTTCAGCTGAGATGATGTTTCCAAGTTTATCAAACACTTCTGCTAATGAAGTCTCATCAAAATTGCTTTGGCCACATTAATCTCAAGTCATCTGCTTTTCATTTATGCTTCAGCCTCACCAAGACACAGTATCAGAGAAGGCAATCTAAGGGGACAGGCAGTGTTGACATACTAATGAAATTACAGCCCATAGTGTTTTGTGGTCTGTGACCATGGTTTCAGCTAACTGCTGAATAAGATCAGTAATAAACCTGGGATGCCTATTATAAAAGAAATCTGGAAAGAAGGAAAGAAATTTTTTGCAGCACTTTTGAGGGATCTCCAAGAAGGAACAAATTTGTGGTCCTTGCCAGGTACTCAGGTTTGGCTAACAAGGTTCTGGTCTCCGATGGCCTGCATGATATGGGGTCTTCAGTCTGTTCTCTATTCCATGTAAGCCAGGGAATGTTTGAAAGAACAGAAAATTTACTCAAGACTGAATAGAGTTTGGATCTGTACCCATCTCTGTGCCTTGCTCCTTTCAGCCTTGCTACAGGGATGGTTCATCTACTTGAACTTCAAGGGTCAAACTGCTGGATATCAAGAGAGAGCAGAATTGTCTTAGAGTACCCACAATGCTGAAATCAGAGCATCAGTAGATGGACAGCTAGGGGGCTGACAAACAGCAAGGGCCACCATATATTGTAACAGTTCCCATCTGTCCATTGCTGACCCTCAAATCACTGTAAATGTTGCAAGGAGGCATCACTCTCTGATTTCAAATGAGATTTCCACATTGTCACTACTGCTTTCTGTTGGCCAGGAATCTATCTTGTATAATTGCCATTCATCCTGTATACTGTGCATTTGTGTGTGTGCTGTGACTCAAGCCCAGCTTCTGATTTCACGCTGTATCACTCATTAACTGAGCAAAGCTGACACTAGTTTCATTTATTGAAGTATAACAGGTAGGCCTCATTTTCCTCACTTGCACTGACATGATGACCTGGAAATATTCCCACCTCTCCCTACCATTCTTTTTCTGGTTATTCTTCAGCTGCTTGAAACATGCATTGCCTTTTCCCCCCCTCCCCTTCTGCCTTGCTATCATTTCTACTCTCCAAACACACTTTTATTCTTTTCCCACTTTATTCATCCTTCATAATTACATACTACCTGAAGATCCTTTCCTATTAGCCAGGTTTCTCAGTTACTCCTAATGGGCAATCCACTTACAGGTACCATCATTTGCAACCTGATCAATTTTTTTGTGCACTGCAGTGTCATAGGTAGTTTTAATTTTCTCTTACGTTTTCATGAGGTGTAGCTTTTCTTAGGCTGACCCCAAACTGCAAAGCTTCTTAGTGCCTTTCCTACAGTCTGCAGCAGCAAAGTTTTCAAATTTCATTTCCCACGTTGTGGCAAGGTGTCCAACAGCACTACAACAGTGAGAAGATCACCGGAAGACTAAAAGTTAACAGACTCTTCCTAAGACTTGCTAGAGGTACACATTTTGGGATAAATCTCCTTGCTGCTTGTTCAGTTGAGCCTGTAATAGCTACAGGGTGGGACTGTATCTATAGCAGACAAAAATGGTCAGGCCTTCCAAAAGCAAACAAAATGAAAAGACTGACATTCCTAAAATCATGTTCTTATGTTCTTGCTGCCTTTTATTTAAAATATGTTTAAAATCCAACCTGTTCCTATGGAGAGGTTCAATTTCAACAGAATAGAAATTTCTGATGGAAAATGTACCATCTTAAAAACATTCATCCAGTTCCATTCCCACCATCTTTTTCTGACTGGAGACAGGGACAACTAAATTAATCTATCCTGAGGAAAAGGAGTTCCTTAGTTGGAGGAGTTTATTCTTTCTTGGAAGTATGAGCAAAGCAGCAGCTGATTAACCATGATATTCTTACCAAGAGAAATGTAAGCTAAGTTTCAGCACAGAATTAATTTTAGTAGGCAAATATGCTGAAATTCTTTACAGTAATAGAATGTGTTGCAAAATTTAACAGATTTTTTTTATTACAATGGTGTAAGTAATTAAGAAATATAGTAAGGAAAAATAAGAAGAGAAATATCACTGAAAATATCTTTCAACATTTCCTTTACTGCCTATGTAATGCTGCTGTAGTGGCAGTCCATATTTTAGTTTCATAACAAATTTTCAGACTACTTAGTAAAAGGAAGTAAACCTCTCACTACTTGACTTCAGGAGATCTGTATCAATTTACAAGCTGTGGATTTTCCTGATCAGCTTAATGTGTACATGTTCACTTCTGGGTGTCTCACTACAGGAAGGACAATGAGGTGCTGGAAGGTGTCCAGAGAAGGGCAACAAGGCTCTTGAAGGGCCTGAAGCACATGGCTTACAAGGAGTATCTGAGAGCACTGTGTTTTTTTAGCCTACAGAAGAGGAGTCTGAGGGCAGACCTCATGGCTTTCTACAACTATCTGAAGGGAGGTTGGAGCAAGGAGGGGACCAGTCTCTTCTTGCTGTCAAGAGACAAGACTAGAGGAAAAAGTTTGAAGCTGCCCCAGGGGAGGCTTAGGTTGGATATTAGGAAATATTTCATTGCTGAAAGGGTTATCAAACATTGGAAAAGTCTGTCCAGGGCAGTGGTGGAGTCACTATTCCTGGAGGTGTTCAAGCAGTGCATGGACCTGGCATTTAGGGATATAGTTTACTGTTGATCCTGCAGTGCTGGGTTGAGGGTTGGGCTGCATGATCTTTGAGGTCTTTTTCCAACTGGATGTGTTCTGTGATTCTGCAAGTCTTTGACAAGAGAGACGCCAAATATTTTAGCAATCACCTTTCAAAAAGTCTTTTATAAATTTTCAACATGAAGCTTGTCAAACCTCTTGAAATAAGGGCAGACAGCTGGGGTGGGAGAGGGAAATCAAACTCCAAACTTTCACCTGCTCCATCCTCATATGGGCTACTAAAGAAGTTCCACATCTGTGGGAACTGAGCATGCAAAATCAACTGAAGGCCAGAACTGACCACAGTCTGAATAAGTAAACCTCTTGCAAGAAAATTTGAGATTTAATCCACTTAAATTAAGATAGTCAATTGATAGTCTGTTTGCCACTGAGTTCATCTATTCAACAACAAAAAAAGATAATGTAGCAATTACACTCATAAAAGAAATACTACACATAAAGGATTAGCTCAAGCTGTTTGAGCA
Source organism: Pogoniulus pusillus (assembly GCF_015220805.1). Taxonomy (NCBI): domain Eukaryota; kingdom Metazoa; phylum Chordata; class Aves; order Piciformes; family Lybiidae; genus Pogoniulus; species Pogoniulus pusillus. The sequence goes on along the minus strand of NC_087270.1, from coordinate 15,682,962 downwards.
GAACTGTACTCTTTCGGAGCCACGTAGCCTGCTTAAAAATACTAAATAAAGAGAAAGTCTCACTGGCATGCACTGTTTATTGACACTTACATTGTGCCAGTACATAAGCAAATATTTAAACCTTTTTATGCCTCTCAGTATTTCAGTCTTAGCCTCTAACAATGACAGTAAGCAGTACATAAATTAAATGCTACTATGCTCTTTCCCAAAATAGTGACAAAGCAGCAGAGCAAGCAAAATACAACTGCATTTTTAAAAAGATGTAACAATCAGTGGAAAAGATACATAAAGCCATTATTTTTGCTGGGCTTTGTTGTGACAGTTACCATAGCTAACCCATTAACATATTTGCTGTACAAGTATGGTCATTCTGTGGCCTTAATTAACTTTCAAGTGGAGAGTGCTGTGGCTTACCACTTACTAAATATCCACTACAATAAGTTACAGTTTTACCCTTCCAACCTCACTTAGCCAAGACACCTAGAAGAACCAGCTTTCTATCTGACTATAATTGCTTTTTACTGAAATTAGGTTGAAACTGGACCCCCTATGTAAATGTATTTTGCCTGGTTCATCTAAAATTGGCCACCCTTAATCAGATCTGGTTGATATTTGATTGAATAAGTGGAAAATTAAGTTTCTCTCTGATAATGCTTTGCTTTTTTTCCTGCCTTTCATTATTTATAATGCAGGCATTTTTGTGTTGAAATTTGAAAGCATGCCCTCTAGAGAACAGCAGAAGACAGACACATTGGAAAGACTGCTTTGAGAGCTAATCTACTTCTAGTACAACACACAAACACTGTAGTTACACTAAGCAAAGCTAATTTCAGCAAGCACTTTATTCATGAAGAAAGCCACACGATTTGAGATTTAATCGAGTCAGAATTAGGCTTTGTGATTAGCTAGGCTGAGCTGTTAAGGTATAGTCATAATGATATCATTATTTCCACACACCCATGTGGCACGAGCATTGTCAAGTAGTGTAATGCTCTGTATGTTTAAACTTACACACTGCCAGCTAAAAGCAACAGAATCCACCTCTATCAAGCATTCCACTGAGTATAAAATAGGAATTGAATTTTTTAAAAAAAATCTACAAAGGGAACACTTGAAAAAGCCATAGGAGTGCACAACTGAAAAATATATAAAAATGCAAATTTTACTAAACTTCATCTTTGGATGGACTGAAGCATAAGTGAGAACTTCAACAAAGCCATAGAAAAAGATGACAGGTCTGAGTTTCAGAAATTTAAGACAGCAGTAGGATTAGACACTTTGGGTTGTCTTGGCATACATTTCTTAAGGGAGTTAATTCCATTTGACATGCAAGACCAAAGCAAGATTACAGAGGCATAGCCCCATGGCGAGGTGTATGCTGTAGCTAAAAGCTGGGATTTGAATAATTGTGCAGGCTTATTCCAAGAATCAAGCGAGAACAGAATGAATGGATTATTACAAGGAACTTTGTACATTTTTAACTGCTGGACTTAATAAAATACCCTATGTGTAAGACTGGTATTATAGTCCTCTGCACTCACTCTACTTGAAGTTTGTGGTAGGATCTATCAAATATGAGAGAAAACAGAAGCTGTTAAAAGAATGTGTAATGAAGAATTGAGCATGGCCATGTCCAACGTGATTTTTTGAGGGAAGTAATTTTGGACAGCTTTAGTTCAAAATATTCAGGCCCTCATAAAGTTAAAAAGAATTCATTTACTGCATAAGAAGGAAAAAAAAAAAGTTGAAGGAACACAAGAGATTGGATCGGAAAAATGAGGGGACAAAAAAAAAAGAGGTGAGTTTTTATTTCACTGTTTCAGCTTGTTAGCTAGGTCATTTATTATGGAGAAAGATTACTAATCCACACATCATTTTTTTTTTTAAATTGACCTCTTCCCTTTGTGTCTGTGGAAGCACTTGTCTGTAAAAGGAGGTAATAGCTGACTGCTCCTTAGAGTCAGTGCTGCTTAATTAACTGTCCAGTGAGAATTATTGAAATACTTATATAATTCTTATTTAGCACTCATTAAAGTGAGGGATACAAATGCTGGACAATGAGGGGTTCAGGAAGGCTTTGAAAGGAGGGAGTTAGTACTCTAATAGCAAAGAATTATGAAAGCCTGCCCATTAACAGTAACAGAGCAGACCTTTCATTTTAAAAGTCACTGACTTAGATCTGGACTTATTTAATATTTTGTTAAAAGCTCCTTCATCTAACCCCCTAGCAATAGAAGACTGCAGATTCCTCTTTGCCATTGCTAACCTGACTGTGCCATGGATTCACAATGGGGGTAAACCACACTCCTGCACCAGCCTGTGACAGTACTGTGGTCACAGAGCTCCATTTACCCTTGACTGGGTTAGGCTCAGCCTGCTTGCAACCCTCATGCCCACAGGGCAGATGTCAGGCACTAACAGTGTTCTGAGACAGGCAAGAGAGAACCAGATGCAGTAGTTTGGACCAAAACAGTATTAGTAAAGTACATGTACTTCCTTAACGCAAGACTGTCCTTGCATAAAACACATCTATTAATATCAATACAACACATATAAAGAAAATCTCAGGTTATGATAATTTTACCTTAAAACTCATCAGTTTCATTTCAGTGAATGTCTTGAAAGTTTGCTGTAGAAGATGATCTTTAATAACTTGGCAGCTTCCAATATGGAGATGAAGAGCCTGCTGTGTACCAAGCAACTGCAAGATTCAACACTACATATAACTTACTCTGTGACATGGATTATGGCAATAATTGACTGTACAGAAAGTGAGCTAAATTTATCTGTATATTTTGAAGAGAAAAAGAATATGCATCTTCCATGCGCAATAAAATCTTTTCAGAAATAACCAGCCAAAAAGAATTGGCTCAATTTCAGTGTGTTTCTTGTAGCAAAACTGGGTTTAAAAAGGCCATATGCCTCAGTAGTTTGTCCTCTGAAAATTTACCAGGAACAGAGGATAGCAATATCATCATCTTAGAGGTTTTGAAAGTTCACTCCTCAACAGGAGGTGTGCTCCATTCCTCTCTCTAGTTTGTATATTGTCAAAAGTTCTTGAATCTACAGGAATTCACAGAAATGAATCTCAGATATTCTTTCTATCCATATAAAGATTGGTGAAACATCAGGGAAAATAAACTGAATTATGTTAAATCTCCCAAGGAAACATAATTAAGATGTAAAGCAGTCTCTTGAAATTCTTGCATTACTCAGGCTGTGTCTCCTACTACATGATCAATAATAATATTAGTTAAATACAATTATTTTGAAGAACTAACATGAACTTTCAATTTTTACTATGTTTTATACTATTAATAGATAAGAATTTGTTTGTTGGTCATATCTGAAAACCTTCCATATTCTCGGTACAAAGTTTCATTGTGGGTGGGATTTTTGCTCTCTTTTTTGGTACTCACTGCAGTACTTAATTTTATATAGTTCTGTATACATACATTACAGAAACCATACTGAAGATAATAATGACATTACAGCCTTACCCTAAGTACAGAAGCCAGTCAATTGCATGGGTTATGCTGGTTTCAATTACTATTTAAATGGAATTCCAAGCACTTAAGTATTTATATGTGGAAGTTATATTAAATAATCAACAAAACCCATGTGTCTCCATCACCAAATCAAAACATGACTTGCACTTCCAGTTGTCCAAGAAGAAGATGAAGCAAATTGTTTTGGGGGAAAAAATCACAACAGGCATGATTCAAAATAATTTGGGATCAGAAGATAGCAAAAAGGAAAAAGTGCAATTAGCTTTCCAAAGGAATTTTGCCATAGATGGAATTAGTGTGAAACAACTATTATCAATGCAACAAAACTATGTGTGAGTTTACTACATACAGATACCTATAAACAATCAGTGTGTGTACATGTGAATGTATTTTTAGTATATGCATTTGTGAATACATATGGAAGACTGTAAATATATTCTGGTTTTAAATATTTATGCTTAAAAAAAAAAGTTTTTAAAACTCCCTTATATCTTGTCCACAAAAACTAATTCAACTGAAATTGTGAAAATGACATAAAAAGCACGGTAGTTCTGAGCAAGTCCCAGGACCATCCTTAAAAAGTGACCAATACTTTCACCAAACATCATAAGCTCTCTGCTGTGATTTTTTTTTTTTTCAAAGCGAATTCTCACTGCACAGACAACTTCAAATTCACAAAAGACTGTCAAACTCACATGAAGAAGATGGACTTTTCAAATACAAAAGTGTATAGTACAGAAGATACAAAAGGCTCCTGAAGAAGGTAGCATTGGATTTGGAACACTAAATTGTATTATGAATGCAAAAAATAAAACAACAGTAATTAGAATCCTTTGGTATCCCTGAAACCACAGCAATATGTCTGCAGTTTAGCAAAGGAACAGGATTCAAGATGTAAATAAGTTGGGTGTTTATTTCTTCCTTTAATAACAAAGGCATTGAGAAGGCAAATTTGAGACCTTGCAGAAGGCGGCATGTAATTTTTCCCCAAAGGCAGAGGAAAGATTTCTCAAATGACATTCATCCTAAAAGAGATCAGAGTAAAATACATGAAGCAAGATGACATAATGGGCTGTTGCTTAAATGCAGCCACCAATAGTACCCTATTCTGAAAACTAGGCTGTGGGTAATTGAATGTAAGATGAAGCAAAAATACAGAAAAGGCCAAGCTGAAGCTGAAGAATAAAAATGCGTTGTGTGTAACAGTATTGAGAAGAGTACAGCTCTGTAGAACTGATTAATAAGAGGAGCAGTGAACAGTACAGAGTGGATTTGTAGAGATTAGAACATTGCAGGCTTTGTTCAAAAGATTGTATGAAGTTCTTATTGGGTTTGAATTTAAATAGGTTAAAATTTATCTAACACTACTAATTCTTCCCTTTGACCTTTAAATATATCTTCCCTCCACTCACAAAAAAGGACACTTTAAAATAAAATATGTTTACACACCACAATTTTATACAGCCTGCAAGATATGTGTGTGCGCATGTGCACGTGCACGCAGGTTCACAGTCTATTCGATTCCTTTGCACTATAGTAAGAAATCAAGTAAGCCAGTACAAACAAACTGCTTTGGCACTGGCAGCCAAATTCAGGAGAACATATACCCTTTAAGCTGTGTTCTACATTAACAGTTCCAAAACTTGGACATGCAAGACTGCATGGCAGGGACTTGGAAAATTTTGTTTCAAAGCTCTCACAAATACTCCGTTGGAACACGCAATGTAGCAGGTGGCAGCACCACCTTGGAGAAGTTAAAGTCAGTACTAAGAAATTTTTAGGAAGAGATGAAACATAAAGCCAGACTGAGTAGAAATCTGAAAGTAATATTTAAAACCAAAAATCTACAGACAGCAACAAGACACTGAGTAGAGATGGTAGCACCAGAAATATATAACATTCAGTGACAAGTTAATGATAGGGACCATCATTACAGACTGAATGAAATACTTAATCTAAGGGGAAGACATCAGAACGAAGACTTAATTTTCTGGTTACAACACTGCTTTCAAGATGCCTTTGAGGTAGGACTTCTATACTTCAGCTATTGTGTTTTGGAGAATTCATGCTTCTTTGTTATATGAGATAGAGCGTTATAGTCAGTCTAGAAACACAGTAGCCACAAGTGGGCAAAACCAGAAAGTTTTTATTTCCAGCAAAGTAAAACATTTGCCACAGACTTAAAACCAGAAACAAGTGGAGACAAAGCCACAAGGACATCAGTGTTCTCAAAGGCAAAGCACATAACGACTAGCAAAGCAAAGACATTAAAATATCTGAAACTATCCATGCAGTTCCAACATATAAACATGTTTTCAACAAATAGAAATGCCAGGTTTCAGTCCCTAACATGCCATTTTAGAGGCTTTAAAAAGGATTTTTAAGATTCAGTCACAATAAGTTAGATTTTTCTTTTCTAGTTTGCCCTAAAAGATACTACTCAGAATCACAATCCCCTATACATTCAGAGGAGGGTCACAGACATAAGAAAAAAAAGTTAATCATCCCTTAGAGGTGACTGCACAGAACAAGGAGGAATACAGCATGTATCCAATATTAAGTGAAGTGGATCTTACCTTTGCATACTCTTCCAGAAAGTTGGAGAGGTGACTTAGCTGAGTATTACCTTCAGTCAGTCTTGGCTAGTACTCCTCTAGAGATTTTTGATACCTCTATGAATTCCCCTCTAGAGTTTGAGTAAATTTCAGGATTTGGAAAAAAATTTATATATATATAAAACTGTTTAACAAGTGAAAGGATAAAAGACTAATTTTAAATGTAGCTTTTCCTGCCTCCATGCATGCTCATCAATGGCTTTACCTATATACAAAGTTGACTAAAGGGAGGGGTGGGATTGAATAACAAATTGATGTGATACAATCACATCATTCACAATCACATAATGGACTATATCCCAATTTTCAAAAGGCATAAAGTATCCTCATTAATACGATAAGTGCAGCAGTCAAATCAGTACTATGATTTTATCAGGGTTTTTGACTGTACATGAATTAGAATATAAAATGCATACAGAATTTTTAATGGGAAGGCTTTAACATTCTGTGAATGTATTTCTTACTGTCATTTACATCGCATTAAAGTGAAATTCCACATAAAAGCACAAAGAGAATACTCTATGTCCCAAATTATAGTTTTTCTTAGTTGTCATGTCCACATACTGGCAACCTTACTCAGAGGCTGTAATGCTATCTTAAATCTGAAAAAGGTAAGATGCTTCTCTGTTTGTTTGGTATGGCTGGCAAATGGAGTTGTCACACAGTAAGATCAGGTGGTCAGGATGAAGCCTACAGAGATCTTTTAGAGATGCAGTTGTATTCTCTGCCTGTCCTACACAGATTGCTAAAGCCTGGACTCCTTTCATTTTCCCACCTTGCTTTCATAACTTTAGTTTCAAATAAAGTTTGTCAGCAAGTACTTGTCTTCAATTCCAAAGGGATGCATTTAGTTTTTAAGAAACAATGCAGACTATTTTTGCAGGCATATCTACTTCACATTAATTTTTAACATAAAAACTAGCAATATCACTTTTTACAATCTAACCTATTTTCTCAGATGCAATAGTTTCATGATGCTTCAGATTTGATTAATCTCAAAGAAAAAGAGGCTGTTTGTTCTATACTCATCAAACCACCCAGCACAAAGTGAGTGATATTTCTGACCAACATGTTGTACTTGGTCTAAGTTCTTTTCAACTCTAAATGCTGTCAGTTAAAATATTGGTTCTTTCCCCAGTGCAACTAGCAATGTTGGACTGTAATTTAACTCCTGAACTGTTAGAGAACATAATGAACCTGTGTACCATTTACAGAACAGCACTCTGCCGCCTTCTGGGTGCAGCTCTTCAAACAAATGCAGATTAGTACCTTCTACAGACTAGCAGGCCAGAAGCTTTGAGCAGTACTCCGATATTAAAACTTGGAGTTCTTTTCCTGATGAAAACAGGCATTTTGTAACTAGGGCATCTACACATCCTCATTGTAATCTGTTATTTATATTGTACTACAAATACAAGTGTATGATTACTTCTGATTCTTTCTATTTGGCTGACTCAGAGTACAGGTAGCACCACTGTTAATAAACCTTTCCATCCTCCTTAAACTAGGCTCACTAACCTCTCTTAGTCTGAAGTAATTTGGGTTAGTTGTTTTGGTTCTGGGGTTTGTTTGGGTTTTTTTTGCGGGGCGGGGGTGGGGTGGGTGGTGATATTCTGATGCTGATGAAGAAGGCATCATCTTTGTGGGAATTCACTGTGGGATTCCAGGGCATATCAAATAACTGCTGTTTTTTTTAAACACTGAAAGATTACATGCACTTCATTTTTGTTATTATCTACTTTTTCAAATACAGAATACAGAACAAGAAATAGAGAAGTGAGAATGGTACTTCTAACTGGATCTGCCAGGACCAGGTTATGAAAGAAGAAAACTTTCTACCTCCTTTCATCTATGAAAACCCACATGTATCCAGGTCAGTACAAGTGTGTATGTTGAACATGCATAATTTCACCTGCTTTATTTGCAGTGCAATACCATTGTGCTAGTTTGAAGCTAGCTAGAATGTTTTGGTGAGAAGTATTAGATCACAGGCTGTGAAAGAGAAACAAATGGTGATGCCTACTTCACTCATAGGCTTGCTGAGAAGTATAAGAACAAGAATAGAAACACAGATAAGGTATTCGCATTTGGCGTACTGCCTGAGCTCTGGGTATTTTTCTCTCTGACCTCAGCTGCCCTCTCTCTGATTAATCCACTTGCTTCCTAACCCCCCTGGCTGACCCTCCATTCTTCCTTGGGGCACACGGCAACATCTGGGGTAAGGTTGAGGGGTGGGAGAAGGTGAAAGGCTGGTTGGGAGCCCCTCCTGGGGACTCAGGTTTCTGTGCTTTTGTATCACCTTTTACCTTGTATATTTCTGTATATAACTGTATATATATTGTAAATATCTGCTTGTATATTATGCTAAGCTGTAAATATAAGATCCATTCAAATTTCCAGAGCCATCTGAGTCTAGTCTGGGTGATTTCCAAAGTGTGGATGGGTGAGTAACACCCAAACCACCACAGTCATGTAGTTTTCATTGAGCAGAATCACAAAATAGTAAAATGGTAGGGGTGACAGGGACCCTGGGGATCATCTCGTCCAACCCCCCTTCTAAAGCAAGTTCATGTAGATCAGGTCACACTGGAACACAGCCCTCTCTTCCCCAGAGAATGAGACTCCACAATCCCTCTGGGATCCATCACCCTCAAAGTAAAAGCAGTTTCTCCTTGAGTTCCTGTGAAAGCTCCTGTGTTTTTTGTTGTATCCCTTGCCTCTTGTTCTATTCCCGGCCACCACTGAAAAGAGCCAACCCCCATTCTCTTGACCTTATAAGCACTTATAAGATCCCCTCCCAGTCTTCTCTTTTCCAGGTTAAAGAGCCACAGATATCTCAACCTCTCCTTGTAAGACAGATGCTCCTGTCATTCCCCTCATAATCTTGATAGCTCTTTGTTGTACTCTCTCCAGCAGTTTCCTGTCTCTCTTCAACTGAGGAGCCCATAACTGGACACAATGCTCCAGACATGGTCTCACCAGGGCAGAGTGGTGGGACGAAAACCTCACTCAACCTTCTGGCCACACTCTGCACCCCAGAATACCACTGGTATTCTTGGCTACAAGAACACATTGAAGCCAAAGCTCTCCTAGCTTCCATTTCCCAATACGGGGAATGCAGGCTCTAAAGAACTCAACATCAGCTGAAATGATTCCTGTCTCTGAAGTGAATCTGATTTTTTAAAAAAAGTACAATTCTACCTATCCCTTGTAGAAACTCTCAGTTTCCCAAGTTTTACTAAGAAATGACTGTAAGTAACAATCAGGAGCCTCTCATGTGCAACATCCCAGCCAGCATGATGTTTCCATATAGATCTTCCTAATGCCCTGTTAATCAGCTGCTCCAAGTTTTTCTCCTCCTTGCTAAAACCATGTTGAAATTGCATTTCTTTCCTTCCACTTGTCTTTTTCAGACCTCTACTTTCTATCCCTCTTGATTCCAGATTCTACAGAACAAGAAAATATTTAAAGTAACTAAGGGCAGGTATTTTCAATATTATTTCTACAGGTGTTTCCTGTTAATCCTGCAGTTAAATTCAGAGATTTACAGGGCTGACAAACAACTAAAAAGAACAGACTTGATTAGGAAGAGGTATTATTGAGCAATTCACAGATGACAGCTCACATGGTCAGATTTAACCTTGTTACATTCAGACCTTAAGAATATTCAGATCCTTGGGTTAAAAAAATGCAAGGCAAATCCAGGGTATTTCAGTAGATAGTACTGCTATCTAATTAATTAGCCGAATATTCATCCAACAGGTGCCACTTTTTCCAACCCAGAAAGGAATCAGTGCATTACTGTGGTGTTAAGTGGTGTGGTATCAGTTTGCAGTATCATCTTTTAGGTGAGATATTAAACAGAGGTCTGATCCATAATCATATTCATAGATCACAGGGTATATTTTAATAAGTGTTAAGGCTAGTGGGCTGTACTGGATTTAATGTTAACTAATTCAGCTACAGCTCTAAAATTTCCTTTGCAGTTTCTTTGGAACATAGAAATGCTGCAATGTCACAGTTTATGAAGAATACTGCCATGCTGAAAGCATTGCATCTTTCCCCCAGTGAACGGATTCCCACATACAGGGGCATAAAGAACAGGATTGTTTTCAAAACTGACCTTCTAATGTAAGCAGTGAGACAAACTCGAACCTAACTTGGAAAATTAAGTTTGTTCTACTAAAAGGTTATTTTAGAGTTCTTTCATGTGAAAGATGGTATATAAATATGAAATATTTTATGAGACAAAGCCTCAGAAGCTGTATTTTATAATTTTAAAAGCAATCTTTGTCTTTCAGTGTCTTTCAGTTGTTTCTATGAATGCCTTTGACTCTAACAAGAGATAACAAATCAAATAGACATGAAGGGGAGAAGAAGAATTACAAGCAACTGGATAGCAATAATTTTTAAACACAAAATATACAGTATGTTAATGAGTTGGCCTGTTTCTATCAGAAATTCAGTGTATATGCATGATAAATCTGATCAGCTGTTTGGATGTAAAAGATATGTAAGTCTTCACATAAAGTTTTCTGATTAGGATTTTAGGTATTATTTCTGATGTTTTTCTAGATTGACACCCATGGTCTACTTTGATAATGAATACCCTAAGATAGCACAGAGACAAGACTGGGTCTCAGAAGCTAGGAGCATTTCAATCAAAGATGGTTTGTTAATAATAAAGTAAGAAGGAGAAGGGGGGAAAAAAAGCCATTTGCTGCTTTTGCAGTGACTGCAGCGCTGACCCTCTCTTGGTCCTGCTAGGCCTGTCTGAGCAACAGCAGAGTTCAGTGGTAATTAAAGAAACAGTGTTGCGAAAAAAGTGTGAATTACTTTTACAAGAAGACTTGGATGTTGCTACCGACTGACAAAGCACAGCAGGAGAACTCTGCTGGATATTAAAGAGCTATGGTAGTCACTGTATTGTAAGGTGGCTTTTCAGCACAATGTAAAATTGTGACTTTTCACAAGTTTATACCTCAGGAGCCGTTTGAGTTATCGGCTTAAAATTTAGTATGTTTTATAAGGCACATAGCAGACACAGTAAATGTGTCATACTTGGTAAAATCTGGCCCTGTTTAAATTATGTAGACTCTAAATTCAATTTTTATCCTCCAATTATGACTTCACTGGGTAATTATTGCAATATTACAGCCTAGACTGTTGTGTAAAATCACAGAAAAGGCTATGCGTCCAGATATCTCTCAGCAAATCTTTGCAGTGGCAAATAGCATGAATTTCCATTTCTGACATTTTTAGAACTAAAAAGCATAGCACCTCACATTTTTGGCATTGCATGGAGAATATATACCAGGTATTATACAGTAGCCCTGTACTGTATATTTACCCCTTTAAGAGAACATGGTTCTGTGAGGCAACACAAAAGACCAGTTCTGACAAACACTTCACTGTCTCAATATTTCTTCCACAGTCACTGGAAAAATTACATGTTGCAGCAAGGGTTTGTTTTTGTTGTTTGGTTTTTTTTTTTTTGGGGGGGGGGGTTTGGTGTTTTTTTGTTTTGTTGGGGTTGTTTGTTGGTTTGGTTTTGTGGTGGTGTGTTTTTTTTTTTTCAGAAGAGGAGAATGATCTTGAAATAAGTTTTCTACATATATAGATCCATAAATACCATTATCTCCACTGTTTTGAGAAAATAAGGGTTAGAATTCAGCCTGATAATTCACAGAATAAAGGAAAAGAATTCAGCACAATGTGATAGTGCTGTCCATCAAGGTGTGATGTGATTTGATTCAATAGTCAGTACATTGGTTTCTGAACTCATTTTCAGTACAGTGTGAGAAATTTTTTAACTAGCAACATAAAATTTACTTACAAGTTTGAAACGGCAAATAAAGATTTTCTAAATATTCATTTTGATCCTATTTTGAACAAATTCTTGGACCCACTTTAACCAGTCCAACTAATTTGCAATATACACAAACATTGATTTCCGTGAAAATCACAATGAAGGGGTGGAATATACATGCAGGAACAGTCTGAAGGAATTGCAAAAATCTATTTATACGCCTAGGGTTACAGTCATAAAGTCATACCTGGTGTTATCCTTGGGGTTAGAAGCCTCATTTCCCCTGCCCAAAATATTTTCTTTCCAGGTTTTTGGAAGACAGTCAGTGCGTGTTCCACACTGCTCTAGAGAATGAAGTAGAGCCTGGGTATCCCATAATACTACATACAGACTCAATTTTGCAATCCTGGGGTTACCCCAAGACAAATAATTTCCCTAAAGTTTGTTTACATCACAATAAAAACCTCTGATTTGAGAACCCCCTAGAGCTGGGTGGAGTGTGGTGTGGTGTTTAACTGCAACCCACAGTGTCATAAAATAAAGGAACTGAGATAAAATTATATAGGAAGAGGTGGGACACAAAAATTAAAGAGTTTGAAGTTCCTTTTCTACTGTATCTTCAAATGATGGGTACTGTTTATTGCATCTAGACAATGAACAGCAAAAAACTATTTCTTAGTATTATTCTACTTTTTTTTTAAAAAACTTTTTTCTTTCTTCTGGATTTCTAGATAAGCAATGTGTAGCTTTTGTTCAACCACTTCTAGGTCTCTCAAATCTAAGGTAGGTCATAAGACCTGATGAAAGTCTTTTGTGCTAGTAAAAATAACAAGGGGAGTTGTTTCAGTTCAGAAGAATATTTCAAAATAATAAATATCCACCTAAACTCTCAAATGTCCTGTTATCTCTCAAATGCATACACAAATGTACATAAAAATTATCAAATCTCCAACATCAGTACTACAAATACAACATCAAAACAAATGGCCATTAAACTAATCCCTTTAACCAGCACTAACTCCTAGGCTGCCTGTACTTGAAATGAAGACTTTGGACTAATTTACAGTGAGCAAGCCTTTGGTGGCTGTAAAAATGATACCAAATAAAAAAACAACAACAACAACCCTCACTCCCCCTAGCATGTCGCCTTTTATATTACTTGTTTTTTTCAAGGAAAGTTTGATTTTTGCAATGATCCAGCAAACACTTGATCATGTGCTCAATTTTAAGCATTATGTAGTTCCTCATTTGCTTAAATGCTTTTCTGGATGAAGGTCAGAGTGCTTTAAGCCTTAAAAGATGAAACTTAAATTTTGCCTCCCACCCTCAACACAACTAAGCTAATAGTGACATTGATTAAATCAGTGGAAAGCTTAATGTTCACTTTAGGACATAGGATACTGAGTCAATAAAACATTTTTCTTTACCACATGTCGTGGAGGGCCTGTAGGCCTGAAGAGAGGCTTGTTTATGCCTATGCTTGCCTGGACATGTTTTTCTGCCAGGACCCCTGGTTGTAAACAGGTTGTGTAACCCACACACACTCAGCTCGTGTCTCTCTGGGGCAAATCCATGTGATCCCCATATTTGGGAGAGTCCAGGCAAGTGCCTTCTGCCTATTATTGTAAGGTTTGGCTTACTGCCAACCTGATTGGTCACTCTAGTGGCCAAAGGGTCCATTAATCTCAGCCCACAGTCAATAAAGAGGGGCACACAGCTAGACACGTGCTCAGCTCTCTGACCCTGCCTGCAGCGCAGCTCAGTGCTCTCTGACTCACCTGCATGGCACAGACCCTGCAAGGCTCAGACATAGCTCTGGCCCTACCCGCGGGCCCTCTCTGACCCACCTGCAAGGCTCAAACACAGCTCTGACCTTCACTGCAGCACTCAGCCGCTCATACTCACATGCTCGGATGCCACTGCAGAGCTCCGATGCTCAGAGGCTCAGACCTCATGCTTTGATCTATTTGCAGCTTACCTGCCTGCATACCTTAGATGCAGAGCTCATTTAAGCCTGCACATTTATATAAAAGGAGCCTATAGCTTCCTAATCCAGCTGTGCACATCTGCAAGCTGTATTGCTATCAGGACCTGATCCTGCATTGATTTACCTATGGAGCTCAGACTCCCAGCAGCCGAGCACACTTCGCATGCTCACCGCTTATCATTGCCTGGTAAAAGCCATTGCCGCTAAGAGAACCAGGACGCAGACTTTGGATTGTCTGCACCCACACACCCGGCCTGCTAGCCGTGAAGACCCGTGCCAGAGACCGCACAGATATCATTCTCCTGCTCCTGAAATCCTGCCAAGCTGATATCCCTGGACACAGCATCCAGACGAAGACAGCAGCATCAAAGGCAGAGATTGTCCGTTGCCAGGAGAACAAAGGTTAGAAAAAACCTAAGACCCCAGAGACTGGGAAGATTTATCATCTCCCCTCAAGCTGGGAAGATTCCAGCCTCAAAGAGTCCACAGAGATCCCCTGAAGTCTGGACACTAGGCATAGGCTGTGACACAGCCCCAGAGGGTGATTAATAATTAATAACACTTGTGAGTAAAGCTATAATACCTCTGTAAGATAAGTTGCCTCTGCCATAGAGCAGAAAGAGTTTCAGCCCAGCCTGCTGGGCAAATAGCACAAGGATCCCAAGTGGCATTAAGCCAAAGGGGAAACTTCTCTCTCTGTTTATAGTTTGAATATTTGCTAGTTAAATAACTAATTCCCTGTACATATTGTCCTAAATTGTTTTCATAACCATGGATTGAATATAAATATTAATATACAGTGGTTGGGGGTGGTGAGAGTTTATTAAATTTAATAAATTACATTTTTATATAAAATTTATATCACCTCAAATTAATTTCTCACCTCCGCCAAATAGGTGTAGGTATTGAGCATCCCCCTCCGCAACACCACAGTATTATGAAAGCCACAGTAACTGCACCTGGCATTAACATAAAAAGACATGGCTGCTTGCTTTCTCCTGCAACAAATAGGTAGTCTTGAAATTACTGGTTGGAAACATCATTCTTTGCTTATGCCTTTAAGAAGGGTGAATCACATTATTAACTGAGTGGCTGCTGTGATTGTCCCATAAAGGAAATCTCCATGTGTTTGTTTCCAACAGACGAGTTTAATTTTGAAGGAGTTTGCTTGTGCTCAGTACTAGACAGAAACAGCCCATGGAGGAAAGGTTCTACACTCAGACTATTTCTATGAGTGAGAACCACTTAACTACCACAGAAAGTCACATAATCAGCCACTTAACTTGAAAGCCCAGTATACTCTACAGAACAAAACCAGTGAGCAATGTGTCCAATTAGTAACAAAGACTTAGTTGCTTTTTGATCACATTTCTCTCAACATGCAACAGATACAAATGCATGTGACATGTCAGTCTTCAACATTCTGTCAAATGGAAACAATTACAACACAATTAAATGACAATCCCGTGTTAAATACAATGAAACAAAACTGGGCTTTTAAAGCATCATTCCAGTCACATTTTCTAGCAGTTGGTTTGCCACTCAGCAGCACTGCTCAGCTAAGCTGTTATTCTTTGCTTGCTTTTTGATCAATTTTACAGTTAACCTGAACTTCTCTGATCAATCAGATCTTTAGATATTCACAAGCTCAACCTTAGGGAGAGTCACAAGCCTTAATTTAATTATTATGCATTGGGCCCATATGAAAGTATGCATATAAAAGCTACTATTCATGCTAGTCAATTGTTTGCTTCAGCAGTGAGAACAGACTTTACAACGTGTGACCTTTACAGAACAGAGGAGTAGTGGAAATACCTTTGACTACTACTTGTATTCAGACATACGGATTTTGAGATGTTACCAGGCAGTTCATACGAGTGAAGAACTTTCTGTACACTGAACAGTTCTGATTTATTCTCAAGTAGAAAAACAAACAAAAACCACAAACAAAACAACAACAAAAACCACTTTACTTTCCTCCTGTGTTTCAAAAACATTTTATGACAATGTCCCTTTGTCTCTGAGCAATATAATTTTATGATGGTAAAAAACACAAAGTTCCTACATACAAAGAGCTCTTGCAAAGGTTAATTGTGAATTCAAACAATGACACGCTTGGAGTCAAAGCACAGTACTGAAACCTGTTCCTGTGCAAGCAGATGACCTATGCAAACAGCGTATTAGTTTCCTGAGGAGGTAGAAATGGGCACTCCTAACACTGAAACGTTAGAAGTCAGGCAGAAAAGGACTTCCAAGACAAAATTAGTCTATTCTAGAATTCCTTTCAAGGACAGATGTTCTGAATCACAGAACCACAGAACTCTATAAATTGGAAGAGGCCTCCAGAGATCCCCAAGACAGGACCCCCAGAGTAGTGCACTCAGGAACACATCCAGGTGGGTTTTGAAAGCCTGCAGAGGAGATTGCATAAGCTCTCTGGACAATCTATTCCAATACTCTGTCACCTTCACTGTAAAGAAGTTTCTCCTCATGTTAAGGTGAAACCTTCTGTGCTCTGATTTGTAGCTATTGCTCTTTGTCTTTTAGCTGCTGACCAGCAAAAAGAGATTGGCCCCATCCACTTGACAATCACTCCTCAGATCACAGGATACTAAGGGTTGGAAGGGACCCAAGAAGATCATCGAGTCCAACCTCTGCCAGAGCAGGACCACACAATCTAGCATGCATCATAGAGGAATGCATCCAGACAGGCCTTGAAAGTCTCCAGAAGAGACTCCACAACCTCTCTGAAGAGCCTGTTCCAGTGCTCTGTGTCCCTTACAGTAAAGAAGCTCTCCCTTGTGTTGAGGTGGAACCTCTTGTGTTGCAAATTACACCCATTGCTCCTTGTTCCATCCCAGGGAGCAGAGCCTGTCCTCCCACCTCCTGATCCCCAGCTCTCAGATGTTTATAAACATTTATTAAACAGATATTTGTATACATTGATAAGATCTCTCAGTCTTCTCTTATCCACACTAAACAGCCCAGAGTTTCTCAGTCTCTTTTCATAGGGGAGATGCTCAAGTCCCCAGTCACACTCATGAGTACTTCTTGAGTGGTACTGACAGCCTTATGTTACTTTTAAAGTCAGTCTTGCCTTTCCCATCCTGTCAGCATCAGCCCCAGAGTATCAGAAAAAGGAGAGGAAGTAGGAAAGATGGGAAAAGGAGAGAACAAGAATGTAAAGTCAATGCCTTTTGCATATAGTCTTCGTGGATTTTTTCTCCATTCTCACCACACTGGCCTCAAAATACTACACTATAAAATGTACATTTGACTTTAAAAATTACCTATAGATATTTATAAAATGAAAGCTCGATGATTTAAGTATTCCACAGTCCTCTGGTGCTCACAAATTGCAAGATGTGCTGCAGATATGGGTGAATTTCAAAGACCATATGTAATATTTTTATCATGTCATGTGTCATCCTAACAAGACAGTTTTCACAATTAGATGCTGTTGTAAATTAACACCTTTAATTCAGTTCCTGCCTGGATTTAAAGTGGGATTAAGGAAAGAACAGGCCTTCTTCACGTAGGGGACCTCTCTTTTCTGCCAGCAAATAAAAGAGATAGTCTATCTACTGAAAAGTGCAGAGACACAGAACATAGAGGCAGCATAATGTGAGTTTATGCCAAAGGCATTGTGCCTGTGACTGCAAGTGAACAGCAAAACCCCTAGTGATCCACAATTGTACAAGTGGTATAATTTCCTGTGGAGACACTGCTGTTGGTCTCACCACTTGGTTGCCTCAGAAAATCACCTCATTTGCCTGTTTCAGCCATTTGGTGAGATAAAGAATGAGGCACAAAGGGATGGCAAAGTATAGCGCCAGTGAGGGAATGAAAATTAAATTAAGAACGTGAGGTTAAACTAACAAAAGTTAACACACAGTATTGTCTACACTGCTTTCTGTGCCAATGTAGGCCCAGTATACAAAGAGGTACAGCCCCAGTGCAAGGTAATGGCTCTGACAGAATATCCTACTGCAATTAGAAGCACAAAGCTGTGTTTTTCCCTAGCCATAACAGAAAACTCTTAGTAGCGGCGTATCTCAGAACACGAGTCCTAAGTGAGTAGAAAGTTCTGCATGCAGATATGCTCAGAGGCTACGAACATAGAATGAGAATGGAGAAGGCACATACAAAAATTACATTAAACACGATCTATTAGGACAGCAAATAGAATTATGATGCAGAATGAAGACAACTCCTCTACCACTTCAGAAAGACATTTCTTTTACTCAGAGGTACTGTTGTAATTAGAAGAAATCCAGAGAATAGCAATCTCCCCTCCTGATGGGTGCAAAGAAGTGTGATTCTGCGTCAGAGCAGCAACTTGACCACAAACTCCCGAAAAATATCCTGTAGGCCCCTGATCAGCCTGCAGGGCAAGGCATATTACAGGCTAGCACAGACAAGCAGCACAAGTGTTCAGTGTGAGCTGTACCTTTAAAGTTGTTCTTTTGTCCTGTCTGCAAGATTAATGTAGTTTGCTGAAACTGAATTTCTGTAGCCCAGTTTGTGCATGTATGGTGGCTTCAATATCTGCAGCCAAGTTTTGTAAGGTACAGCTTTTGAAGGTACCTCATATACTAGTGTAAGTGGTAAGTAAAATAAGAAGAAAATGATGACATTCTTCAAGAAACAGCTTTAGGTCCTTGAAAATGATTATTTCAGTTTGCCTGCAACTGTAAAAATGAGTTTCAGGTAATAGCTTTTCTTTTATATAGTAAGTGACAAATGAGCATTTAAACATTGACTCATCCACCAACGAAGATATAAAGAACATAAAAACTCACCGTGTTAACAGGGAGTTTGAGTAGTAAAGTCACCTGATTTTTCAACCTGGTGATTACACCATAAGGGTGTTCATTTGTCTTTACTTTCACTCCAGTGTTACAAAAAGTATATATATTTCCAGCAAAGACAATCAACCCTTTTCACTTCTGCCATTTATATTTCCACACTAACCCCCACAAGAGTCTTCCATTCAAAGTTCATGGGTCTTTTACAGCCATAAGGACTACAACTAGAATATTCTGACCTCAACACATCTCAAGAGAGCAAAAATATTAAAAGAAACCCTCCTCCAGTGTTTCTTCTCACTCAATATAGGATTCAATACCCAAAGAAAAAATGCCATGGAAAAAGTCTTATCCACTTTGATTACCAATAGCAGTTCACATAATCGGATCGTCTTTTGGTCTCAATGTGACAGAAATGACAAGTAAAATCATTATGTTGAGCATAAGATCCTTCTACTTGGGGGGGATGAAATCTGAACCAAAAGTACAGTATGAGGAGAAACTTTTGTGCTTATTAAAGTGGAAGTTCTCATTTCTCCTAGGAAATACCTTTCCAAAGCTTTATAATGAATACTGATATGAGAGAACTCCAAGAGCACAAACAGAAGTTCACCTCATAATAACTATTATTTAACAGATCAGCTGAATTTTCACATTTCATGAGAAAATGTGTGTTTGTGGTGAATCAGAGGTATAATGTGTTGTCAAGGTTTTATATCAGTTGTCTCCTGCATTATGAGAGGAAGCCATAGGAAATAAGACATTAAGATTTTTAATGTGCTCCTTGCACATTAGGTTTCTGGAGGCTTTGGGTTGGGTTTGTTTTGAATCAAGAAGAAAATTGCTTAGTGCAATAGTATATTTTCTGTTTTGAAGAATAAAATATAGGTTTTTAGCTTTCCCACTAGCCTACGATTGACATGCTTGCCCAAAATTTATGCAGTTCCTTGAAAACAAGTCAAGATCTTAGCTGGTTTTAGCATATATATATTTTCAATTAAAAGCACACTTTTTGCATTTTGTTCTATTTTCTCCAAGAAAATGGATTCCACCTTAGTAAACAAACAAAAGTGTTGGAAAATTTGGAAGTGCCCTGTCCAATGTTTTCACAATTAAAACAAACAAATTAAATTATACAGACATTTAAAAGTGTGTTTAATAAATTTATTAAAATGCTCTTGGACCTGGAACCTTTCACAAGAAAGTCAATGAAGAAGACAGTGAGAAAATTATTCGATTCAAGGATATGAGTATTTCCTCTCTCTGCTGACTCAAAGAATATTGAGCTCAAGCATTTGGTGAGACTTGCTTTCTAGCATTAAAAACCTTTGGAAAATAGTTGGCTGCAACTCTGTGTGAAACATACTACGTGTTATAAATGCTTTCTTGTGATCTGAATACTGAAATCAAAATAGATCAAGGATGCTGGAGAGAGTGTAAATTAACTAAGGTCTTCACTCACTGGCATTCCAGCAGACAGAGAGTAGTTCCTTAATCAGAATGAGGGTATAAATGAACAATAGATTCAGCATGAAAAGGGGCAAAACCACAATTCAAAGTGGAACACGCCTTGTAACATTTACATGCAAACTTGGTCATTGCAGTAGAACAAACGAGGCGTGTTTGACAGTAATGCAACAGTTCCAGTTCAGCTTGTCACTTTTTGTTTCAGGACTCTTCAATTAAGGTGCTTACAACTTTGTAAAACATTAATAATGTGGGCTACCCTCAGAAATATTTGTTTGGTAAAGTTTAGGCAAAACCAGTAGGACCATTTCTAAAATTATGTGAAATAAAAAAAACAGTAAAGTTACAAATAAGATGAAAAAAAACCCTCCCTGAACCACATCTGCCTTTCACTGAGAAAGGCTCCTATTTACTGGAGTTGTCACCAAAAAGTTTCCCTGATGATTCAGCCTGCTCTGAGGATGATCCAGTCTAGGGCTGCGAAGGCAGTGCAGAATGGCAGCGCTCCATCAGGTTCATCTCACTCTGTGCCTAGGTTCCAAGAGAGGTTGCCCAAGGAGGTTGTGGGCACTCCCTCCCTGGAGGTGTTCAAGGCCAGGTTGGATGAGGCCTTGAGGGACCTGTTCTAGTGGGAGGTGTCCCTGCCTATGGCAGGGGGTTGGAACTGAATGATCCTTGATGTCCCTTCTAACCTAAACCATTCTATGATTCTGTAAGTCCATCTTCCCTACTGCCACATCTGGTCACAGAAATCACAGAATGGTCTAGGTTGGAAGGGACCTCCAAAGGTCATCTAGTCCAATCCTCTTTGCAGTGAGCAGGGGCATCTTCCACTAGAGCAGGTTGCCAAAAGCCCTGTTGAGTCTCACCTTGAATATCTCCAGGGATGGGGCCCCAACCACCTCCCTGGGCAGCCTGTTCCAGGGTTCCACCACCCTCATAGTAAAGAACTTGTTCCTAAAATCCAATTTAAAACTACTCTTCTCTAGTTTGAAGCCATTGCCCTTTACCCTATCACTGCAGGCCTTTGTAAACAGTCTCTCTCCATCCTACTTGCAGGCCCCCTTCAGGTGCTGTAAGGTTGCTATTAGGTCTCCCTGGAGCCTTCTCTTCTCCAGGCTGAACAACCCCAGCTCCCTCAGCCTGTCTTTACAGCAGAGGTGCTAAAATCCCCGATTCCTATTGTGGCCCTCCTCTGGACCTGCTCTACCAGGCCCATGTCTTTCCTATAATGAGGGCTCCAGACCTGGATGCACTACTCCAGATGAGGTCTCACCAGAGCAAAGTGGCAAAATCACCTTATTCAACCTGCTGGCCACACGTCTTTTGGTGCAGCCCAGAATGTGAACCGGCCTTCTAGGTGCGTACCCATCAGCAAGTCCTCAACATTCAATATATTGTGGTGACCAGAAAGGTCTCTGTGCAGCCACCACCACACCAAGCACTCACTAGAACTACCTTAAAGTGAGAGCTTGGGCAAGTACCTATGTCATTCCTTCCAGCTACATTCCTGCCTCGTTTGCTGTGAATCAAAACTGGCACATGTGGCTGTAGGAACAGCGAACCCCATCTCTATGAATGCAGACATTTGAACATGTCCAGTGAATAACTTCGAGGTTTCAACAACACTAACTGGAGCATTTCTTGCCTTCAGAGCACTTAACTTTGTAACCTTGGCATATGCAATCCCATATCCAATATGGGTTAAGTACTATCCTACTTGTATTTGAAAATGAACAGCCACCATCCCACCAGATTTCCAGCCCTAGTCACTCCCACTTTAAGAGATAAACCCTAAGGACTGACATACATAATTCAGGTTTTGGTTCACAATAACCCCTCTGAAATCTCCTGTCTTGGCTGTCAAAGAAATTGACCTTTCTCGGTTTAAAGGTGCTTTCTCATAGGAATCCTCTCAAAACTTAAAGGTTTTTAACATCCATCCAAGAAAAACAGTATCTTAAAGTCTTTTGGACTCTGCTTCTGGGCTTCTGAATATATTAATTTGTCATTACTAATTTTGGAATCACTTCTCCAGAGGATAAATATATGTGTGGTCATGTATATATATATATATATATTCTATATGGAAAGTCAATTAAATGTATACATTTAATAAACAATTCAATAAATAACAGCCTATAAGAATTCCTTGAAATGTAACCCTGCATTTCAAGCCCTTTGAGACAGCTTCCACACACAGTCTCCTTTTACAGCTTACATACACAGTCTGAGTCATCAGACCACTCAACAAAGGTTGAATGTTGTATGTAATTATATTTTACACTTAAATTTCTAAGTTGCTGAGCCTTGGAAACTTTTGCTGTCTGAAAATAAGTCCTAGCTGCACAAATAAATAGCACATAAGTCTTTTGCTATGTTCTTTCCATAACACATTAGCTACATGGTTATAGTATAGTTTCTCTCCTGTTTCTAAATTTCCACTTTGTCAGAGAAGACAATAACTCAAATGAATTTCACTGACCAAATGGACTGAAAAGCTTGTGTTATCCCATAGAGTGGCCAAGTATGGAATCAAGTCACACTGGGCCATACATAATTAGCAGAAACAGGCTCCTTGTGAGAGCAGCTATTTCTATGCTTTTTGCCAGTTCCTACTGACTGAGGACAGAGTTGACCCCAACTGTATTCTTAGCTCAGGCACTCATGAAGTACCTGAAATTAAAGAAGGAAAATCTCACTCTTTGTCAGTGGAGACGCAGCATTTTTGCTGACCAAGCAGCCTTCAGAAATAAGAACCACAGGGAAATCCTGCAGATGTTGAGTAGTCCTTAGACACAAAATCCTTTTGCACAAGCCTCTCTATTCCACAGCACTGGCAGCATATCCTTTTTGTCATCTTGCTTCTGCGAGATCACCATGCAGAGACAGAATTACATGACAGTTAATGCTGGCTGTCTTAAGCTCGCTGGCTGTTCCTTCAGGACTGTATTGCAGCTACACTTGGTCCCTCAGGTCAACTGGAAGCCTTGCAGCTCTGCTAGCTCAGATAGGCACCAGTACCTAGGAGCTCAGGATGAACATCCTACACTTACGTTGCTTGGACGCCACAGATCATGCAGAAAGAAGACATATCTATTCAAAGCCCAGATCACTAAAAAGACATTGTGGGTGTTTCTATTCCCTCCTTTCACATTCCATTGTTCAAAAATAGTCCATGAACTTGTAAGAAGGCATCTCAAAGTCGTATAGAGAAGAATATATTAATCAACTTCATGCATGTCCTTCCTCAATTCTAGTGAAAATCTTATAAAAAATTCTGATTAATAAGACATCAAAAATAAATATATATAAATAAATGCAAGTAAGATTATGTCTAAATCGTACAAAATTCACAAAAAATCAGTTTTGGTTTGGAGAAACAAGTGAAGAGGAAATGCCTTCACAGAAAAGAGGTTGGGATACCCTTCAGGCACAACTAGGAATACAGTGTGATTGCTTGACCTCAGCCTTCCTTCTCTAGGCATACAGAACAACTTTCAAAAGATTACAAAAATTCAATTTTAAGCAGCTAAAAAGGATGCACTTTAAAGATTTTCTCTTACCTCAATAAATGACTTCTTGTCAAAATTGAAATTTCAGAGAGATTTTGATAGGTCATACAATTGTTTTTCATTTTATCATTTGGAAGTTTAAATCAAAACCAAAACACCAATAGATAAACAGGACATACAGTAAAGCAAGAGATATTTAAGTTTGTTGTTGTTCTTGTCTCTCCCTCCTAAAAAACAAACAAACAAACCAACCCTCCCCAAACCCAGCCCAGATAATTGCATGTAACTAGTCAGCATTACTTCAAATAAATTATACTGAAGAATGAATAGATTTTTATGGCACTCTTTTGAGCTCAACATATCTTATTTTCACTTGACAAAAGATATCTGTAGGCGTAACTTGTTTAACAGTGTTATGGTTTGGCTGCACCAAAACTGCTCCTCAGGAAACCTTTCCTTCTCACGTCACTTTTCAAATAAATATTTGTAACTTTTATCTCAGAAATTCTCAGGTTCACTAAACAAATACAGTCTCTGAAAACAGGGTTCTTTGTGCTTTATTTATTACAGATCATCTCCCTAGAACATTACTTTAAAAGACTGCAGGATGAAGAAAGGAGACAGTGTGACAAGCTTTCAGCTAAAGCACTTATACACAGACTACCTTTTTAAAGTTTTCCTTCTTGAATAAATTGATATAGTCAGGGCACTTAAACTGCTGGGTCATGTCCATCACTGGAAGACACATGTTTCTATAAAAATTAAGTATAAGTTTTGTCACAAAACATCAATACTAAATATCACTAGACAGCCAGTGTGGGTGAAACACTGGATCTGCAAAGTCAGTGGAACAAGTTCTATTGAGTTCTGTGAAGAAGTCATCCCTGGCTCTCTCACATGGCAATGAACTACACATGTGCTATGGGTACTTCAGAGGTAAAACAAAAAGGTGAACACTTCTGCCTCTCCTTGTTTCACAACACTGAGTGGCAAAACACAGTCATGCCTATAAAAGCCTCACACACTAGGAAAACCACAGATTATTTTAAAAAATATACTATCTCCATATTACCTACAAGTATAAAGCTACTTTTATACAGGAAAAATAATACTTATTTGCTGTTTGGTCAGAGTTTCAAAATGGACTTCTGTTCCCTTGAAACAATTTTAGCCAATGAGCAATGATAGCCCAAACTTTCAGCAGTGCTATTACTGGATAGTGCAATGCCTAGCACAAATACAATGCCCACCAATGCAGTTGAAATTCATGATTTCTGCTTCAAAGCCACCTTTGTACAAAATATTCTCCAACTTGAAAGATCATCATCTGCAAATGTAACCTATTTTCAAGAGATACTTGCAAAACATTATATGAGCTGCTGCTGTTTCAATGATGGGAACCACAATGCAAAGACCATAGAGTGTAGCTGTGGACATGATGTTAACATCCGTTATGGTACAGCATGAGACACTAAACTAAGGTCTAGCATCATTCAGTATGCCAGAGAACTTCCTCTTTTGGGATGCAGGATGAAATTACTGGGATCTGTTGAGGAAGCTTTCTCATATAAATTCACAAGAATGAAATGCTAGGGAATGATGGCAGTAAGAGCAGCTTCTAAGCTACACAAAGGTTTAAGCATCCAGTGCTTTAATACATCTGATCACCACATCACAAAATAAAAAGCAATTAGTGAACTCACAGTCTCACTACACAGACCTTCATGGTTGTGCCATGAAGCAACATATCAGGTTTAACCACTTGAATTTGAGGACTGTAAAAATGAATTGACTAATTTAGTTACTAAATAGGTATTTCAGTGAGAAGATTCGGTAGGAAACAACATTTCAGGATTGTAGCAACTGTATGTCAAAACTCAGAGTAGGCACCAATAGAGGAGAAATAGATTTTTAACTTGAAACAATATCAATTTCACACACTGAAACTGCTCTCTCCCCCACCTTCACCCACTCTCCACCTCGGAACACTACTCCAACCCATCCATATTGCAAGCTCTCTGACACCAAGCTGTGCACATGAGTGGCCAGGATCCCTCACAGAGTAAAATTATGTAAGTATGCATAAAATAATTGGAAATGTTATCCTGAAAGCGTGTGTTACCTCCAAGGAGGAAATAAGACAGAAAAGAAAGGTATAAGACAAATTTGCAGAAAGCAGAACGATCAGTAATTCACCTTAACTACTTTTGTATTATTAAAATAACCATGGAAAATCAACAGAGGCCACATTTCTGATTCTTCATACAAATTTCTACTGCCCCAGACATTGTCTCTCAGAATATCTGCTTTCTTTAGTTCTTCCTTCCATTTTTGCTGTCTTTCTTATTCTCTGCCCACACCCAATCCTACTGTTTGCATTGATGCCAGGAATAGTGGCACAGTGGAACAAGAATACACACCACAAAATCACTCACAGCCTTCTCATATAGATTTCATTTAACAAGTTCTGAATAAGACCTGACCATCAGGAAAGTCAGTCTCTGAGTACATGCAATTTCTGGTCATCAGCAAAACCAGAACACTGATGACATGTCAGCCAACGGAACAATATGCAACACATAATTTTATGGCAGATGTGAGGTACACATTTGTGCTTCAGATACTTGACATTATATTGCCTCTAAATATATACAAAGGTACAGCAAACTCACATCTACATGTGTAAGACTGTAATTAGGTTTGAAGTTTTTAGACAATTGTCCATATAGAGACACATTTTCTGATTAGTATTGACAACCAATTTCAACCTTGCAGTTAAAATGTCTCAAAAGACGTAGCTCAATTATATGGGGATTGACAACAAGTGTGCACAGATACATACCTACACATACAGAGAGAGCTGAATATTACCCTTACTTTTCATATCTGAGGAAAAGAAGGCTAGAGAAGCTTCTCTATAGATTTTAGAGGGAGCAGATATTAACATTTGTATATGTAACCTCCTCATTACATTATTTGGAAGCCAAGCTGAGAAGAAACATTTGCATCTCGATTTCAGTTCACAAGTTTCAGGCTAAATTATATCTTACCTTTCTTTTGTTTTATATCAGTATTTGAGGACCACCTTTACAACATTTACATACACTTCTGTGCAAGTAACTCTGAAAGCACAAGTCTATTTGTTATGATTTTAAATGAAAGAATGGTAAATTTTAAATAGTTGATTCTCCTATGTGATTGCTGTGTATCCCTAAAAACTGAAGCTACTGACAAGCTGTAAACTTTCCTTCCCCATAGCTGCTTAACTTCAATGACAAATTTAGATTATAATTAACATGGTGAAATAAATCAGAATATTAAAAACAGAACTGTAAAAGGATAAAAGCAATGTAGATATTTTAGATATAACACAAAGGTTTTAATTAAAACACAGAATCTTCAATTTGCTCCTAAATAAAATGGTAACCTTCACTTGATTGATTTTAGGAGTGTTGCTGATATATCTTGTTTCAGCAGCGTGAATCACATATTAATTAACAATGTGAGTAATTAAAATGTTTTTATTCTTTAAAGATAGTAGATATGGAGCCAAATAGTTATCATACATGTGTGAAATTTATGTTATGCAGCTTTGAAGGAAATTTAGTGCTGATAGGAATTTGGTCTGGCTGACTATTATATACTTTGAGGTTAGTATGTTAGTTTGATTGCTGCATGTACAAACTGACTTAACAGACAAATCTATTGTTCATGAGGATATTTTTGAGGCAATCCTTACAACAGAAGGTAAACAAAGTCTCTTCCATGTTTTCTGGAGATTTGCTAGCATTTACAGCTTCTGTCCAAACTAAGTGTTCCTACGAGCTCCAAAAGGCAGTTATCTGTGTGTAGCAACTTACCTGTACAGAACTGCTTTCTTGTCCTTAGAGACATCAAGAGTTCCTCAGAGTACTTCAGCAATTCTATGATAGCCTCCTATAATGGTATGAGTAAAGAGTTAGGTCAGTGGAGGATGTCTCTCTTGACTTTAGTAAGGCTTTTGACACTATCTCCCATCATGTCCTCTTCGGCAAGCTCAGGAAGCGTGGGTTAGAAGAGCTTATGGTGAGATGGATTGAGAATGGCTAAACAACAGAGCTCAACATGAAAAACTTCTTCACTGTAAGGGTGACGCAGCACTGGAACAGGTTGACCATAGAAGCTGCGGAGTCTCCTACATTGGAGAATTTCAAGACCCATATGGATGCATTCCTGTGTGACCTGCCCTAGGTGATCCTGCTTTGGCAGGGGGGCTTGGGCTTGATGATCTCCAGAAGTCCCTTCTGACCCCTACCATTTTGGAAATCTATGAATTCATGCATTCATTTTCTTCATATACATAGTAGCCAAAACCCCATCTTATTCACATTAGTAACACAAGGAATACATATACTGTCACGACAGTTGTTAAAAACAAAGTGTAATTATTGCAATTCATATATAAGAGATGCCTTCAGCCTGCTCCCCTTTGCTGTCTTACACAGGTTGCAGCTTCCCGTCACACTATGCAGCAGCAAGGGCCCTGTGCACCAGCCAGACCCCTGGCTCCTCTAAGGAGACCTGCTGCTGCTTCTCCTCCTCTGCAGAGCTCTCCTCCCTTCCCAGGGTCTGCTCCTTTCCCCTAGACCTTTTCAGCCTCCTTCACCAAACACCTCCTCACCTGAAGGAGTCAGGCAGGGTGCCCTGAACAAAGCTCACCACATGCCTCGTCAATCTGCACACCCACTCACTCTCAGTTGCATAAACAACTCAGTGCCTTTTGCTAGTTTCACGCTTTCAACTTTATCCCTCATTTTTGTTATTCACCTTTGTTTCCTTCGGGCTTCTTTTCCTTTAATCTTCTGCGGCCTTTTTTCCACCTCCCTCCACGACCAGCACTTGTGCTGTCTGCGGGTGCTGGGGCACCTGCCGCACTCTGAGGGGAGGCGGAAACGGCCCCCTGCTGGTCACCACCCGTTACAACTGGTTCCAGCTAGTTCTGGAGGGTTCCAGCAGCCCCAGGCTGTGGCCCTTCCGTTTCACCTGAGGCACCTCGCCGCAAGTGGGAGAACAGAAAACAGCACCCAGCTGCAAGGTCTGAGGGAAAAGAACAGGAGCAACAGCCCCACGACGGCAGAGAAGGGGAGGGAAAGGAGAAGGACAAAGGCCACCCCAGGTTACATTAATAAAAAAATTAAAATTAAATTAAAAAAATAAAGTTTGGTTTGCAAAAGTTTGCTATCTGTGGTCTTTGTTTAGTGATTCTTGTAAAAATAAATAATCCTTGACAACTAGCACAATACACTGCCAGCTCTAAGCTTTTAATGAAAAAGACATATTCCTAAAGGTCTGTGTCACCCCAAGGAGCACAAAAATATCCAGGGTGCTGCACACCAGCTCTTGCAAGTGCTACTCACAACAACAGAGACCTTCTTGCGTACCCACACGTATTCCGGTGTAGTAAGTTCAGTGGCAACTTCTGCTTTTACTCCAAACAGTCTTCCCAACAAGCCACACAACAACCAGCAACCTTTTCCTACCTTTATTGTTAATTTTGATACTTCAGATACTCCACAGCACTATCAAACTACAGTATGTAATTTCATTATTTAAGACTTCATCCCACTCTGTGTTGAAACCATGGTATTTCTACGTTAGATTCTCTACATTTCCACACTGTGATAACCTTGTTTGCTCCCCTGTGTAACATGTGTGAGAGATCTTTCATTTCTCCTCAATGGGAAGAGAATGGCTCAACTGCACATCATAGGTATTAAACAACTGGAGTCAAGTTGCAGAAGCCTGTGTTGGGAGGTCAACAGCTTGAACTCCTTTCTCTACACATCTTCACTTGCCATCAGGTCAGCACAAATATTTAAGGGCTGAGAGCAGCTGTGAACAAAGCAAGCCGGTGTTGGTGAAGGGGCACAGATTCTTTCCCTTCATGCAGTACGACTTGTACATGCCACAGCAAATAACTCAAACGACGGGGCCACTGTCCCTTTACCCTCTTACACATCATTCACCTGATGGTCGATCCAACGCAATCCTGCGTGCTTTAGTTGCTGGAAACTTTGAATGCTGTCAAAATTCCACTACAAGGTTGCCTCCATCTCTCCACATTTTTCATAATACTTCATAGCAACTTAAGTTTCACTCCTACAAAATCTTATTCCTCAAGGCCTGATGCTTTCAGAACATTGTTTTCTAACACTGTCTGGTAGAAGATTTTTCTCCATTATGAAAAAGAGTACATGTGCTTCTTAAAGTAGCAAGCAATTGGAATAGTTCTGTCCAAGTATTGCCAGGCGTTATGTGACATACAGAGAATCTGGAATTCCCTCAGCAGTAGTAGAGTCCCAAATGCTGTCACCTTCATAGTTTTCTATGCATTATTCTGGGCATCTTGAGCTACAGAAACCTGAGATCGACAGACTAGTCAGATATAGAAAGACCAGCTAAATGTTGGTGCATAAATATGAGATTTTGCCTTTAATGCACTGTCAGAGAGAAAGCTGTATCTAATATGCTCCCAGCTTAGATCCAACTGCTTGTCTTGATTCAGAATGACAGTGTAAGGACTACACAGACAACAAAATCACTTCCACGTATGAAGAACTTGAATTAGGAATGTTTTAGGAGCTAACCTGGAGGATGCTCTCATGAGTGTACTCTATGCGTTCTGCTACTGGGCAATAGTTTGTGAGACCTGACTAGAGTAAAAACTTCAGTAAATACCTGTTGAAGCAACAATTCTTCTTTATTGTAGACATATTATGACTTCAGTAAGAAACAGCAGGAGTGTCATATATCATGTTCTGCTTTAACAAAAAACCTAGACTTAGTGCAGCTGAAGCTAAGGAGAAATTCCTTAACTTCCTCCAGATTTAGAATACATGTTTTCCTTTCAGGGAAGTTGATGCAATAAACATCCAACACTAAACAGTCAATGCTATTGTGGACCTGACTTCATCCAGTTCCCAAAATCCTCTAAAAAAAAGGTAAACAAAGTATGAAGAGGATTAATGATCACTAACTAATGTTATGGAATCTGTGATAATTCAGTGAAGACCGAAAAGAAGATGGAGACATAAATTGAACTAAATGCTTTCACTGACCTTACATTTCTTGAGACTTACTTTATATATGACCTAGGTGCCACCATTATAGAATTCGGAAGCAGAGCCCCACTTCGGATTTCAAAGCACACTCATGACATCATAACATTCAGCCATAACAGGAGAAGGCTACATCTAGATCAAACGGATTCTTACTGACCATGGCACAAAAGGTTACTATGAGAGCCAGACTCTGCCCAAAAAATAAACTTGACTTGTAAACACAGAATCTGTGAGTTTAAAAAAAAAACCCAACAAAAAACCACAGAATCCTGTGTCCATCTTTCCCCACAGCATTTCTGAAATCCACTCTCAAGTATGTAAACCTTTCTGGTTTACTGACATTAGTAAAGAACTAGCTTATCAAATGGTTAAAATGAACTAGCTTATCAAATGGTTAAAATGATCATTAAATGACAGAATTTTATACCTTTCCATTATTCCCTTTACTTACAAACTTGGAGGTAAAAGCGTATATACAAACACATATGCACAGAGGTGTCAACCCTTTTCATCTGATAATTTCAGCCAATAAAGCTGTGAAAATTACTAAGTCCCACCTTCAAAGCTATCACTGTTATTACAGACAAGTCTCTCTTTTTCTCACTCATACACACACATGCACATGGATGAGCTGCCAGTTCTATTTATTAGACTCCTCATACACAGAGCAGATACCTCATCTGCATTTTATCAGGTGTCTGTATAATTAAAGCTTATTGCAAACAGAGATATTATTGGTGTATTTTATTGCTTGTCTATGAACAACTGAACAAAGTAAGTGGCATAAATTAATTCAGTTTTACAGTACTTTGTTTAAAACAAATGTCACTACCTACACACACCTAATTATCAGTTCTTACACATTCTGCCAAATATCAAGCCTATAGTTCATAAGCCAGACTCACGACAGGCAGTAAATATATTCACCCTAATTTAAAATTTTATTGCAAAATACCCTCTACACTACATTAACCTACACTAAATCACACCATGCAACACCAGCCTTACCACTGCTTGCTTACTTATTTGAAAAGCAGAAAACCATACAAATTCCTGTTTCCAGATATCTGTACTAAAAGTGACACAGATGCTTGTACAAATTTTGAAACAACAATGCAGGATGAGAAACTAAGGCTGTAAGAAACAGTAAAAGATTTGTCAAAAACCACTTTGTTATTTTTTAAAATCACATTTTTAAAAGACGACACAAGCCTTTCAAAAGTTCCTCAGTAATTCTGTCTACTAAACTATATTACAATGTAAATTTTTACCTAGATCAGGCAGAGCACTTCATAATCATGATCCACTGCACAGTCAGGTAGAGACTGTGTTTAGCAGTGTAGGCTACTGAAGACCATCAGATATCTCCGTAACAAAGAAAAGTATGCTCAGGAATGTGTATATGAGGAGGTCTCTGGAAGGAGCTCAAATTCAAGCCTCCTGCTTCTTAGGCAAGCGTTTTGCCACCAGCTAAGAGGTTGTTCAGTAGCTGAGCCCTTCAGAGGTTCTCTTATACTTAACCTATACTTCTTTATGGGTGTTTTATTGTCTCCCAACGCTGCCTCTATTATTGCTGCAGACAATGGGACGTAGTGGTGATGGACATCATGGTCATGTCACATTTGCCAGTAAGAATTATCTTCTGATCCTATCCTTTGCAGTGTTGGTCTTTGAGTGTCCCACATTGAAAGGAGTCTGAAGCCATTATAACAAAAAGCACTGGAAGAGCTTGGACTGTTAAAGGCTACATCTGGGCTCAGTAACATGCATACTAATAACATCATTACAGCCGAGTGGTTTGGAGAGTGTGTTTACTTTGTTGTGGTTCCCATCACCTTCTAGAGCTGAATTGTTAATATGTGGTTTTAAATTCAAATAGCACACAGGGCTAATTTTCTTGTATTTGCCCAAAAAATTAGGTTACATAGTTCATCTAATTCTCCCTCCACTTTTTCATGTGTGGGTGGTACTCCTTGTAGAGAGTACTTCTTTTCCATGACATTGAACTTGAACCTGACTGACCTTTCTATAATGAGTGAATTGAAAACATCTCCCTTTGGAATGTGGCTTGTAGATACTGGATACGCCAGTTTTTCTGCATTTGATGAATTAAAGGGACAGAGTCCCTTTCACAGACCTAGACCAGGGCAGTTATTTAAAAGCACACAAAAAAATTTTCTCCTGCAGCCAGTCTTCTTAATTAGAGCTGCTCTGCTACTATAAACAAAGACTCTCTTTTTTTCACCCCCCCTCTTTCCATTTTCATTTTTTGCATTTATGCATTCTGAAGGCAAAGCAACAGACTTTTTAAAGTAACAGGGAAATATTTAAGCAACACAGTCACACTTTTTTGTTTTGAAACTGACATTTCTACCTTTTACTTCCTATAGTTCTTTATCTGCCTGTGATTTTCTTCCACGATCAAAGTTAAACAGAGTTGCATTCAGAACAAGACACATAGGACAATCATTTAGACATGTCTTTCTTTTAAGCATTTATATAGTAAGGATTCATGTTCCTTATTTTAGAAACCATTTTTTTTTTTAAAGGAACACCACCTCATTGATATAAAGCAGCTGAAAAAAGTCAGCAGCTTATAGTCCGGCACTACTGGCATCAGATCTTAATCATAATGTATTCTCTGTCTGGTTTGTCAGAATCTATCATTCACGAGTACCTTCAATGGACAGTAATTTGAGGTGTGGCTTATTAGATCACACGATCTTATGAATAATAAGAAGTTATGGAAAATTGCATCCAGGCCTGCTATCCAATTTTCACTGGTGTCACCCACTTTATAGTGAGGCAGCATGTTTATGCATGATTTCTGTTTCATATGTATTGACTAGATCATTTTCCCTGTTGTCCTGAGAATTGATGACATACAGTGTATTAAGAATGATGACCTCCACAAGGGGGATAACACTTTCTCTAGATTACACTATTGTCAAAACATATTGAAATTTCCTTTACACATGTTACTGCCATATTTTTCTGCCTGAAAGACCCTGTTAAGGTAAAATCTTGCTGCAATTTCTAAATAAGATCCCAAGGACAAGTGTTTCTGTCACCATACTCTCTGCTACCCTCCAAATTTGTTTTAGTTTAAGAACTTCTGTTAAATGACCAACCTGACACAATTTCCTATCTCAGAACCGTACTGGGAACCAGGTCAGCCCTTCAAGGCAGTTCTTGATAACTTTTTGGAGGGTCATGTTTGAGAGATACCACTTATTGCTGGTATACTTCAAAGCATCACTTTGTGGAAAGAGATGAACTCTGTTATGATTAGAATTGAATATTCAGATTTATAATAGACAAGTGATTCAAGTTCAAAGGGCAGCATCTTGAATGAAAATTGTTTCCTGGCAATAGGTGTC
This sequence comes from Pogoniulus pusillus, assembly GCF_015220805.1. Lineage (NCBI taxonomy): Eukaryota > Metazoa > Chordata > Aves > Piciformes > Lybiidae > Pogoniulus > Pogoniulus pusillus. The sequence goes on along the minus strand of NC_087270.1, from coordinate 15,648,772 downwards.
ATTCTCACCATCAATACAATGCTATTGGCTTTTTCACTTTTGAATAATCTGTACAGAGTCCTCACATGTCATGATATAGTCCCATGGTAGGTAGATTAAGTATGATTTACAGTACCACTACTATCTGCCTGTTGCCAAATCCAAAAGCAAATCTAGGCTGTGCACCACAGTGACCCTTCTCTGGCTAACCAGGCTGTGCAAGCATGTTTTAATTACCTAAAATTTATAATTCATCCATAAGTAGCACAGAGGATATCAAAATAAAGATGATCAACTTCAAGAGCAAGGACTTTTCATTTAGATAAAAATAGAAAGTTAACTCCTCTCTTTTAAGCTAATTTAGTAAAGACAACTCCCCTCCCCCCAATATTTTCCTATTACTCTGTTCCCAAATTATACCAATCAGCATGTAAGCCATTATCTTTTAATGCTTCCATTACAGCAAGCTCTCTCTGGATCTCAAAAAATCTTCCTTAATGGGAGAAATCGGATTGAAGAGGCTCCATTTAAAGTGGATTATGTTAGTAAAATTCTTTTTGTAAAGAGGACCAGACATCAAAATCTCAAACAGTAAAGGTGTTCAGAAACTTTTTGAAGGGGGGTGGGGGGGGAACGCTGAGCTGGTTTCTATTTTATTTTCTATACAGATCCTGCACTGGATCTTAAACTTGTTGCAGGCAATAAAAGATAGTGTACATCTAAGCAAAAGATATGTGAAGTCTGTAATTGAAATTAATTATATATTCTTTACATTTTCCATTTCCCTTTTCAAGTCAGACAGGTGGGAATGCTTTTGCTCTTAAGTTACAGAGTCAGGTTCAAGCTCTGTAAATCCATTCCAGTCAAACATTAGGCTTTCACTGCACTCCCCCAGCCAGCTTTGTCCTCAAACATTCCTTCACGACCTTACCTGGCTTAAAATCAGACTGGCCCCATCCCCCAGGTCACCCTGGCTGTCTGCCCATCCACACATTTATGTCTGCATTTTGAGTGCTTTCAGAAGCCCATTAAATTGTGCCTTGGCAGGCCAGATGCATTCAGCTCGCCCTAAGACCCAAAGAGAGAAGGTTATCAAATTCCCTCATCTTTGCCAGACATACAAAGCCTCAAGTTCTCTAGCCCTGCAAGGAAGCTATGCAGTTGCACAAAGTAAGATGTTAGAACTTGTAAACATGTCATACAATATTATGCTATGCCTGCAGGGCACTGAAGTTGGGAGGGCCCAGGGACAAAGCACCTGCCCTCTTGATGGAGCTGTCTTCATGCATTTTTTTTTCTTTTTCTTTTGAGACAACACAAGTAGAATTAGCTTCCATAAAGAGGCTGACACCACTTTCTTAAATCAACCAGTCTTGACAATTTTTTTCATATGATCTTCCGTAGATCTTCTTGACTGAAAGAGGAAAGCAAGCTGCGACACTCTTGCACCTTCTACTGGATAACAACAGAAAAGAGGAAAAGTGAAAGCAAAAGAAAGAAGAAAAGTTAAGTTCTAGCATATAAATAAGATTTTGAAACTGGTTATTACAAACATCTGCACATTTCCATCCTTAAGACAGGATGTTTATGTAAGTACCTTTCGCACTGTCCCATTCTCAACTAGCCTCTGCAGTCTTGGATCCTGAGCAATAGCTACAGAGAGAACAGAATTCTGTCCACAAATGATAATTTTTACCTGACTCGTGATGAGATGACAAAGTATTACTCTGAGCAAGCAATTAAACCAACACATATAGCATGAAAGTAGACTTAATGCAACGAAAACAATCTGAGGGAATGTGGTTTGTAACACGACCAGAAATGCAGCAATCAAGAACAAAAATTGTGTTTAAAATACGCACGCATAAAAATCAGAACTACCCTGGACACAAGATAATGCAAACTAGCTTTGCTAGAAATGAGCTGCAAAATACCTTCATTTTCTCATACAGTGAAACCCTGATAAAATCACAACTGTTAAGGTCATACAGTATATCAGGTAGAATCACAGTCTTTAGAACTCCATTATTAATGCACACAACCTCACAATCAAAGAGGATAAGAGCACAGTTCCCAGATGCCAATGATTTGATCCTATCTTATTTGGCTGTTTACATTTAAATAATGTGGCTGTATAAATTTAAATAATAAGAACCACCAACAGATGGAATGCAGTGAAAAAAATGTGCCTTCTATGAGACCCTGAACATATACTACACGGTGCTTTACAATTTATTTGAGCAGAGCTCATATTAAAAAAATAAAAAAAAGACTCATTTCTTCTGCCATTATGGAAATAAAAGGACTTGTGCTTTAGTTCATTGCTAGCACTGCCAAAGAAACATGCAGTTCTCTAACCTCCAGTACAATGTACCCATAAGGTACCAAGCATCAAAGCATATTAAAAGATATTAACTGCATATTTGCTTATGAACAAGATAAAAAGCTGTAGGGCCTCCAGGTTCTCAAGCTGTGAGTGGAACAGCTTTGCAATTTGCCTGCAAAACTGCATTTTGATCTTAATGAATATAAAATGGCTGCCATTAAAAGTAAAACAGATTATTTCAGGTCTTTTAGGGCCCATAGCTCTTTGACGGTCTTGGAGGGGCACTATGATCTTTCATTAAAATCTCACAGCAGGACTCCCTCACCAGCAAATCAAGCCTTGCAGTCGAGGAGATTGGCTACATTTAAAAGTAATTTTCAGAAATCTACACAGATTTTCAATTTGGTAATGAAAGCCATAAGAGAATGCAGGCAGCATTTTGTTGAATATTGTTACTAATCCAGTGCTCACATTTGTTAGAAATTAAACTGCCCTGTAACTATCACACTGATGGCAGCTTGCCATTTCAGCTCAGTTGTAATCTCCGTTTGTTAATGAGTAGCATGTGCTAATTGTTGTCAGCATCCCTGCCATACATCCCTTCCGTAACAACATATTTTACCTGCTGAAAGGTGTTACCTCTCGCACTGTCAGTATCCAGTTTAAGTGAACACATCTCTGAATAGTATAAAAAATGGTAAAGTTTTGTTTGAAACAACATGAAACTAAAAGTATACACTTTCATACTGATATCCAGACCCTCCTAGCACCTCATTCTGCGTATCTACCATTAAAACATTGAAGTGTGACAGCACAAGGAACAAGAGAGGAAAATTTTCTGGATTGTAGGGATGCAGCTACTGGTAAAATGAAGTTAAAAGGTTTGAAAAGTTAGAGTGATCATATCTCATTATTGCAAACAGTGTAAGGGGATGATTAAAACAAAACCTGAGCTGGACCTACAATGAAGCTGGATTGGGACAAGAAATACTGACTCGGAGTAAGTTAGTCAGAGCTGATGACTGTGCTGCCCTCAGGTGGAAGGTCTTGTCAGGAGGGAGAGGCCTTCACTCCACTTGTAGTGAACAAACAAAAATAATGACAGTAAAAAACCTTCAAACAAAACAAAAACAAACAAAATCCCCAAACAAACAAAAAACCCCAAACCAGCTCAGCTTTAGTGGATGCAGCAAAGAAAGATATTCAGAAGTGTGAGCAAGAAGGGTTATAATACACAAATTCTCAAACAAACCAAATGTGAACTGAATTATGGCAGAAGAGAACAATTTTCATCTAGTGAATTGTAAATTGGGTTTGTTTCCAGTTCATACTTGAAATGCAAGGTTGATACTTGGCTTTTCATTTTATTTCTTATCTGGGGGGATTCTAATGGAAATTACTGACTTGAAATAACTAAAACCCTATTGAAGAGCTCTAACACACGCACAATGTGACTGACATGCATTCTCAGAAGCACATTTAGTATCACTGCATCAAGTAGATTAGTTGTTCAGATGCCATGAGTGACAATATCATCTACTACTACATGTTTAGAATTATTTGAATCACTTCTGTGCACATATGCAGTATCTTTTAAAACATTTTCTTAATACATATGCAGAAGCCATCCAAAGGAAAAGATACTACAGGGTATTTTGACTAACAGGAAACAGTCGTACGAACTTATTTGGTGCATTCACTCATGAATGGAATGCAAGCACTTTTCTAGGGGCTGTGAGATGTGCACAAAATACTCACAACATCTCTATAATAACAAGATGTTTCTTCACTCCAGGGCAGAGAGATAATCAGGGTTACAACAGCCCTCAGATTGTTCTACATGGAGTCCAAAGCAGAAAACCAGCAACTTCAGTTTCATAACACACACGAATGATTAACAACCGCATACAAGTGACTGGAACGATAAAATATGGATCTGTCCAATCTGCTGGAATCAGAAATTATAATCTTTTGCTAGATTTTTGGGGTTTGGGGAGCCAGAAGTAGTTAGCTGCAACACCTTTACATGCAATTTCAGAGCTTTCTCACCAGATTGAAGTTTTATCATTTTAATTTTGAGAACAGCTAAATTTTTCCAAAGCAAAAGACAACAACAAAAATGTGCTGCAGGTTTGATTTCAGAGTTTGATCTCCTGTTTTTTCAAAAAGCTGAATATGTCATTTTCTAATTCCTTCTGCCACATATCACTATACTGTGTCAGCAGTATCCTCATTATACATGATACTTCACACTATTGTATGTATCATGACCTGAGTGATGTGATATTACTAACTCTTCCTAATATGTATCAACCTATACAGCAACACATAATCTCCTTTTCCTCCTGTAACCATTGCAGAAGCAGCGAGTGAATTTGCAGACCACCAGTTTTTCAAAGCTAGGAGAGAAAGTACCTGTAGTGATGCATTGTTGAACTCAGCAGAAATGTCCACTAGCTTTGGTCCCATGCAGGCAGCCCAGGCTACTCAGATGGACAAACTCAGCCTAGGGTATACTTGACCATTGGTATGCTTGGGCTCACACCGAGCGATGGTGTGAATGTTGCCTTTGTTCCTTGATGTACTCTGCAGATCAACTGTAAACCCACATTTAGTTAGGGACTGATGACAGGGACTGGTGTTCAAGATCCAGGGAAGACAGGAAACAGAGCTGTCATCTATACTCAAAGCATATTTATAAGGCTACACTGCCACAGGTGTGTCTCTGCTAACCAGCTTTAAACTGGTAGCAGTGTAACTGTGGCAGCACCAAGCTGTATGTGGTTCCAAGAGTGCAACTGAGCAGCAGAATAAATATTGATGCAGCACCCTGTGATGAGGTTTCTACAAGGCCTTCTGTATACAGGAGTTCAAAACAAGTTCAGAGCAGGCGTATAAGATTTCAGTCACATCTTTACCAACAGCTCAGATGCACCCCCAAAATACTTCTGCTAAATCATACCATACAAAGGTGCTCTCAGTGCAAGCTAAAAAGTGCCACAATGACATTTAATACAGTGTTGCTACCACACTGTAAATTCACACCTCAGCTTAATGCATGCTAATATCCCTCCAAATGGGGATGAGAGAAATGGAACAGCTCTGAGGTGACACTATTGCAGATTCTGAGCATGTGGACAAATTTAAGCTGCTTTTGAAACAAAGTTCAGGACCAATAGGTTTGGGAGCTTCGCAGAACTGGCTCAACACTTCTCATTCTTAGTCTTATAATGTTTCCAATGAAGCTATTGATGAGAACAAAGAAACAGTCACTTGAGTAAAGATTTATCAAGCTAGCTTTTAAATTAATTTTTTGTGTGTGTGTTTTTGGTTTTTCTTTGGCTGGTTTGTTGGGTTTTGTGGGGTTTTTTCCTTTTTATTTTGTTTGGGTTTTTTAAACACCTCAGCAATTTCTATAAGTAGCAAATACTTTGTTTTTCTTCTTAAAATGCTATTTTTTGATAGCAGATGGACCTGACTACGTATATGTGATTTTGTTTCCTTGCACAAATAAACCCATATGCTTAATAACTGTGCTTCACAGTTGGTGACCCATTTTGGGAGACCTGGAAGAAATGACAGACCTCATACCTTTATACATATATGTAAGTTAAAAGGAAGTGATTTTTTGTTTGTATGTATCACATTCTGAAATAATGTAATAATATTAACAACATGGCTAACTTATCATTATAAAGAAAGGCATTAATTAATTTTCTAGTGTAAATTCCTAAACATGAAACCTCTTAAACTGTCTATATTTCCAAACTGTGATGAAGTGAGTCTGAGTAGTTTGGGGTTTATCCAGTCTCTATCTAATCTCTAATCCTTCTTGCAGGAGCTTTCCTTTACACATTTTGCATCCAGATGTTCCTGCTAGTTGTGGAACTTGGTGAATTAGTTCAGGACTTTGAATGCCACTTAACATCCCTGAGGAAACAGGCTCTCCTGAAGAATTAGCTGCCCTAAGTATAGTATCTGGCAAATAGGGAGGAGGAGAAAACAGGAGCAAGACTAAAAGGACTAAGAAAGGGGACAGAAAGTCAAGTAAACTTATAAATAAGAGTCTCACAGGGAGAAAATTGGCACAAACAGTAGGAAAATAGAGCCAATACAGCCGGGGTGCAACATGACATAATCAAACTCACATTTTATAGAACTTTTTTACTCCCTCTTCTTTTCCCTATTACAACCCTTCATGCAATGCTCTCAATTGGGGTTTTCTAAGCAGCCCTACTCAAGAGGAAAACAGTGCAAAGTAAAAAAATCAGTCAAATGTCAGAGACGTTTAAAAGGGATGGAGCACCTATACGTGCTGCCTATGCAACTGCCTACGCAGTTTCTCTCTGTATACTTACCTGAGGAACCACCTGACATTATCATCCCTTACTGTTTGACCGGGCCTGCCAGTCTGAGCATGCCCCCCCCTGCAGCCACAGAAACTCCAGCTTGGCCAAATGTAACACTTTCCATTGAACGGCTCTGTGGTGGAGGGCCCATAGGATCGAAAATAGGCTTACTTATGCCTTGCCCTGCCTGGACATGTTTTTCTGCCTGCACATAATGAGTGCCATAAAGCCTGGCCTGCCCGGGCTTTAGGTTGTGTAAGCCCCTACACGCCCAGCTTGTGCCTGTCTAGTGTAAGGCTAGTGTGATTTCCACATAAGGAAGGTCCAGGCCTGTGGTTTCTCCCTGTTATGGTAAGGTTTGGCTGACTGCCAACCTGACTGGTCACTCTAGTGGCCAAAGGGGCCATTAATCTTGGCCCACATTTAAAATAGGGGGTACACAGGTAAACAACATGCTCAGGCTCCCCCGCAGTGCTCGCTTGCTCTCAGTATTATGCTTAAGCCTGCCTTTACCCACGGAGCTTAGACTGCCGTGCAGCTGTGCACCCTATTGCATGCCCGCTGCCTTGTCATTGCCTGCTAGGCTCCACTGCTGCAGTTACCAGGAAGCAGGCTCTGGATTGTCTGCATGCGATCAGCCTGCACAGCCAGCGTTACATCAGGCTGGGACCATACAGCGTCCTGCCTCTGCACCTGAAGGTCCTGCTTAAGAACCCCTGGACAGAGCATCCAGAAGAAGCCAGCAGCACAAGGTCAGAGACTGTCCTTTCCACAGAAGCCAGGAAGATTCCAGCCTCAAAGTCCATGGGCAAAGAGTTCCCTGAAGTTCGGACACTTGCATAGGCTGTGACGTAGCCCTGGAGGGTGACTGATGATTAATACGAATTTGTACATGAATGCTTTAATGCCTCTGTAATTTCTATTGCCTCCTACCATAGAGCAGAAAGAGCTTCAGCCCACCTTGATGACCAAGCAGCATATTGACCCCAAGTGGCATTAAGCCGTGGGGAAACTCCCCTCTCTGTTTAATAGTTTGAATGTATGCTAGTTGTTGACAAGTTACTGTTTGATATACTCCTATAATGTCTCCATATTAACATTAAAATACATTGGTTGGGGGTGGCGAGAGTTCAGAATGTTGAAGTTAATAAATGATATATTTTTATAGAGTATCATCTCACACCAATTAATTTCTCCCCTCCGCCACAACTGGCGACGGTGGCAGAATACCCCTCTGTGACAAGTTCACTTACATATCCCCTGGATTCATGCATCCAGATCTTCCTCAGCGAAAAATTGGCACACAAGCACCAATCAAAAGGGGACTATAAACAGGACATAAACCAGTCCCCAGAGAATTGTATAGCCAAAACCAGACTTCAGCAGAGCCAGAATTTTACCTTACAACCAAACAAGGAAACTGTAACATCAAACAAGACAAAAATATCTTGGAGCCAAAAAAAGCAATAAAATAAACAATTTGCTCTTATCACACCAAAAATGTTCAAAATCTACTCTGTATTTTGTATAATATGGCTAAAACAGCACACAAAGTAGTGCATTTACCATCCAGTACGTCTTGACATACAATGATGGAAACTTAAACAAACTGAAACCTGTACCTAAAGCTTTTCTCTGATCTGAGTGAACCTCAAAATCAGGCAATTCGATAGCTTCCAGAACAAGTGCAAGGTCCACAGTCTGTAACAGTGCTTGCTACCTTTCTAAAACACCATAAGTCTCACAGATGTCTTTCAAAAATGCTTTTTCTCCCTGCTACACAGTTATCCGCAGACAGTTCAGCTTTAAAACAAACCAAAAAAACCCTCCAACAACTTATCTCTGCTTATTATCCACAACTTTTTATGAACAAGGTGACTTATAAACAGCTGCAATAAAAGTGGTCAGCTTTTTTTTTTTTTCCTCCTTACAAGATCATTCTCAGTAATTTTTCAGAGAGAGCAGAGAGGCTAAAAGATACGTGACATTCATAGATTTCATCCCTGAAGCCACAAAGCCCACACTAGCAATTTCTTCATTTGACCAGAATGAATGGTCATCAGAAAAACAAATGTAAGTTTGGTATCACTGATTTGGCTGAGACAGCTTAGGGGCTTGAACTTAATAGACTTCCTCTGACAGATTAGGATCTTCTGGTGCGTCTGCATCATCCTGTCACTGCAGATAGCCAAGTCCAAACCACAAGGCATGGGTCTGCCCTTGACCATAACCTTAGAATACAAAATAACTGACTAAAGAATGTAATATGACTCCCAAGGAAATACCTCTGAAGACAGTATTCATTTTATTTGGTGGTCTTTTATAGCAGAAGGGTGGGGGGAAGGAAGACAATTAAGCGTTAAGAACTGATTGATGCTTAAACAAAATGCCTAACAGTAAAAGCACATTTCTATATTCCAAAGGACCAGGCAAAGCCATCCCTAAGAAGGGATTAACTACTATCAGATGATATTACTCCTGGATTAATGGTGTTTCGCATTCACTATATTTATATATTAAAAAAAAAGAGAGATCTCTTTTGAGGAAGATATAAGTGATTTGTATAAAACCTTAAAGCCAAAAGCTAGGTTTTATTTTTACAGCAATATGATGGATAGTATTGTCTTTATTTATACATTGTTAATTTAAGTAATTTCCTCCCTTTTCTCCCTCTCTCTGGAAGCAGGCCTTATTTTTGTTTCGAGAGTACCACAACCCCTGAAAAATAGGAGAGCAATGCTTCATATTCCAGCCGATATTTTAAGATGTTCTTATTTCAGAGAATTGTTTTTGTAATAGGTATACTAAAGATGATCATTTTACTTCACTGCCAGTCATTGCTGACTGAAATATTTTGCCAGATGAAAGTAATTACTGTGACTGTATTACTTTCCTAACCTGTTCGATATGTCTCAGATATTTGTAGTGTGAAATCCTTTTTGTTTGCAAAAAGAAGTCACATCATTCTGTCCTCTGGCCTTTATTATAGAAAGCCCATATAGATATTATCCAGTTTCCTTCTCCACTTGTATATCTTGTATTTTCAAGAGAAAAACTCCAATCTTAAGGTCGAATTGTGCAGATGACAAAGCTGAACAAGATACTCACTTGTTTGTGTTAAAAATGTGGGAGGGGGAAAAGAAGGCTCTGCCTCGACCAGAACCAAATTACTCAGGTGATTTTTTTTTTTCAAAGGATGTAAGGATCAACCATATTCTTTCTCCACATTAGTCACTACTGGCTAAAATTATACACTAGAGAAAATATTTTCTTGAGACATCCTCAGGATTATATCCCCTGAGATGTAAAATGGGTCTGTGTTTCTCTCTCCAAGTCATATCTGCTTTGAATAGACTTCTTCAATTCAAATCATAGTAATATATGCACAATAAACTCACTGTTATAAATATTTACCATAATATCCTTTTTTAGTTCTCCTGCTACTCTAACCACTATTTGTGCTACTGTAAATCAGGTGAAGTATACTGCAGGAGCTGCAAGCACCTGTCGTTGTATTTCTGGAAACAGCCATCCAAGAGGAGGCAAATGACACAAGAGAGACAGTAGAAATTGTGGCAGACTCCACATTTCAAACTGTTATACTCCTGCTCCACTTTCTGGGTAAATGTGACATTCTGGGTTAAAGATGACCAGTGGGTGCAAAGATGTTGGTGGAGTAGGTAGTGAAGTATCTAGGCCACTGAAAGGCTTTTAGGTTTTTCCTGCTGAAAGCATTTTGATACATGGCAAAAACTAACTACACCTAAAGGACTGTGAGAGGAACCACCTCCACTACCAAACTCATGGGAAAATTCTTCTTTCAAGTACAAAAATATTTTTTTTTTGCCCCCCCCCCCCCCTTTTTTTTTTTCTTGCCATGAATCACCAGTGTTGACAAGTGGTAATTTTTTCTGAGCAGTGAAGTTGTTATACTGTATGAAGGACAACATTTTCCTGTAAAAATTGCAAATGTCCATTTCAAAACTCTCAGTCTTTTCAAAAGAGAGACTTACGCAATTGCTACCATCATGATCTATGACATCTCCTTGAGGAGATGGCACAGCAGCTCCATTCATTGACACTGGACAAGGGTAAAGCTTTAACTTCTCAACTGCTCTACAGCCTACCAACCATTATGAGTCCAAGTATAAGTGCTTCTTGCTGACTGCATAAATTTCAACCACATTCAGTAATGCTCTGCATAGGGAACATAGCAGTGTCAAAAGAAAGAAAGACGGTAGACAACAGACAGATTAAAACTGAGATATTTCTACACACAGATCTTTCTTTCTCTTAAGCTGATAGTTCTGAGCTTTTTTGCCATGAGATAAAATTTTGGTTACCTGAAACACCATGAAATGTGGTTCACAGGAACTAATCACAGATGCCAAAAAGCAAAACCTCAGTCTTTATTGTTGTATTCTATTCTAGGCTCCATTCACACACATCAGAGCTAGAGACAGAGTAGTGGAGACCTATTTACCCACTTTATTGTGGTATTCCACAACAGAATTTCTGCAGTAATTTAGTCTCCATATACATCTGTCGCCAAATACAATCTCTGCTGTAAATGTTTTAATCGGAATCCATAGTAGGTAGGACTTTAAGTAAACTTTTCTTCTGAAATATTATCATCAGCATTATTTATTAAAGAAAAAAAATAATCAAAATATCATTTCTTACAAAAGGTAATTAAACAGTATCATATAGTAATAAGTGGAATGAACAATACCAAGTCGTACTAAAACATATGCTTTGTGCAGTAGAGGACTGGTGTTTCAGGAGATTAACAATTATGATCACCAGTCCTCTTCTGTCTCTGTAATACTCCACACAATCTTTTTTAAATTACTTTATTAACCTTTCCTCCTAGCACAGAAGTGCCCGATTACAGATAATATTTCAAAATCATCTGAGGTGTAAGTGTGTTTGATTTGCTCAGTAATTATTTGTCTACTTTATTACATTGACCAAGCACACAAGCTCCTTGACCAGTTTTATTTCAAGTCCAGTTAAGAACAGGGTCATATCATTTTGTGTGATCGTTCCCTTTGGGCCCTGGAGTACCTGAAATTTCACGTGGGAGCTGGTAGCTTGGACACAAATACCTCACACTTTAAACATGCAGAAATCAGTTGGTATGATATCATTTAAGGTGAAGGGGCCTGCTCATAAAGTAAAGGTTTAATGCCCATATGAAAAAGGTTTGTTGATTGTATTGAGTTTGGCTGAGATGGAGTTAGTTCTCCCTACATCATCTTTTGTAGTGGTTCAGTTTTGTCTGCTGCAGAGCTGGACTTGCACAGTACCAAGTCTGTGCTTTTCCAACATCCCCCTGCCCCGCCCCCCCCCCCCCTCCCCCTCCCACCCCGGTAGGCTGAGGGGTGGGCAAGATCTTGGGAGAGGACGTGGCAGAGACAGCTGACCTGAACTGACCAAAGGTGCCCCATATCTGGAGATATACAAAATGAGGCTTGACAGATCTCTGGGCAGCCTAATCTACTCGAGGATTCCCCTGCTTGCTGCAGAGGGGGTTCTCAGAATCAAAGAATTAACCAAGTTGGAAAAGACCTTCGAGATTGAGTCAAACCTATCACCTAATACCTTCTAATTAACTAAACGGTGGCACTAATTGCCTCATCCAGTCTCCTTTAAAACACTTCCAGGGATAGCAACTCCACCACCTCCCTGGGCAGCCCATTCCAACAGCCAATCACTCTTTCTGTGAAGAACTTCTTCCTAACATCCAGCCTAAACCTGCCCTGGTGCAGCTTGACACTGTGTCCTCTTATTCTATCACTTGGGTGCCTGGGAGAAGAGACTGACTCCCAGCTGGCCACAGCCTCTCTTCAGGTAGTTGTAGAGAGCAATAAGGTCTCCCCTGAGCCTCCTCGTTTGGAGGTCCCTTCCAACCCAGGCCATTCTATGAATCATATGATGTCAGCTCAGATATAAAAGCTAAGGTAAAGAAGGCAGCACGGGGGTATTCATTAATGGTATTTGTCCTCCAGAGCAACAGCTTCACATGTATTGAAGCCCTGCTTCCTGGGAAGCAGATGGATATCATCTACTGATGGCAAGTAGAGAATAATATCTTTGCTTTTGCTTCCACACATGCCCTTTGCTTTTGCCCTATTAAACTGCTTCTATTTTGATCCATGTCACAGTATCACAGTATCACCAAGGTTGGAAGAGACCTCACAGATCATCAAGTCCAACCCTTTACCACAGTGCCCAAGGCTAGACCATGGCACCAAGTGCCACATCCAACCTTGCCTTGAACTGCCCCAGGGACGACGACTCCACCACCTCCCCAGGCAGCCCATTCCATTGTCCAATGACTCTCTCAGTGAAGAACTTTCTCCTCACCTCGAGACGAAATTTCCCCTGTCGCAGCCTGAGGCTGTGTCCTCTTGTTCTGGAGCTGGCCACCTGAGAGAAGAGAGCAACCTCCTCCTGGCCACAACCACCCTTCAGGTAGTTGTAGACAGCAATAAGGTCACCCCTGAGCCTCCTCTTCTCCAGGCTAAACAACCCCAGCTCCCTAAGCCTCTCCTCGTAGGGCTGTGCTCGAGGCCTCTCACCAGCCTCGTCGCCCTTCTCTGGACACGCTCAAGCATCTCAGTGTCCTTCCTAAACTGGGGGGCCCAGAACTGAACGCAGTACTCGAGGTGTGGTCTGACCAGTGCAGAGTACAGGGGCAGAATGAATGTCTCTTGTTATATTTTCCCTCTGCCCTGTCTATCTAAAAAGGGAATTACGATAGAGCAATTTTGGTGGGCATCTGGCTCCCAGCCAGGGCCAAACCACCACATTTATTCATTGCATTGCAGATGCAAGACATTTAAGGATGGGCATAAATATTTGCCTTTCTCAATCTAAAAGGGTGTAAAAACCCTATGCATTTGTCAAATCATACTCTATCATAGTCATTTATTCGTAACAGTTCACACATTATTTCAATTTGAACCCCAACTATTAGCCCATTACCAGCTCCACTACTATGTGTAGCTTCATGCTAAATACATAGTGACCACAGAAAAATAGGCATTTCTCACAGAGACCTAGAGAAAACAAGAAAGCATGAAGATAAGAAATGCAATGAAAAAGTTTTCCTGCTCTAACTTTGCAAACTTTGGAGGAAATGAAAACAATGTTTACATTTTTTTAAAGTTGAAAATGCAATGAGATGAAACATGGTACATCAGTTTATTCCTGAGGGCCACCACTAGGATAAAAGCATAAAGCCTGGGGACTTTGTTTACTGTCCACAATCAACAAATCCTGAAATCTCCATATGCAGCAGGTTTCTAAAGCTCTGTTAGTAATACTGTTTATTGCTGGTCAACTCAGTCACCCATAGAATTACAGTGTAGGGTATGGATGCCAGTATTTTAGACCCGAAACGAGCATAAAAAACACAAAGTAAAATTCAGTGTCAGCACAAAGTTGACAGCGAATGATTATAACAGCTTCGAAGCTTGAAAAAGAGTGTAAATAACTAGGATCCCCCGCGGGCTCACTCAGCCTGCATACATAACAACTGTGATGGACAGCCACTATGGTAAAGTATTAAAAAAAAAAGAGTCACTCTGCAAAGATGCAAAAATTTCTCCTGCAACGAGTCTTAACTGTCACCTTTCTGACTAAATCAGCTACTTTTATAGAGAAAAAGTATCTATATTGTAAGGTGCACATTTTCAGTATGGGCTGCTACCCCACTAATATATTTTTCAGTGCTAATAAGCCCCAAGATTGTTTTTCTTTAAAACAAATGATTCAAAGCCACATGTTACCAAGTCCTTCCTCTCAACCATCACCCAATTAACTAAAGACACAATCCAGACTACAGAGAAAAATAACTTCAAACAAGGCATGTATATGCATGTAAGAATGAAAATATTCTTATTTACCAACACAGAAATATTAGTAAGCTTTTTCCTTGGGACATTTGTGCTCCTTACATATCTATATATACAAGTACAACATGCACATGTAGTAATGGCTTTCAAGTGCTGGCAAATTGCAAGAGGGTAGATGCACTGTCAGATGTGTGACAGCACTGTGATTATGTAGTCCCTTCATAGTTTCTGGCTTAAGCAAGGGAAATAGGATTTTAACAGCAAACACAAGCATATGCCTACAAATTACTGATTTAAAAAAAATAATTAGCAAACTACTTAATTAACTAATTTTTTTTTTTAAACCATATTTTATTCCATGTAACCTTTCAATTTTGGATTATAAAAAAAAAATCCCAAACAGCAGGTACTAACACTTTCCTCCATTCTGCTTGCATTTATCTGAAGTAAGTAAATGACTTGAAATACCAGCCATTGGTCAACGGACCATCGTTCTGAGAGCTTGGTTTTAACTTAATCTAAACAGGAGCTCATAAATATGACATCACAGAGACATTTGTGATGATCAGGCAGTAACTACTGAGACAAACAAGTACATCCAACCAAGAGAAAAGAAAAATTCTCTCATGAGATAGTATAAACTCTGATTAAGTTCATATTAAGTTATGAAACAAGAGAACTTCTCATCCTGTAAGATATTAAATGCTCTCTTGCTTTACTGAGTGTAAACAGATTAAAATGTTTGACACCTTGTAGGTTGTGCTGATTGGAGAATTGGACACATAAACTCTAGTTTTCTAATCTTATGAAGGGAAACAGTGACTACTAGATCTCTGAAAATCCTGAACATTTTCAAGGATGACCCTCGGCAAAGGGCTTATGTTCACCTATAGCTACACAAACCTTATATTTTGCTGACACTTTTTGATCTTAACTGCTGTTTATTCAGAAGCTTGCAATTTCTCTCTCCACTTGAAAGAACAGTGACATCCAAAGGCCAGCATAGGTGCAAGTATTTGGTTTAGGCCACTTCATCTACTTTGTGCTACAAAAATGTATCAGGTATCCAAGAATTTCCCTCAAAATTAGGGCATATGAACGGTGGGACAGAGTTTTGCAGTATTACTCTATTCAGGGAAACAGAACTCCAACATAACAGCTGACTTGGTAGAAATATCAAATGTATCCTAGTTCTTTATTATATCATGTAGCTGAAGGCTGTGAGGCCATCCAGCGAGACTTGGACAAACTAGAGAGCTGGGCACAGAGGAACCAGATGAGTTTCAATAATGACAAGTGCAGAGTCCTGCATCTGGAGAGGAAGAATAAACTACACCAGTACAGGCTGGGAGGTGATCTGCTGGAGAGCAGCCTTGTGGAGAGGGACCTGGGCGTCCTGGTGGATAACAAGTTACCCATGGCACAGCAATGTGCCCTTGTGGCCAAGAAGGCCAATGGGATCCTGGGGTGTATTAAGAAGAGTGTGTCCAGCAGATCAAGGGAAGTTTTCCCCCTCTATTCTGCCCTGGTGAGACTTCATCATGAGTACTGCAGTTTAAGAGGGACATGGATTTGCTGGAGAAGGTCCAGCAGAGGGCTACAAGGATAATTAGAGGACTGGAGCACATTCCTTACAAAGAGAGGCTGAGGGACCTGGGGCTTCTTAGTCTGGAGCAGTGAAGACTGAGAGGGGATTTAATAAATGTTTATAAATACCTGAGGACTAGGTGTGAGGAGGGAGGGGGCAGGCGGCTCTTACTTGCTCCCTGGGATAGGACAAAGAGCAATGGATGTAAGTTGCAGCACAAGAGTTTCCACCTCAATGCAAGAGGGAACTTCTTTACTGTAAGGCTCACAGAACACTGGAACAGGCTCCCCAGAGAGGCTGTGGAGTCTCCTTCTCTGGAGACTTTCAAGGCCTACCTGGATGTGTTCCTCTGAGACCTGAGCTAGGTTGTATGGTCCTTCTCTGGTAATGGGGTTGGACTCAATGATCTCTTTGTGTCCCTTCCAACCACTGACATCCTGTGATCCTGTGGCGAAGGTGGGCACCCAGTGCTTGCTTTGTGGGCTGTTTAACTTCACAGGCTACTTTCAACTGATTGACAAGACCAGCTTAATAGAGAGTTTTAAGAAGTTCTCTGCACTTCAGCCTACCCACAAAAAAACTGGCAAAATAATCACCAGCCCATTAACTATTTTTTATTCCTCTAGGAAGAAACCAGTTTTATAAGATTAAAGATATGGAAGTCATGCCCAATTTCACAATTTACATCTGATCTGGTAGAGTTCCAACCCAAAGGAAATGATAGCTCCTTTTCTATTTTATCTTGACACCACGCTGGTGGCTTTCAGAACATGAGACCATAATGAAAATTACATTTGCTAATTCCACCAACTACAGGCAGGTTATTTCTGACTTGGGCCAGAGGCCTTTCCTTCTTTGAAAGAACAATAGGATACGGCACCAACACAATTAAACAGTTGTATTCACAGCAAAACAAAAACTCTCAACAGTAAAACTCAAAGCTGTCTTTTAAAGCTCGCTCTTAGGAATGACCAACCAAGCAGCAAGCAGAATAGCACTTGTTAGCCATGCTAAGTGAAGCCAGATTTGCAATCCACAGAAATAAAAGGCAGAACAGTAGATATAGAAGACACCATTCCATACCAAAATTAGCATAACCCAGCACATCAGAATATTAAAATTTAACCAGGATTTCAAACCATCCTTGTATCAGCAGCAGAGTTGTGTCACAGGATTTTTATTGGTTCAGCAGGATAGGCATAATTGTATCAATATTTTAATGCTTGATGCATACTGTCTGTGATAAATTGCTTGCATAAATAAAAAGCACCAATATTCAATTGTCAATGAAATAATCGCACATCCTAGTTCTTTATTATATCATGCATTATTTAATTACAATAATCAGAATCCTTTTAAAGGTAAAGCAAGATTAAAAAGGTTTTGGTTTATTGGATCTATATATTTGATTTACACTTTATATGTTAGCTTTCCATTAAGAATTTATAAGGCATCAATTGAAATGGTGATATTATAAGAGTTTATTCCATTTGTAATTAGCACAGTACTCTTAAAGTACTCTGGCTACGAGAGATAATATTTCAGTATTTTAATGAGCTTTTTAAGTATAATTGATGTAACAATCATTGAATTACACATTTCTACCTGAAGAATAATGAAGGAAACATTTTAATAAGAAATGTAATCATTATTAGCAAATGATCTACTAAACTGCCATTTACTGACATTTAAAAGCCTAACAGCACAAAACTGCATTTTGTACATCTGCATCGCTACAGATGATTATTGTTTCAGTTGCTCAGGCTTTCTGGGATAACTCTCTGTCAGGTTTTTGGGGTTTGTTTTTCAATTTAAGAAACCTTTCTTTAAACTTACAATTGTCAGCTTCCTCTGGAAAATATGGGGCTTGACATGTATACGGATAATTTAAACAAATTAGCCCCTTTTCAGCCTTCAGCATTTTTTCAGTATAAAAGGTCTCATTCTTGGGAGTATTCACACTTGCATCAGCTTGATTTTGATGAATGCCCTGTAACCTTCCTGATAGCACTTTAGACATGGCAATCCCACCATGGCACTCACAACAATGTGTGAAGCTACAACTTTTTTTTTTTTTTTAATTAAAAACAAAATAAAACACTCCCAAAAACCCAGCCCTTGAGTTTTGGGACAGTCCCTGCATATGTGCCACAAGAAACACAGGACACTTCTCCTTGCTCACTTGTCCACATGCACTCAGCTTCTCAAAGCATTATTTTTTCACATCATTCTTTTTTCCACATGTCTCCATCTACCTGCTACCTCACAACACAGAGAAAACTTCTCCTCCTCAACTGCTTGCACTTTAGTTCACAATATGCTCCAGTGAGAGGTGCTCTCCAGGGCAGAAAACTGTTCAAAGGACCAAAACAGTCTCTACAAAATAGATGGTAGAGGTGGAAAGCAACAACATCCCACTATCATATGGGAAGTCACCTGGACATCACAGATGTGAAGTGAAACAACGGCTACTGAGGAATAAACATTTATCAGTCTCTAGGCTCACCTGATGTAGGATGAATGGAGATCTATGAACAGATACTCTGCTCTGTAACAGTACAATGCCATTATATTGCACAGTAGAAATTCATGTTTACCTGAACCCCTTAGTTTCTTATTTAACTCAGTGTGATATACATAGTTGTGTGCAAGTCAGGCAACTCTGCAGTTTGCATGAAGGGAGAAAGTTTCTGCTAGATTTAGAAACAATCTTTAAAAAATAGAAAAGGGGAACAAATTACTGCAATACACAGACATAAACAGTATGCACAAGATGTGATCTTAAAGATACTACTCAGCTTGCACAGAGCTAAGGTGCAGACCCGTACAGCACTTGGTTTAAGATATTTCTAAGTTCAAAGCAACAGGAAGTTCCTTGCTTTTAAACAGATAGTTCTATAATCTCTGAGCAATATTGACATATCATTGCAGCACGGTGCTAGACAGCATTGCTTCACCATAGGGAGGTCCAATTTAAAGGGGAGGGGGGAAAGTTCCACTCTATTATTTGTAAGTGGCAACTCAGTCTCTGAATAAAAATTGGGAATGCAAATGCACATAACAATAATCTAGTGAAATATTATTAGCATGAGGTTTCTCTCTCATGACTGGAGCTCCCACAGCCATCCACTAGGTAGAAAATCCCCTTGTTCCATGAAAGTCCTAAAAATTTCCTTTCCTGCTTTGTACATGAAGAAGAGTCTAGAAAAAGGGACAGAAGGTGGTCTGAACATAAAGGTAACACCTTGCTAATAACATTCTTTGCCAGCAGTAACAGAGAGATTTAAGAAATTCTACTGTAATCCAAACACACCCTCTCAAAAAAAACCCAACCCAAAACCAGCAAAAACTACAAGCACACAAAAACCCCCACCCTACAAAAACCACAACAACAAAAAACCAGAACCCCAAACCACCCAACCATGAAGCTAAGAAAAGATGAAATTAGTATCCTCTCCAGGAAGATCTCTGCACACAGATAATTAGTTCCTATTCATAACACCACCTAAGGTAATTCAGACTCATCAAGATACTTATGTCTGGTACCTGGACTGCCTCATTATAGTATCTGAAAAGATTATAAGGAGAACTTCCTTGAATGAGTAGTAATACATTAGGAATCCTTCTGCTCCTTTAGGATGAGCAGGATTAAAAGGTATGGATGGGAAGTAAGATCATCCTTTTGGGTGGTCATACATCAGAAGCTGCTCACCTACATCAGGGAAGCTTTGCTTTCATGTGTGAAAAAGGAGGACTTACAGATCTTCGTTGCAGGTCAGACTGCTTCAGATCACAGCTCAGCTTTCACTTGTACATTCCCTCAGTGTCCCAAAAAGTTGGTGCTCTTATTTGCATAGCATAACTTTCTTTTCAGATTTGGAAAAAAGGACAGAGGACTCGAGGAAAAAATAAAAGTAATTTATTCCCTGAGTCAGAGTTGTTTCACATAGAACAGGCTTTTTAATGCCAAAAATCTGCAAAGAAGACACAGTCATAAACTTATTGCCAAAAGCCTTGCAAGGAGCTACTGGAGACCCTATAGGATGTGCACTACATCTCCAATCCCTGTGCATGAAGGACAATGAAAAACAGTCTCTGCTCTCCCCTTGCTCAGGAAGAATGTTTCTGTACATCTTCACTTGGCAACAAAGCCTTTTAAGATTCCCCAGCATGGCTTTAGCTGGGTCTTCTGAAAACTGGAAGCATTCCAGGACAAAACTAACTCATATTATCATTAAACAAGGACTGGAGAGACTTTCATACGTGGTCTTACTGTACAAAAAACCTTTTTTAAAGTAAAACATGTATAGAAATTATATCCTATATATATACCTCCAGGCTCATAAATAAGAGACATTCTGAAAATCTTAGCTGTTGCAATGATTTAAGTGAGCTACCAGGGAATATCAGCAAAAGTGACATAGAAACCAGAAGTGGACAAAGGCGAGTAATAAAACCAAGAAAAAAAACCTTAAGCTCAAAATAAATCAAAACTGGCTTCACTGATGTGTTTTCATTGCTTAGAGATGTAGTGCCGTTCTCATCTTGTTAATTCCAGTTCAGCATTTCTTGGATATATACCTTTTATAATTTTCTGTCTATTTATAATGAACAACATTTTTCAACGTAATTTTGTAATAAAAATGTTTCCTTTTTTCTCATTACCTATGAACAAGATCCTGCACAGCTACTGAGCATGCTTGCACTGTGTATAGTGTATCATCTCTTTCTTAGCATTTAATCTCTTCATAGTCTACAGATGTCAAGAGGTTCAGATTAAGCTTGTTAAGGATCTGCTTCACTCTAACTCACTGATGATTATTTATTTAGCAGTTTTATGTAACCCTGTCATTGATAAGCACTCTATTAATTTGCCGAGGGACAAATCAACACTAGTTATTTTTCTACTGGCTATTAGATTCAGTGCTGCTGTTTGTTACAAACCACTTGCCAGTTAATTATAAATTATGGGTCCTCTTTGCCTATATTAATTGATATCTCCTCTGCCTTTGTAATACTAGACAAATAAATTAAAGGCAAGATTTATTAAGCAGTGCATGTCTTCCATCTCTTGATTAGTATTCTTTACTTTTTAAACATTTATACTTGTTTATACAGATTTGACGGCAGAACAGTACATTAGAGAACTGATCCTTGGGGTGTTTTGGGGAAGACAGGAAGACTTATTTAGCAGCTTCCCACAAATTAGGTCGAAGTGACACACTATTTAAGTTAGGCAATTTTTAAGTGCTCCTTTTGATTTACTAAAGTCTTAGATTACACTGTTTTCCTCTATAAACATAACATACACATATTTTACAGAAATTGTGTGCACTTGTCGGCATTCAGCAAGCACCATGTATAAACCGCTGCGTTCTGTATGCATAGCATTTGTGTCTCTAAACAGCTATGCTGGAGTGAAAAAATGCACATGGGTATGGACAGATGCACACATCTCTATAGATCCAGCTCATACCTCAGACAGTACATTCTCTTTCAGTTATCTTCATGCAGAAACAAAGGATTTTTTGAACAGTTTCATTATCCAAACCTGAAGATGTAATGAGTGGTTTCAGAACAATGGAATGTGGCCATTTTTAATTTGCATGTGTATAAATTATATAAAGTAATGGCATAGTCTCCTCCATTTATACATGATGACTACCTACAAGGAATGCACTCTTTTGGAAAGATGCTCACATGCCAGAAAGAAGTGAAAAAGTCAACATTTGTGCCATGTACTTTTGGAAAAAACCTCCTAATTCTTTTGCTGTGTTGCTAGCATCAAGCATAGAAGCATAAAGCAAAATGCAGTTCTGGAGTAACTTCTCTGGTTTCAAAGGAAAAAGGCACTCTTAAATACACTGGCACTGAAACTGGCCCACTCTCCAACCCAGCCTTTAAAGTCTACCCTTCACGTGACAACGATGTGACACATTCAAGTGTTCATCAGGGTTATAAAAGGTTTTACCCTCCTGCCACTAGACAGGTGCCAGGAACTATTGATCCCAGAGATTACATTTACATTACAAACTTAACTATGGACAGTTTTAAATGCAATTAATAGCTTCATCTGCAGTGCCCAAAGTGTTTTGCTATATTTATTATGTTAGATAAATCCAAAGAATGCACACTCATGGCCCAGTGGATGAATGCATTGCGTATTGAGTGTCCACAGGCAATACCTCTCTCATTAATTAACTCCGATTGATTAGTATGTGTGTATGGGTGTGTATGTAAAAGGATACTTATTTGTAAAAATAACAATTTTATAACTTTTTGAACAGGATTACGTTGAAGAATCGAGTTGCCAGAACAATGTCAGAGCCACAAAACCCAGAACCCATACAACACTTGAAAGCAAATATGAATGCAGTGTGATTAGGCTGATCTCTCTTTAAGAAGTTGCAACTGGACCCAAGCTGCTAGGCACATGGACAGCACAAGAGAACAAGTACAGTTAGGGAAAGTAGGCAAACTGAGTGTAAAAACTGCTTTTTGGGTCTTAAACGGGAGCAACAGACACTAGAGATGAAAACCAGTTGAGAACTGTGGTCAGAGTTTAATTGAATACAGACCAGCTTGGCTGTTTTTGAAAGGAAAGGCAATTGTCACTCATGAAATGCGAAAGAGAAAAAACCTGTGAGAAAGTGTTTAGGAGGACAGAGAGATGGACACTTTATTGTCTGTGCAATATGGAGATGTTACTAGGAAAGGGGTTGGGGGTTAGAGTATAATGTGCTGCAAAGCCAGCATCTTCATTACACCTCTGTGTTCAGCTTTAAGCACCAGATCACTGCAGAGCAATGGATTCTTGTCCAGTCTGCAAGTGCAAGCAAGTGGGTGAAACTACACTGAGACCCTGTCAGTTGCAACTCAGTGCTGCATCAAAGATCTGTGGTGATGTCAGTGGTTCCAAGGTAAGGAATGCTTAAAACATTTAAAATAAGACAGGAAATAACCTGAACTGTTGCTGTAAACCATTTTCCCCCCAATTCATGGAAGTTTGAGCAGCTTTCTTGTTCTATTTTCCATTTTCTTTCAGAAGAAATGCAAAATTGAGGCCTTGACCACTCAAGGTCATTAAAAATCCCATTAACCTTTCCACAAGGTAGGGCTTAAGTAGGGTTAATTAAGCAATATTGCTTCACAAGGGTCTGAAAAAGCATTTTTTCTTTCTAGTTTCAATATATATGCCAGTAGGTTTGCATGTCTCCCACAAGTTTTGTTTTACATTTTGGGTCATGTTGCCAAAAAAAAAAAAAAAGCCACCAAAAAAACAAACAAAAAACTCAAGCAACCCAAACCAAAACACACACACACAAAAAAAAAAAAAAAAAAAATCAGAAAACCATGCATGTAATATATACACTGAAGTATATGAGTTCCATATGTCTCACTGAAAATTATATCCATGCCCTTTTAAGTGAGACTCAACGGCCAATAGAATGGCTTACACACCATACAAAATGCTTTGCAAAAAACTCTTATCACTATAATGTATTAAAAAAAACCCAAACATAAAGAGAACAAAAACATACCACCACTCCCTGCCCCCCCCTCCAAAAAAAAACCAAGAAAAAACCAAAGCCAAACTCACTGAGTCATTTTCTACAAGGCATAAATAATAATTTACATTTATTCATTGCTGGGTGCTGTAGGCAGTCTCGAAAAAGAACTCAATGCAAGTATAAATCAGTCATAAAAAGTGAGAGAAATATGATAAACTACATATTAGGCCAGAGAAAAATCTGCCATACAATGCTTGGAAACTGTCACTATACAAGAGGAATCTGTGACTTCCATCTGTAACTGCCTTCAATCATCTTCTTCCATACCCTTCATCAGAGCACCCCATACATATCATTATTCTAGAATTATCAGCATATACAGATAATAATAACCAGGCAGAATCACATTTGCAAGGTTGTTCTTTTTAAATACAAGGGGAAAATATCTCAGAATAATGCAAAAACCAAACTTTTTTTTTTTTTAAAGTAGGAATCCAAAATTGTTTGCAGACAGGAATTGTAGCAGAGGCATAACACCATCCTCTGTGCTATCTAGTTCTGTGTAATTGTATAATGAAGCTGAGCCCTGTTTGGGCATTAACTCTCTTGAGTTGGTAAGTCATAGCAAAGCCACCTAAAAAGCATGTAGGAAAATAAACTTTGCAGCCTGTCTTGTTCAAGAAGTTATTATGCAATTAATTAAATCAGACAGTAGAAAATTCAAAATGGATAACACTTCCTTACAAATAGACTACAGGACTTCCTGCCACAAGATAGCCCCGCTAACAATTTAGCTCAGTTAAAAACATTAGACATTTATGTGGCTAGCAAGCATATACAAGTGCAGTAATGCCAAACTAAAACACAAGGAGGGCTTCACCTCCCACAGCAGCAGCAATACTAAGACAGGTGCTTTTTATGTGGGAGGATTATTAGAAGGTATGTATTTAGCATAAGAATCTTTCTTTTCCTGAAATCCTTCAAATTGAATACAACTAGGTGACAAGAACAACTGCTTCCACCCAGCTTTGGGTGTACTGAGAAAAGTCTCACTTTAAATACTCACCTATCAGAGCTACGTTTCATGGCTAAACTGTATATAGAATAGTGTGTCAGTGGCACGAATGTTTCCCAATGAAATGAACTAAACATCACATGCCATCTGGCTTGGTTTGTGACTGTAAAACACAGTGATACTTGTCAAATAGAATATACAAATTCAAGTCTATTTATCTAAATAGTTGAGTGGGAAATCCAAATATTTTAGTTCTCGACTTCATCCTACCTTGGATAAAACTAGTTGATGTTAGCGGCAGCCCTTAATCCACATTAGGATGTACAAAGATGGACCTATACAGAATTTCCTTGTTTATGAACTATGAAAACATAGCCTTACACTTTCCAGGTTGGTTGTGGAGATACAGAGGATTCAGGCATTGCACACTCATACAAATGGTACTTGAGGTCTTACTGAACACCAATACAAAACTTCATTGTTCACCCAGAAATCCAACCTCTCCTCTTCCTCCAGAATCTTTAAACATAATTAACAAGACTCATGATGTACACAGTATGATCTCCATGCTATATACAGAGAATTCAGAAGTGGAGGTGATTTCTCAGAGCCACAGATAAATTCAGTATTATAGGCAGAATTAGAACACAGTTTTAGCTCGCAAACCTATGTTTGTACCACTAGATCATACTTCACTATAATATTACCTGATGGGACCCATGTTTATTGAAAGTGAAGTATATATTTTCTGCTAGACTGGAAAATACTACTTTTTTTCCCCCTCTGTTAATATTCATTTTATCAGTTGTGTATCTGAAAATCATTATTACTGTTGTCTGGGGATTTCATTAACACTACAACCCCACCCCACCCCACCCCCCCCCCCCGAAGAAAATTCTGATGCAATGCTGACTTTAAATGGGTAAATTCCCTGTTGTGGGTTTTTTTTTTCCTTTTCTCTCTCTCTTTTTTTTTTCCTTCGTCTTTTTTTTTTTTTTTCCCCAGAAAGGTTGGATAAAAGACCTATAAAATAAATGCTGAGTGAATAGGACTCTTGAGCTATAGAACTTGTGCTGTGAAAATTCTACTTTGTCTGGCAAACACCATTAAACAGGAATCTATGAACAGCATTTTTTTTTTCTATTTCATACAGGGGGAAAAAAGAAATCAGATCTGACCCAGTGACTTCGATGACAATGGTAAGAGTTCTACTTTGTACAATAAGTTATAAGGACAGAATTTTTACTCTTGGGTGGGCATTTTAACATTCCTAGCAACACAGTTTCACTACTAGACTTGCTGAGATCACTTACTAGAGCTCTGGTTATTGGCACCAGTAACTCTGGTATGTCAAAGTAGCCCTGAGGAACCTTTTTTTCTTTTCATGTTAGTTTCTAAATTACATAACACAATTAAGAAAGTGCTGTCAAAGTGCAGACTACTATCACTCTCATCTCAGTTTTTGAATGCTTTCTGCAATTTGAGTTTTAGGTACACAGACTTCATACTTCCATGATAATTTAGGTCATTCCAACTGGAATGAAAAAACAGGTGTCAGTGGTGAAGTGCCTGGAGGCTATCAAAATAACTTACTGTGTCACCTTGTCCTCCTAATGATCCTTATGTATTTAACATAAACATCATAAAAGTAAGTGCTTATTCAAGCAAGGCCACTACATATGTTTACCCGGCCTTGTTTTTTAATTTGCACTGACTATAAAAGAAGAGGGGAAATGTTGACTTACACAATGAAGCATCAAACTGCGGATTTGGAAGTTTGATGCTTGCTGCTATTTCAAGCAAACTCCAGAAGCTACTCTTGTGGAGGGTTGTGGGAGTCTAAATCGTCTCTCCCTTGTTCATCAACAAAGATAAAGATTGCCTTTGTTATCCTTCTGGGCTCAGCGGAGGTGCCTGGCTGAATGCTCAGGGATGCAAATCGACAGAGATACAGCACCTTTGTGGACTTCCCAGACTCAGCTCAGGTTCCTGGCCAAAAGCTCAGAGATGCAAATCGACAGATACAGTGCCTTCGGACTTACCGGACCTCAGCCTAGCTTGAATACCCAGGACGTGCATGTCTTACAGCCGCTACTCTGAAGAGCTATGTGTGGATTATGTGTATTGGGGCTATGGAGAGGTAAGCGGCACAGGGAGGGGGTGGAGGCCCCCCCACCCTGGTCCCGCTGGCCACCGGACCCCTGCGAATGCAAGAATACGCAGGAAGATTTCCTGGGGAGCTGCACCTGGACACCGATCTAAAAGACTGTTTTAAAAGACATTAGCAATGCCTGCCAAGGTGTGCACCTCCACCAGAGCACCTCCAGAGGAGCAACTCCACCAGAACCCCTGACGACTTCCACAGAAGAACATCCCTGGGCCTCACCCACGTGTCTCCCTCTCCCCCCACCTTCATCTGATCCCTGCTCTTTTCCTTCTCTTTTTCTCTGTTGTTTCCTCCCTCTCTCTCTCCCCTTTTCTCTCTCTCTCTTTCTCCCCCCCTTCTTTCTCTCTCTCCCCCTCTCTCTGTTTTGTTCAACTTTATCCTTTAATAAATAGTTTTGTGGTGATACGTGGTCTCGCTTGCACCTTAATTTCACAAAACAGACATCCATAAGAACAGATCTTGCTCCTCTGGACAGAGATATTGCTAGTCTCTGTTCTCCGGACCTTGACAAGGGTCATAATGGCACACACACAGCCTATTTTGAGACGGTCTCTTTTCTTACAATGCAGTGTGCTTCTCATAATAATATCCAGCATTTATATTGGTATTTAAATCTTTTAAGCATAGTAGCAACAACTCATTAATCCCCACAACACCCTGTAGGGTAGGTAAGTACTATTATCTCCATTTTATAAAGTGAGAAAGTGAGACAGAGGGGTAAAAGTGACTTAGTAGAAGGCACTCAGCAATTTATAGGCAAAATTCAAAATGAAAATACAGAGAGTTCCTGGATCCCAGGCCTATGCTCTGTCCACTCAGCTAGACCTTGTTACCTTCTCACAAGAACTAGTGCCTGACTCACTGAGACAACGCTTGTCCAAAAATCTTTGTACTGCCCAGCATGCACTGCTTCCATTCTGTGCTGAAGACTTTTCAATCACAGCAATATCAAGCATGAAACACTTGTGCAGGCTCCATCTTTGGAACCCCTCAAGACCTAACATGACAAAACTCTGAGCAATCTAGTCTGATCTAATAGATGATCTTGCTTTAGGCAGGATGCTGGATTACTCTGAGGTATTACCCAGCCTGAATTATCCTATTTTACGAAGTAGATGTTCTCAGTGATGGTTACAAGTTTTCCCTCACATCGCTCTGTCAGCTCTGACATCCAGGTTCTTCCATTAGGTGCTTTGATTACACCTGAACTTTGGCAAGGATACCTACACATGGTACTATGTCTGCACCAACATGAATAAATGTAATGGCATCACATGCCATTTAGCAGTGAACTAAAATGTTAATTCTGTAGACTACTTCTCTGTTTGTATCCAAAGTTAAAATGACCACCAAGTATAATCTTTTCTATGGAAGAAGACAACCTATAGATTTTCTTCTATCTGTTTTTTCTAGCAAAGCCAGTAAAAACTGAAAAAAACAAAATCTTGGGGTTTACTGTTAGGGTTGCCAATAGATAGGCTAAAGGTACTTAGATACACAAGTCCATGCTCCGTATTACAGGACAGAAATACATTCTATCCCTGTGCAGCCCTGTCTTTGTAAACAGCACTTTATTCAAATCCAGGAAGAAGTTTGCAATAGCAATATAGATACTCCTGGAATGATTCTCTGTTTAATAACCATCCCTGTTGTAGTATCAGAGGTAAGATCCAAACCGATAGCTCAGATCCCCAGAGATGCTCAATCTCCTCAGCAGTAGCTAGTTATTTAGGGAAGATGAAGCTTCTTTGGGGAAAAAAAGTAACAAAGTTTTTAGGAGTGCCTGGTGTCCTGCAGTTCCTACTAAAATGAAACTGAGCTGTTTGGGAACTTTTGTTATTTCATTCTGATGCCTAATGGGAACTGTTGGATGCAAAATTGTTTTAGGAATTGAGCTTTAAACATCCTCATCCACTCCCCTGCACTCCTATAAAAGACAGTTAGTATCCTTTTGCATATACTTCAGAAAATAGAAGAAATTACAATATTCTGACTACTCGAAAGTAAAATTAGCAGCCACATAGTCAAACAGGAGACAAAAGATGAGTCTATGCTAGAAGCAGATATTGCTGAAATGTAAGTGTATGCTTTTACGTACATATGTTGCTGTTCAAAAGCCTGGTTCCCTGTTGCCTTATTCTGTTCACAGCTACTTAAGTTAAAAAAGAAGGTTTTTTAAATGCAACACTGATAGTATGATTACCTTTCATTGTGCTTGTAATCCCTCAAGGGAAAAACAGTGGATATCAAGCAGTAAATTTTACCTGATATGACCGTTGTTTTATTCCAAAACTTACCTAAATCCAAGCAGACTATTCTGTATTGAACTGTGCTTCATCAAGATTAAGGATACCCCAAGAAAATTCAATAGGAGCATCTCAGAGACATGAATTTGTATGAATTTTTTTTCTTCTATTTTTCCTTCTCTGTGCTTTTTCTAAGCTACATTTAATATTCTTAGAAATTATATTCAGAAATTTCTACAAATGAACTTGCATTCAGCTAGCAAGGGCTGTCTGTTAGACACTTGTTGAAAACGATGCATTCTTGCACTTTAAATAAGTGTCATTGTTCAACCAGCACACCGAGAAGTTCTCCATTAATCTGTCTCCTGAACATCCCAGTGTGGTGCTTTACCACACCAGAAAATGGCTGGACTTGGAGAAGTGGCAAAATTAGCACAGCAGCAGACTTTCTCAGGTTAGGAAAGAACACAGCATGATAATGTCAATAGTCTTTTAAAATACTAAATATATATATATATATACACACACACATATATAGCTGTTACATACATCACTGTCTACAAGGTTCACATTTGTGATTACAGAGAGTAATACAGACAAAGCCACTACGGTTAAATCCTTTGTGAGGAGTTATTAAGCTGTTGACAATATGAGAATCAGATGAATTTACCACTGGTTCAGTAATTGTCTTTCATATATGAGCAACCCCCTACATACAACTTTTATGATTCATCATATTTATTTTTTGTTTCCTCAAGCAACATCTTTTATTAGTTGTACACTCACTACAGAAATTTAATTTCTGCAAGAGAACAACAAAACAGTTGATTATTATTATTGAGAATCTGGTACAACACAGAGTGAAATAAAATCTATAAGGCATTAAAATGACAGATTAGGCAAGAGCTGTATTCATTTACAAGTGTTAGAACATCATGTTAATGCCTCACAAGCACAACATAAAATGAAAATCAACTCTTTCATGCTGCTATACTAATACTGCAAAGCTCCACGGAGCACAAATAGTAGTCCCTGTTAAAGTGGCACTGTCCTTTTGTAGGGTTTACATGCAGCAGGTTTATCAGTAACTCTTGATAGAAAACTCCCTTCCAGTACTTGCTAGCCATAAGCTAGCACTTATTAATTTAAAGAAGATTACTATTGATCTCTGCTAGACCATGTGTATTAACTCACCCCTTAACACAATTTCAGAATTTGTGCACAAATTTTTTATTTTTTTTTTAAATTTTTTTTTTTTAGGTTAGAAGTGTTCACTTAGAAAGTATTCTATTAAAATTTTACTTTCTCTAATTACTGCAAGGCTACCACATCTGGATGTACATTCACATGAAATTTTACTGCAGCTTTATTGACTATAAATATCTTCGACATAGAGTGACAGGACATGCAAGTATCACAGTATCATCAGGGTTGGAAGAGACCTCACAGATCATCAAGTCCAACCCTTTACCACAGAGCTCAATGCTAGACCATGGCACCAAGTGCCACATCCAACCTTGCCTTGAACAGCTCCAGGGACGGCGACTCCACCACCTCCTCGGGCAGCCCATTCCAGTGTCCAGTGACTCTCTCAGTGAAGAACTTTCTCCTCACCTCGAGCCTAAATCTCCCCTGGCGCAGCCTGAGGCTGTGTCCTCTTGTCCTGGTGCTGGCCACCTGAGAGAAGAGAGCAACCTCCTCCTGGCCACAACCACCCCTCAGGTAGTTGTAGACAGCAATAAGGTCTCCCCTGAGCCTCCTCTTCTCCAGGCTAACCAATCCCAGCTCCCTAAGCCTCTCCTTGTAGGGCTTGTGCTCGAGGCCTCTCACCAGCCTCGTCGCCCTTCTCTGGACACGCTCAAGCATCTCAATGTCCTTCCTAAACTGGGGGGCCCAGAACTGAACACAGCACTCAAGGTGTGGTCTAACCAGTGCAGAGTACAGGGGCAGAATGACCTCCCTGCTCCTGCTGGCCACACCATTCTTGATGCAGGCCAGGATGCCACTGGCTCTCTTGGCCACCTGGGCACACTGCTGACTCATGTTCAGGTGGGTATCAATCAGTACCCCCAGATCCCTCTCTGTTTGGCTGCTCTCCAGCCACTCCGACCCTAGCCTGTATCTCTGCATGGGGTTGTTGTAGCCAAAGTAGGAAGACCTGAGATAGTCACTTTGCTCACACTAATCCAATCACTAGTGCACATATTTGATGGCATTTGTATCCTTTTGATCATATTCCATACTATTAATGTTATGATTTTCCTGGACATTCCACCGTTCTTTACGCTAACACTCATGCTTCACAGCTGGGAAGTAAGAGAATGATGTGCTGCTTTGGGATGTGATGTTATTTCTACAAACTGCACTGTATCTTGAGAGAAAGAAATTGGTGGATTTTACTTAGTATTAACAAATATATATACAAGTTGCTCAAATTTGATTCTCAGTACAGTCTCAAAGATTAAACATCTGAGGGATGTTTATACTAAGAGCGATGCATGTCACTCCTATGGACAACGGGGCTATATCTGTACAAAAGTTAACACAGCCTGAAAGAAGAACTGAGGTGGGTAATGAATGCTGTGTATACCTTGCTGTGGACACAACTATGCCCTGCTTACATTTAGCTATAATTTTTATATGAAGACATCTTTTGACCAGGTGAAGAGGAGCACAAAACAGGTCTCAGCCCTGGTAATGAAGTGGAAGGTGAACATCAGACCACCACAAGTGAGAAGAGAAAGTGATGCTTATGTCATTCAGGAAGAAATAAAATGGAGGAGGAACAGTCACAGTAATTTTTTCTCCTCAAGGCAAGGTAGGTATCTAATTCCCAGTCTCTTGTTTCATCACTTACTTTTGGTTCCAGTCACGAGGGGAATATAACATAGGGAAGAATAGCATGACAATTAAATTATGCATCTAAACCAAATAAATTGCAAATAGGAGGAAGTGCAACTATCCTTATTCTGAAAAATGCTGTAAGAAAATGAATGTTACACACACATTCTACTTCATTAAGGGTTAACCCTTTTTTTGTGTAATATCTCTTGAATATACAAATAGCAAACTTTCTGATCTGACAAAGTAACTAATTTCTAGGAAAGGCAGAAGCAATCTGATACACTGTGATGCTGGATAAGTCTGTAAATTACTCAAGTCATGGAAGGTTGATTTTTATCCCAGTTATTATATACTACCCTTTGATGAGATTATAACAAAAATTAAAAAGAACAGGAAATAGCACATTTCAGTCACACCAGCAATAACACTACTTTTTTTTCCCCATTTGTTTACCTCAAAGTGCAATATGACAAACCTCTCTAGTTCCAGTTCTAGATTTAACAAGTGAAAAGCTAATTTCACATCTACATTTGTCATAAGATTGTATCTTTGACCAGAAGCAAACGTACTAGTTTGTAACTTAGAGGCTCAAGTACAGCAGTACAGCATACATATCATACAGCTCCTACCCATGCCAGAGTCAGGCAAGCTAAAATCCTGGAGAGCTACACCCAAATATTTATTTGGTGCACTTTTGCAAAGCAGATACCACAAAACAGGTAACACTCTAAAAGCACTCTCAAGGTTCACTAAAGCCAAACACTCCCCCAAACACCTGGGGCAGAGGGGAAGATGCACTCTTAAACAAGGCATAAAGATATACTTAGAAAGTTGACAGAAGAGAAGTTGATATTTGCAAGACACAACCAGTGGTGGAGATCTACTTAAATATTTATCCAGAAATCAGTAAATGACATGATATAAAATCCTAAAAAAGCATCAAGAAATAATGAACAGTGCTTTCCCCAAAGGCATATCTTGTAACAGGATTTCCCTTTTCTTTGCCACTCTAAATTGTCCTGTCCTCATCTTACTTGAAGGTTGAATGACAGCTGGGTAAGAGTTCCTGCAGGAGTTATATAACTCATTTTATACACTAACCTGTTTGTGTATCACAGAATAATGTCACCATTCCAGACCACCTTTTCTGTAAATCTGAAACACTAAGTCCTACAGAAAAACAAAACAAACAAACAAAAATCCAGCAACAACAACAAAAAAAGGCTGCTCTCTGCCTACGTTGTTGCCCTTTTCATTAATTTAGTTTTTAGAATCAGTATAAAATTAATCTTAACAACTCCACTGAAACACCACTGCCATCAAATTCTGTGAAAATACCCAAGAAAGAAAGAAAGAAACAAACCACCAATCCAGTAAACAGGGGTGGTGTTAATTGTAGCGGATTTATGAATGTAGATATCTCCACCTTTACAACTTTTTGAACTACAACTTTATACACATAGCATGTTCTTCAGTTTTCTCTCTATCTATCATATGAACTCAAACTACGATAATCAGCAGAACACAATTTTTCCCATCAGTATGAACCCTACCTAAGGGTGTAGAATTTATGTCCCTTATGGCAGCACCCATCCTCTGAAACCCCACATCTAAACTAGATGGTTTATAATGTTCCCTTTATGGACAAAATTACTTTTCACTTGACCTATTTTTGATAATCTTTTTTGTGATGAAGTTCACAGTTAACAAGGGGCCTAATGTCTCAGACACAGTAGCCACAACATAGGTCAACTGAATCTCAGAGACTTACTCTTTACTGTCTATGAGTTTCTACTAGAGTTCTAGTCCTGCACTGGAAAAAAAATCAGTAAGGTTTCTATTTGAGCAGTGAATATTTTGAGAATGCTGCTTCATAGCATCAGAGATATTCAAAAATACTGCAGAAACCACTGCACAATCTCAGAGCTGGATATTTTGACAGTCTATATATCCTAGGCACACTTTTTACTTCTGAAAAAAGGATTAATTGAATTATCTCCTCTATGAAAATGTCATGAAGAACTTAATAAGTCTTGATAAGGAAGAAGTTTGGATTTTTGTACTAGAGGTGTTCTTAAAGATAGATTGATAAAATTCTGCATGAGAAATTAAAAGTACATAGTGGGCACAGAATAAATTACAGCAGATTTTAGGTTCTGAATATCATTCACACTTTTATGTAACATGCAGTTGCAAAAGAGTAGAGGAAGACTAAAATTCAAAACATAATATAGGCCTACACTTTTCCTCCCTGCTTTGCCCTGTTTTACGGTCAGAGTTAAGAGAGTTACAGGAATAAATGCATTTTTTAACAAAACATTTCAAACAGTGCATTACATGCAAATAAAATGAGGCTGTGCAAAGCAAACTTCAACAGCATTCTCATCACTACAGGAAGCAAGTAGCCAGTTACAATGTCTAGGAACCAGGGCAGGCAAAAATGCAACCCAGAAAATAAACAAACCAACAAAATAAATAAATATATGGGGAAAAATAAATAGCACCACAAGGCAAGTGCAGTATTTTGGATTACATGGACATGCAAACTGCTGGGAATGAAAGGGTGTAAGAAATTAGGGCAGCATTGCAAAGGAAGGTCATTTCTTCAAGGAAAATGAAATCTGGAAAAAGATTATACTCCACCAACATCCAGTCATCTCTCAAAGATAGTCATTCTGTCATAGACCCTTTTTAAACAACAACCAAAGAACACAAAACATAAGGAAGAATTCAGATGTACACTTGCTCTTAGAAAGAGCACATGAGCACCTTTACTGAATAATCAATAATCATCTGAACTGCAATCTACTTGATATATCAAAGGATAGATACATATTCAGACTATAAAACAAAGACACTGTCTTGCCATGTGTGTTTCATGAAAGCAACCTAGATGATGATTGCTTAATTCTAATCTCTTGCTTCTTATGGTTTTTGTTTATTTCTTTTTGGCCTTGTTTTTGGTTGGTTGTTTTGTGGGGGGAGGGGCTGGGTGGGTTTTTTGTTTGGTTGGTTCGTTTGGTTTTGTTTGTTTTCAAACTGAGCACCCCTACAATGGTGTTGCTGCATATTCTTTCCCATATGGAATGCAGTTATCAGTATCTTTCCTTAAACTATTTATCTCACAAAGAAGCTTTTGATATCTGCTGTGCAGTGCACAAGGAACGGAGTATCAACTTTCTCAGAACTCAGCATTTTTGTCTCAATTGCTATCTGCCAGTGTTCCAAGTAAGAGAGGAGAAGGTAGCACAGGTTAGATTCAAAACCAAAACATGAAAGTGACAGGTAGTGTGATGGACTGATGCTTTTGTTTTGTTCTCTAAGAGAAGTTAGTTATACAAACAGAATGCTATTTTACAAGATATTTACCTTTGCTAATACATACTTGTCACATAGCTGTAAATCAAAGGTAACCACAAGTACAGAAAACTACCAACTTTCTACATCATCCTGGAGAATGAAAGCCAAGAAAGTGACATTAAGTCTATTATTTGCATGAGCAACAGATCCGAAGACTTATTCACCCAGGAAAACCGAAAGCACTCTGATCTGCCCAGTAACTGGTACAAGTTTTACAACAGAAAACAGATGATTGGATAGGCAGGGGAATCACCTCTTGGTCAGTTGGATTATTTGAGACTAAAATCTTAGAAAACCTATCATGTTTGAGAAGAATTCCATAAGAGAAAGAAAGGACAAGGAAGTTCTCCAACTGTAGGTAGAAAGAATGATATTCCAGGAATCCAGTACTTAAACAGAGTCAAGAACTAACCATGCAAAAACCTTTAACTTCCATAAAAGAGCCTGTGTGGAAAGATAAAGACAAATGTGGCTTGAAAATTTAACATGCGGTGTTATTTTATGAAATTTAATGTGTGCATCAACCACAAACAACTAGCCAAGATAAAAGCCTGGCTAAGGACAAGCTCATCCTGAAAGACCTAAGAGAGCCTCAACTTGGAAAGGTGTTTAATAAGAAAAAGGGACAACTCATTCACTACAGCATGAAAAGGGCCATTTGGTAACGCTTCTGCTTCTTCCTGTTGCAGAGTTCTCAAAGCAATGCAGTGCTCTTTCTTGTGAAGGTATTTCTGCTTTCTGATCCAACAAAGACAACCTTGTCACCCATCTTGTTTGACAACCTTGAAAGGGGCAGTTGTCATATTATTACCAGCATGTTTTTCCCTATGCTTCGAGCAATTCCTTCACTTTCCTAGCCCCAGGAAGAAATAGGTGCCTGAATGAAAGCCACTCAGTTAAAGTTCAATCTGTTATAGAGATATCAAGGCTATTGTCAAAGGGAAATGTTTAAGACTGTCCCAGCACCAATAACTGCTCCATTACCTACAGCTGAGGATCTATTGTCATAACTATTCACAGCCTCTACAACTCAGTATTTGCACTGAGGAGTTCTAGTAAGCAAAATGGACTACAGCAGACTACCACCATCTCTAACTAGGCTGGTTTGAGGCCAGTTGGAATATTTTAATGAGAAAAAAAGAGAGTATAAGCTTCACTCATAGGTTTGCTGACATGTGAAAAACCAAACCCACAAACATAGACAAAACAGAGCCTCTGTCTGTCAGAGTCTGGGGTCTCTGTTTTCTCCCCGGGCTTCTGTTGCTGCTCTGTCTGGATCTGCGTAACTAATCACTCTGCTTCTAACCCCTCTTGCCAATCCTCCAAACTCACTTTGCACGTAAGGCAGACTCTGGGATAAGGTAGAGGGGTGGAAAGATGGTGGAAGGGTGGTTGGGAGCCCCTCCTGGGGACTCTGACTTCTGGGAGGGGTACTGTGTTTCTGTGTTACTTTTAACTTGTATATTTCTGTGTATAGCTGAAAATACTTGTAATATATTGTAATATCTGCTTGTATAATTGTGCTAAGCTGTAAATATAGCTTCATTCCTTAACTTCCAGATGGCTGAGTCTAGTCTGGGGGGAGCAGGTAACTCCCAATCCATCACATTAAATTAGGAC
Source organism: Pogoniulus pusillus (assembly GCF_015220805.1). Classification (NCBI taxonomy): domain Eukaryota; kingdom Metazoa; phylum Chordata; class Aves; order Piciformes; family Lybiidae; genus Pogoniulus; species Pogoniulus pusillus. Next base: position 15,611,905 of record NC_087270.1, on the reverse strand, counting down.
ACATACCTTGTAATAGTTTTGGTGATTTTTTCATCCATATTTTGCTTGCTTAGTCTTTTTCTCTGTAGCATTCCCAAACTGTAGCTGAATGGTAATTCAGGCAGAAGCTTCAACTTGATGGAGAAAGGCCGTACATCAGATGAGCAAAGATCATCTGTAAGAATATAATTCACCTTTTCCCTACATTTTCTACCTTTCCATAGCTGAATGAAAAAAGCTGCAGTAGGATTACAGTTCAAATAACTCAGGGACTGCCTCTGTCTGGTGCATAAGTAGAAGCACCTCAACATTCAACCTCAAGTGCCAGAACAAGAATTCTCTCAGTTATGCAGAATTAATCTGTCCATCTAACAAGCAGCCACTAAGATCAAATAACTGACAGGAATTAGTCAAAGGTTTCCCTGGATGGCTACACTAAAATTTTGGTTTGCTCTTCACTAACCAACAGGAATGTCTACTTTCAAATGAGGTTCAGAATTTTTAAAGGCAGTAGTATTTTTACCACTATCATCTCTTTCCATGAGCAATGGGGTCACTTTAGAGTTGATGAGGAGTCTCTCTTAATTAGACGAAACTTCTGTGCTGTGAACAGGGTCCACAGCTCACTCTAATGCTTGGTGATGACAGCTGGAAACAGCCAAGAAAACTTACCAGTTTAACGAGGATAAAGGTACATCAATTCTGTCAGCTATTTCTCTGGTGCCTATTTATCCACAGAAGTCCAGGTGCTCTTGCAATAGCAGAGAGAGTAAAGCACCACCCCAACCTTTTCCTGTATCTCTTTGCTAGAGTACAGAATGCTCAAACCTGGTTTTGCAATAAAGTCTTATAGAAATACGGGTTTGCTTTTTGGTTTTGGTGGTGGTGGTGGGGAGGCTGGACAGTGGACTGTAACAGAAATTACATTGTTGCTTCTATTAAATGTAGGATTTCCTTTAGTGACTAAACAGATCTATCTGGAACTTTGGTTGATACTAATAACTTCATAGACCAATGTATGAGTGAATTGACGGCACAGACAGAAGACACAAGATTCTGCTACGTTAATGAGTTATACTGAATGCATTGGAATAACTGTGACTTGAGTTGAAAATGTTCTCCTAATTTTCTGGATCCTTTAACAGCGGCATGAACTCTATTAAATAGATATTTCCACTTAGGCTGATTTACAAATGTATATGATGATTTCAAAAAAGTATGAATAAAAAAGAAGGAAAAAAAGTCATAAAGAGGGCTACTGATTGTGTGACAGAGAGTTGTGCATAATAAAAGCCAGGATGATTCAGCTCTCAGGTCAACAAAGCATAGTCAAGCTCTGCCTGTCTGCTACATAATATAAGCATACATTTAGAGGTTTGATGAAAATTAATGGTTTGCACAGGGTCTCAACACTCAAGAAGACCACAGTGCACAAGAGAGGCAGATCTTCCAAAATCAAGGGTAAATATAAACAGATCTTAAAATGAGAGCTTTTTAGCTTTGGATTTCTATGCACCCTTAATGTTGCTTACACAGGATTATTTACATATGAGGGCATGATGAATTTGATCATAAACCAATATTTCTCTTCAAGGATGCCCGACACTGAGGTTTTCTTGAAAAATCACCCTCTCTGGCAGCACACAATAAACGATAATTTGGTAATAATCTCTCTTCTTAATTTTTATCAGTATAAGTAGACAAAGTTTGACCAAGCCTAACAAAGAAAGACTGATAATTCACAGAGTGGCTGGGGAAGGAATGAGGGGGTCAGGAAGGTGCTTTATGTTGAAAAAGAATATGAACCCACCTAATTTGCAATGATACTGCTTTCAAGTTAAAAAAAGACAACACACTTATGGCAATTTCTTTCCCATTCCAGTATTGCAAATCATAATATGGAAAATAACATAAAGATTGGGAAATCAGCTCAGGATGGATTGTATTTTCTGGAGAAAACTAAACCCATGCAAGTATCAGTTCCTAGGATGGCCTCAAAGAAATTCAAATGACTCAAAGAATTGCATCCATCTCCCCTAGGTCTTCTTCTGTTCCCTGTACTATCACATTAGTGTAATCCACTAGCCAGTCTAAAAGAATGGCCAAGGCTTGGCCTCTCCCTGTACCATTATTGGTTTTCCTATAGGCTAAGTCAACAACACATCTCCTCATCTTGGACATTGGCTCTTACTAGAATTTAACAAGCAGGTTTCTACAGTCTGTGCTATTATATTACATTAGATCAGCCCCAGTCTACTCTTGTCTGTTTAGACATCTATCTTGCACACAGCAGAAATAAGTTGACATAAAATGCTCTAAAAGGGCAGGCTTAAAAGACTGTAGTCCTTCCTGAGCATATTTTAGAGGTACTGGATGTCTGAAAAGCACCTAACTCCTACTAATTTAATCTAGAATTAGATGACTATGTATTTAAAAATCCTATTTGGCATCTTTTGATTCTCCAGGAGCACAAACACCAAGAAAATCTGCCCAGTGCTCTTCAAGGTACCTGATGGACACTCAGAATATGGCATTTTTGGTCAGTGTTAATTAGTATCGCACAATTATAGGTGTAAGCACTTTCTAATCACTTGGTATGGAAAGTGTGAAGAAGTGCTGTCATTCCCCTTTACATACATCCCCAGAAAGATTAGTTCTCAGTGGACAGAGGGTGTCTGTACCCAGTCAATTTCCTCCCTATACTTAAGCACAAGGTGACTCTTTACTCAGTAAAACCCATTTAGTTGTTCCCTGCTATACAAAAAAGAGAGACAAGCTACAAAATTACACACTTAACAATACATCTGCTGTGAACTACTACCAGATTACCCAGTAACTAGATGAATCAGAGAAAGGAATTAACACAATAAGCATCTCTGCAAACATGCCTCACAAACCTTCAAAACCTGCCTCTGATACCTCTTTATGCCTCGTCTTACTCGATCAGGGTTTTATCTTATTTTCAATAAGCAAATGGCCATCCAAATCCTGCCATAATAGTAATGGTAATTCAAAATAAAAGACACCCTTCCCCCCTCCCCCCATCAAGTTAACATTCATCTGTCCTTGACTATGCAGGTAAAATTGTTTTATGGGTTGTCAATAGAGAATACAGCAAACCCCTCTCCCTGCACCACTTCAAACAGAACATACACTCTGGGAGCAGACTGGTGTAAATTGTGGTGCTTCCATCATATACGAAATTCAATGGGCTTTTCATTTTTAGTATAAACCTAAACTAGCTGAAGTCAGTGTGTGGAAGAGTCTCTGCTATGAAAGAGCAGTTTGCATTAAAATTACATTATATTGTTTTGACACGTCTGAAGCAAAGGTTAAAATGATCTTTTTGCTGGACATTGTTTCTGTAATGCTGCCCCACTGCAAAGCTTCAATATGAACAAGGCCAGAATGATGTGAAATATTTCTGATACAAATTTTATTTTTATGTGAAACTATTCAAATGCTGCTGTACAACATGAACTACCTGAACCAAATCAAATCCTCAGGTCAATTCCTTCTTCCGAGTGCTCCTTAGATAACAAAGTCTTGTTCTGCGAATCTGTTCAATATATTAAAGTTGATTCACTCGGACAGTGTGTAAGATATAATACATTAATCTGGGCCATTTCAATTTCTGAGGCTGGGACTATAAAACTGGTATGCTGCATATCTAATTTTTTTTGAATACCTGATTTATGCATCCCTCTGATGCATAGTGTGGATGGTATGGTGGATGCGGCTGCTGCATTAACAACGGGCTGCATCAGCACTCAAATCTTATCTTGTTAAATCAGACAAATGTAGCTCAATGAAAAGGAAGGAATAAATGCCTAGGATGGTTGAAAGGAGTGAATTTTAATCCTGTTTGTTAGGGGACTTCCATGGTGGGGGCTGAATGACTGAGGCAGGAATGTCCACCAAGAGCTTATGAGACTGAATTATTATGTGCTTACACATACAACAACACATGCAGCTTATACAGAGACACAGTTTTTCATTTCATTTCTAAGAAGACAGATAAACATCCACACATTGAAATTCATCTATATACAAACACACACATTTCTAAAATTGGGGAAATAAATGCCTTTTAGGAAAAGTAGGTCTATATTTACAAAGTGTGTATTTCTACCTCTTTCTGACTCAAGAACAAACCGTAATTGCTTCTTCGTGTATGATTTATCATTTTATGCAGTGAAACAGAAGTTGTCACATGGACTAAGTATTCAGAAATAGATTAGATTTTCAGAGTAATTATATATGTTTATATGATTTTGTGGGTAGACGGAGTAAGGCTGTCGCTCTATACACAGTCAATATTAATTCTCAAGGAAAGAGAATGTTCCTGTGTTTGCACAATCAGCGAGACCTTTAGAAATAAGCTTTCTGCCAGACACAGAAAAGTTTCAATAGCACACACTTTGCAGGCTCAGCCTAGGTATTTACAATAAATGGAAGGTATTGTTGGAATTAATTCTTAGGGAAGACCCTGAATCACTGATCCTTCATTTGAATTCCCTTCTCTAACAAATTCTTGCATTTTACCTGCAATCCATAAGCTGATAATGAACTTTTGTTTGTTTATTTAAAAAAAATAAATAATGGGAGGAGGGAATGACCACGAAGCTGGTGCATAAGGCTATAACCACTGCAGCACCAGCAGCATAGAGAAGCAGTGGTAAATATGAAGTCAAGATGTATCTGCAATTATCTAGTTGGCTCAAAAACGAACTTTCATGTTAAATAAGACACTGGAAATACATAATTTGAGCACGAACCAGTTTAGTCTTTTTGCCTGCTTTTCTCTCCACAATGACTAATCATAAGAGGACAAAAATATTGAAAATAGCAGATCCCAGAAGGTCATAGTTCTCTATTTCTAGCATCACTGCTGCTTGGTGTGAGAACTGTTGTGATGTCACAAACAGTGTTAATGTATGTAGAGATGTAATATTAATAAGAAGACCTGAAAAAAGCCTCTCATGCACACAAAGTGTAACGCCTCTCATATTTGAAAAAGACCTAGAACCAAACTCTTGGAAAGAAAAAGAGCTATCTAAATGCCATGCTTTTATTTCCCTTTTGACTGAATATGAAAGTTCATCTCTAAATTCCTAAGTCCCTATCCTGAGTTAACCCAACCTAAAAAAAACCCAAAAAAACCCCAAAAACACCTCAAAACTCCCAAACCCTAAAGAGAAGCAGTAACAGAACAGTATATTTATATAAATTTTGATCCAATTATTCAGCAGAGGTTGGAAGATGCAGCCCAAATATGTGAAGGCTAGGAAAAGAGAATACAAATAAAGGCTATGTTGTCACTTTGTCTAAAAGCTGCAATGGCTTTCATATATACTACGCATATTTTAACATGTGTGCTAGTCATTTCAAAGCCATAGTCTTGCTTAGGGAACAAAGAGGAGGGGGGGAAAAACCCACATTTAAGCCAACAATTCCAAACCTTTAAAAAAAAACCCACCAGGTTAATGGCTCTGACTGCTTTGGAGAACTGTGCTGTAAACAGAGAGGTTCTACTTCACCAGTTTGGTGAGCACTACAGCCCAAAAAGCCAGAAAACTTTTTGGAAATGGAACATGGAAATGGCTCTTTGTGTGTATGTTTCGGTGATGTCACATTGCACTACTGTGCTACGGAACAACAGCCTGAGGATGACACGCCTGAAGTATTGGTGGTAGCTACCATCCCCAATGACTCTTTCAGTTGAGATCCTTATTGAGGAGCGGTGGGGGAAACAAAATGGCCAAACCTTGGGGAAAATACAGACAAAACGAGCAAATCAATATAATTGTGCTAATTATCATAACGAAGGAAAGGTTTTGTGTTTGCATGAAGGCTTCCCCTCCCCCGTTATGTGCATGATGCTGCTGATGCATTCAGGGCAAATGAGTTCCAGGCCTCGCTAGATGCTTGAATTTCTGTCAAAGTGGCTCCATTACATATGTCTCCCTGAGGGTCAGACTGCATTAGCTGACTCCTTTATTCCATACATGATGAACTAAGGAGCCGGCAGAGCATGTTCCAAAAAAGCCTTCATAATAGGTATTTTCAGTGTCCCAAATAACTTCATCTCAGTTTAAAGTATGGTGGGGTTTTGGGGGGTTTATTTATTTATTTTATTTTGGGGTAGGGTTTTTTGTCTGTTTGTGGTGGTTTGTTTGGGTTTTTCTTAAATTTGTTGTTGTTGGCTTTTTGTTTGGTTTTGGTGGGTTTTGTTAGGGGGTTTTTTGTTTGCTTTTTTTGTTTGGGGGGGGGAGAGGGGATTGGGGTTTTTTTGGTTGGTTGATTTGGGGTTTGGTGGTGGTGGTGGTGGTTTTTGTTATGTAGTAGAAGAGAATAAAACACAAAATGTCACTAAGGTCATGGAACAGTGACCTCATTGGCTGGGCTAATTTGATTGTGCCAGAACAATAGCACTGTACTCCTCTGCCAGCAAAGTGCATGCTAATTATGTGATTTGCCCTTGATAAGACCTTGGTGGGTCATTCAGCAGTTGTGATCTGTCACTGACTTCTAATCATGTATTATCGTCTGGGTGAGTCAGAATGGTACCCTAAGCTTTCTGTCTTTACAGCAATGTGGCACTCTAATTACCTTATGCCAAGTGGATATGCAGAGACTGAATTAAGTGATCACTGTGATTGCCTTCAAAATCTTCTCTTTATCCTTTGTGTTGCTTCTCTGCAATTTACATTTTAAGATGCCGAGAAGCTTTTGGTAAGACTGAAAATTCTACTCTAAAAAATAATGATTTTTTAATTTAAAAAGCGTAACACTAAATTTAAGCCATAGCAGTTCCTAACATTATTTAAATGCTGCTAAACAACAAACCTTAATAAGAATCTTTCCATAAACTTGTTAGAAATTATAAAACATCTTTTGCCTTTTAATCTGCAACTTAAAAAACAAACAAACCACCAAACAAAAACCAAACCAGAACAACCCAGAAAAGGAAAGAAGCCTAATCTCTTCCTAAAGTTTTAACAATCTGCAATTTCTATTTAATAAGCAAAATTAATTACGGAGTGCTTTTCCACATTTAGGTCTGTGAAATGTACACGCCAAAACAGCAAATATAAATAGATCAAATGTAGAGCTTAAAAAGCATCACTGCTGAGTTCATCATGTTTATTAGTAACAGTAGAGATGGGTCAGTCCTGTAAGCCTTATATATTTGGGAGGAAATTTATTTCTCACCTATTGCCATCATTTAGAGGCAGTTTAAGGCATCTGTATTAGGTTAGCTGTGAAAATGTTTCTTCTTGTACCCAGTACTTTAAAAATCAGTTAGAGCTGCACTGCGCTTCTCTATTGTTGCATAGCAACTCTCAAAAACTACAAAGCAATCTGTTATGGTAAACCAGTTGCATTAACATCTGTATTTGCCCAAAGAATGATCTAATGCCTTTTGCAAAGAAAATGTGGTGATATGTGTCTAGGTTAAATAAACAAAGTAATGATTTATAAATTTTGATAAGATACGTTTGTCTGAATCATCCTCAAAAATACGAGCTCTGAAGTGCTATTTGAAAGTTGGCATAAAACAGACAAAAATCCTCACAATGTTAAATTTATTGTACCACTAACAGAAAATAAGGATTTCCAAAGCTTTTCTGTGTTGTATGTCAATATTGCAGTATAATTTTTTTTTATAGAAACAAACTGGGGGGGAAAAAAAGTCAATAAAAACCATAAAGGACAATTGAGAAAAAATTGCAAGCCTTATTTTCCTTGAATCACATGGTTCCCAAGCTGCATTATTTGCTGAAACCTTGGTTTGTTAGGGGATGTGAAGGGGGGGGAAGGAAAGAGACAAAATGAGAGAAAAAGAGAGGCAGAGTGCCTAGGAATAAGCTGCATTCCCTGGGTGGCAAAACAAAAGAGCCCAAGGGGAAAAAAAAAAAAAAAAAAAAAGGAGGGGGGGGAGAAAGCTGTAGAAAGTTGACACAGTCAAGAATAATGGCTAAATCTATCAAGTTTGATCAGGTCTCCTATAATGAAGTGGAGTTTCATATTCCAAGCAGGGACAATGAAGACAGAAGTCAGGCTCTAGAAATGTGCTGCTCACTTTGTGCTTGGAATATGCAGCAGCCAGCAGGGAGCCACAAGATAATTACACAGTATTTGTGTGGTTCCAGGAAGCTTCCTGCGCAGGTTGAATGCCCGCGCTATATTAAAAGGCAGCACAGTGAAATGTTTTTAATGAATATTTTTGTCAGAGAAAGAAAAGGCATTTGAATGATTTTACTGTATGCAGGGAACGAGAGGTGGAACATCACTGTCAAACTACAGGTACCTTTATTTATATTTACTCCATTATTTACAGTTTCAGGAGCTTAATGTCCTTTCAATAATACAAATCACTACACTAGGTTAATGTTATTTAGGGCTAATTGCACATACAGTCCCCTAACTAATGTCTGCTGTTAGTATGTTTCACTGAAATCCTACATCAAACTGACTTGAAACTACTTTTATTTCCAGTAGGAGCTGAGATGTTTAGACACATTTAATCAGAAAACTCGAAGAAGAAGTAACACAGATGTTGATACTTACTATTCAGTAGCCCTTGGCAGTGATAGATCTAAAACACAAGAATACATTATTTCAGCACTCTGTAATTCTCACCTAACAGATGTGAATAATCCACGAAATTAAAAAGCCCAGACATGATACTCATAAATGTTTGTTTTTACAGCACAAGCAATCGTATTGATCAAGACGTAGACTTTTGTAAAACTGTTAGCTTGAAAGGCTTCTTACAGGTCCAGATTTCACTGTTACCTACACCTAAGCAAACCCCTGTTTTGCTGCTTAAAATTGAATTGCTTCTGCTATGCCTGGATTGAGACAATTTGTTGTTATGTGCTGCTGAGTATCATCATGCCAGATTAAATAAGGCCCTTTAGATTTCCATCACAAGATATACAAGTACTGACTACCTGCTCTACACCAGTGACTGTAAGTCACAGGGATTTGGGGGGGGGATCAAAATTTGAATTTTTCAACAAATACTGTGGTCAATTCTACAATTAAACTGTGATTCAACAGACAGAACTAAGCTGGCTGAGAAAGGAGGCCTCCAGTCTTCTGGATGGGGCTACTCTGACTTCTTTGTCTGCACTGCCCCAATCTCCTTCCCATGCAAAATGTATACCTGCATCTAGTTTACTGATGGCCAAATACTGAACACAGGAGAAATAAGTGCTTTTTTGCTTTCTCTAGAGATTTTCTTAGGCATGCATTTTAATAACAATATTATTTGCCAAAAAGAATATTAAAAAAAATCAGGACTACTTGGAAACAAGTCAAGGAATTCACTCAAATGAGTCACTTTGGTGATGGTATTTCAAGTAACCCACTGCCGCAAAAGACACAAAGAATTCCTCTCCATCACCATGAGAAGAGGGAAATTTCACCCTTTTAATTTTTTTACTCTCTTTAGAAAAAAGAAAGATAAGCAGTTGTGATAACAGTCCTGAGGAAACAATAATAGAGAAAGATACTCCAAATAAATTAGGTTATTGAGGAAAACAACCTCATAGGTCAATATAATCAAAAAAGTGCTTGATTTTTTTTAAAGGACATTAGAAAATTTTGGAGTTCTTGTGTTATTGCAACCGATTTTAAAACTTGAAGTATCTGTGAAGAAAGGTTGAAGTGTCCCATGTAACATAAGAGAATATGGCCAAAAATCAATCCCCGGTGTAATTCCAATTATGTTGTATTTTGCTACTGGGTTCAAATACATCTCTGACTTTTTATTTAGGAAAAAAAAAACAACCCACAAACCAGAAAAACAAACCAAACACGAAAACTTAAAATTCCAGTTGTGAAAGTTTTCACTCAGAAATCCTTTTCAAGGTTCCCTTCTTTAATATTTTGTTTAATTTTCAAGGCATCAAAATTAAACTTTCTTGCATCACTAAGCACTTCTGCAACATTACGCAGCCCTTGTCACACACAGGGACAGACTTCATACCTTGAAATTGGGGATTTACCATAGACAGGAACAACTCCTGACACAAAAGGGAATAAAAATATGTAGCCCCTCCCTGGTTTTTTGTTTGCATTCCTATTTCAGCTACACACAGTGATACATTTTCTGAAATTATCAAAGAACTAAGCTGGAAAGATCTCTTTCAGAATTATTACAGAACTGAATATTACTTCTACATGCTCTTTGTCTATGGCAGGTCTAATTTAAAAGGAAATCCTTCAATTACCAGATGGAGAGGTAAACAGCTGTCACATTTGGAGCCCAAGTGAACATTATAACCTACACTCCACCTCCGTAAGCAAAAATGCAGAACTTACTCTGCTGAAAAGGAGGCAATGGGAGCTAAGTGATAGTTTTCATTTTATTTTTGGCAAGTTCTTAAAATTTTTCCAGCTCTGAAGGCCTGAGCCCATCTCTTAAATGGAGAGGAAGTAACAATTACTCCTTTGGACCTCTGGCTGTTTGAATTTGCCTTTTCCAAGTAGAGCAAATAGTTGCAACTAACCAACTGCAGCCACTCATATTTGCTCAAATAGTTCATTCTACCAAATACATTTTTAACTAAAATATCTAACTACAGTTTACAGCATGCTCATCAAGAACTGAGCTTTCAGTACTTGGAGCCTGTGTTCTGTGTGTGCAGTTGGGTTTTGTTCCATTGTTAAAAGTAAACTGAAAGAATAATAAACTCATTGGGTTAGAGTCTTATTTTTGTTATGCTTGTCCATTTAATTCCATGCAAGCCAGTGCACTACCACAGATTTACAGGGCTGCAAGGGATAAGAGGATTCACTTGAGGTGATGGAATCCACTTGGGTTTGCACAAGTTTAAGTGACAGCAGAATTTCTCCACTAAAACAGAAAAGAAACTTTAATACAGTTGTTGCGCTACGCAGTCGTTCCTTACAGCAACCATGTAACCAGTTAATGGAGCCAGAGTTTCTTTTTGCATCTGCATATTAAACAGTTATTTTGCCAATATTTATATGCCCATATCCCTCAATAGAAGCAGAGCTGGGGATAGCAACTATAGCTGTTAGTCCCAGCGCATGAGATGAGCTTTGTATCAGAGGAAAAAAAGGCTACTCTCCATCTCGCACGCTTTATTTTATTCAACCAGCTCTTTTTCACATTGTTATATCCAGTGAATATAGCACGGTTGGATTCAGAAGAGAACCTTATGCGTTATCATAATGCTTAGAAGCAATGGCTTCACACCGTATAATCTATCAAAGGTGTCAGATTTACAAAATGCAGATTTTCTGTCACATTTGGGCACTATAAGCACTGTATCTTTTCACTAAGGTGCTGACTGCTGTTTTAATGAGGCCCTTTGGTGGCTGTAAAAAACTGAAAGGAGAGGATTATAGGGGTTACCCTAGGTATTGTCTATTTGTCTTACAAATTTCACACTAACTACCAATTACATCGCCATAAACCTTTTGGCTACTTCCAGCTATATGCCATATAATACATAAAAAATACGCTATGTTAACCTCTTCCATATTATACGAGTAACTACAGCCATTGATGCAAGTAACATATCTAATGAAGCCAATAATGAGCCTCTTTAAAAGTAGTCTTGTTATAGGAATAATATTAGAGCAGTTCAGTTAAAGGCTAAGGTCCATTATGGCATGCTTCCTATGTTCTCTGGTCCCGGGTCTGAAAAGATGCTGACACAGTAATTCAGGCTCAAGAAGGGCATTAATCTCACAACCTTCTACTTGTCATGCTTAATGGGACATCCTGCCTAGGTGAAATGAACCTGATGTATTCAGGTAAACATAATTTAATAAGGAGGCAAAAAAAAAATATAAAGAAATAGCTGGGGTTTAACTTAATGGCAAAGACAGTATTTTCTATTTCATTTCAGTGGAGAGCACGTGTGACTGAGAAGTAAGCAATGTACAAAAGGCAAATAGTGCAGAATATGTTTAAAAAGCTGCTGCTGAAATATTAGTGCATTTAAAAGGAATATGCTAATTTGGAGGAGGAAGAGATGCGCTAATGTGGGGCTTAGAGCACTTGAGTGTAAAATAGAGATCTGAAGCTATGTAGTATGATATTTAAAAGGCAAGCATGAATGTCAGTGAGTAGCTGTATATCCTCTTTTGGCTGCCATCAATCATAAGTCTAATAAGCCACCTAAAATTATGTCACAAGACACAAAATAGTACCAACCACAGCAGTTAAAGAAGCAGACGCCCTGCTTGGAGGCTAAGTGGTAAATGCAGGATCCCATCTCTCAACCCCCAAAAAGCAGGAGGCTCTGCAAGAAAAACACACCTGCACACAGTATAACACGGACCTGCTGTTGTGCTGCTGGATATAAAGATTTTTATGGCTGCTCTTTAACTCAGCAAGAGATACAAGTATGAAATGTGAAAAATAAAAATTGCCTGCTAGTTAGAATAAAATAATTGGATTCAAGTGAAGTCATGCATCTAAGAAAACCAAAACATTAAGATGGACCTTTTTCCCCTGTATGAGCAGATCTTTATACATCCAGAATTCACCCAAGCTAAAAGGTTGTGCTACCCATTTTTGTGCTATGTGAGAAAATAGGATGAAGTCAGCAGACACCCAAAGAGAATAAAACTATTATGGACACTACTTGGTGGATGGAGTGAAGAGGGGGCTTTTGAAAAACCACATCACTGTAGAGCAGGGCTGTCATCCTCAATCTCTATGTGTGTTTTTACTCAACTGCATCTTCATTCCTTTCATTCCCATACAGCCCAAGCATTACAAGCTCAGGGGAAAAACTAGTGGAAGTTCATCGGCTGCTGCTAGATTTCCTTTTTGTTCGTAACTGTAGTTACTGTATCACTGTAAGTTTTCCTTGCATCACTAGCATAAGAGTGTTAAAAAAAAGAGAGACAATTAGGTAAAATTAAAGGTGCTCTCTGTGGAACAGTTGTGTCATGTTTCAGAATGGGTATCAAATCTACCTTTCTTCTAACAGTTATTACCTTTGCTATGCTGCTAGTTACATCTGACAAGTGGAGCCCAATTGCACTGTTTTGCATCACTGAGGAGAAATCAAGCTTTACCTTTTCACTAGCCAAAAAAGAGGTATGGACAGAGCACTATTCAACTGGGTCCTTACATGCTCGTATGTACAGACGTTAATCTTGTTAAGCCGTGAAGCGCGTGCTCCAAACAGGCCTTTGCTGCTTCACTTGCTCCCAATACACCTTTTGACCGTAAATATCTGGGCACTTCATCTAGGCTGATTTTTTTGCAAGCAGTTTACTCTAAAGCCACTAATACATGCTATTGCAATGGGGCTCAATGGTGCCTATTAGGTGCTGGTCATGCTGAGTGAGGGTGTGGGTTGTGGAGATGTATAGCACCACAGGGAGCTATAGGAGGCACTCTACTGCTGCAAGGCAGAAAACATCCTGGAGCTCTCAGGTGCACAGAGGAGTGCACTCACTATTAAATTATTTCACAGGGAGAGGCCTATTACCTATGAAAGCTGATCCTGCTCTTAAAGACCAGTGCAAAGGGACCATAACCCTTTTTGGAGGGAGATGATGTGTCCAGAGGAATCAGTCCCAGATTTCCCAAGGACTACGATGATAATAGGTACTTATGTGAAGTACATTTGATGGGCAGTTTCTCATCCTGCAGAAACCTACTTCTGCCAAAGGCTGGCCCAAAGAAACCAACGGTTTAACAGGTTAGCAAAAAACTGCCCCATTGCACCAGCTCACACAGGCGTCTTGTAAGAGATTTGGCACAAGAGCCTTGTGAGAAGTTTGCCCTGAGAACATCACTCAGACCTGCCCTCCTGAGAAGTTAAATGATTTCACACCACCTTGACTTACCAACTTGTGGATTTGGGGCTTATTCCACAATTAACATTCTTATTCTCCTTTCATTTTTGAATATCAGATATTCATTTGGATAACAGTTCTAAGTACATTAAAACAGATTGTTGTCCAAACTAAGTAAACCACAGTGAAACATCTACAGCAATGGTACAGTGTGTGTTTGATATTTCTGACTCCTGCAAAGGAGGCTTTTTCAAGCAAATCCTGGTCGGTTTCTGTTTTGTTTTAAAAAATGGAAGAGTACATTTCAAGGGGGAAAGAAAAAAGAGACACTAGACAAAAAAAAAAACAACCAAACAACCAAACATCAAAACACCAAACCCACAAAACAAACAAATAAAAACTGAAACAAAACCAAAACCCACCACCACCAAAAAAAAAAAAAACAACCCATGAGAGTGTTTTCAGGTGTGGGCGACTATAACTTTTCATACCTTATTTTTGATGTATATTACCATTACAATCATGCCTGAATGGTATACAGCCATCACACACTACATGAATCCGTGATGTATGGAGCAGACATGTTACATTCCTACATTTGAAGGTGCTATTGAGCTTATTCTGTTCTCTAAATATGATAAATCAGGAAACACTGTATTATACTAGTCAGGGTCTGCTTTCTAGCAAACTATGCCAATTCTGCAATCAAAACACAAGCAGCAACTCTGGCAACGTCACAGAAACAGAGACTTGACTACTTCACAAACTTCACTACATAACCTAACAAACATCAAGTGTTGACACCAAAGCCCCAGCTCTCATGAGCTTTCTTAGTACTATTAGCCAAACTGGTTAAAGCTTTTAGGTCAGCAATTAAAATTAGAAGTGCTTTTTTAAAGTCCTGTTCAGCTCCACAGCTCAACCAAGAGGATCAGATGAACTTGGCAGTAAGGACAGAGAAGAAAGATCAGTTCCCAAGAGCCTTAAAATACTTTCCCGAGCAATGCACACACAGAAACATCAACGGGTTTGGAAAAGTTGCATAGTGCTGGTTATCTCTGCAAGGATTAATCTGATTTTCCTCAAAATAAGTAAAATAAAAAGAAGAAAACTAAATAAATAAATGTGTGATCTTCCAGCTGTGAAGCTGGCAAGTCTTAAACTGGGTGGAAAGTATTGCATATCAGAAGACCCACAATTACATGAACCACATTGAGATATTGAAGAGATGAAACAGCAGAAGGAAAAATAATTTTTCAACTTCATTAGTGGTGACAGTACAGAAATATATCAGCATCAGGTTAACATCCCCCTTTTTTTTTTTAGGTATTTCATGCTGGTTTTTTGACTGCTGTTCCATACAGAAGAAGCTAGGCATTGAAGATCTGAGCTCACTATACGTTGGCAGTCCTGAGGAGGGGAAGCTCAATGACACCTTCCCCTGAGGATGTATCATCCTCCACTGAACACAAAACTGCAGGGTATAGGTATATACAGCATAACACCTGTACCTGTGTACAAGTATATAGCACAACACCTGAACATGCAAGCCAGGGATTGCAAACAACTAATTACATTTCTTGTTTGAAGGCATATCTATTTCCTTGTGCCATCTCTGCCGTAAACAAAATTCCCTCACCCTAACATACCATTTAGGGCTAGCTTTTATCTCATCCCAAAGTACTGGCTGGTTTTGCTGGATCAGAATGTCCATCTTCAAAATGAAAGCTCCCCCTTAACTCTGAGAGGAGAAGGAGTCAATAATATCTCCAATATTTGGATTCAATGCTTTCGAATGCACTATCTCTATGCCAGTTTTGCAGTAACAGATACTTTTTCCAGCCACTTGTCTGAGCTTCATTGCTGCTCCCCGTGCTCTTCCCACCACTATCACCATCTCCCCATCCAAATGGGAACTGTGTTCTACTCTATATAAAGTTCACAGTGCAGAATGCAGAGCCAGATTGAAAAAAAAATGTCACCTTAGGCACCTGAATTAATATCTTGGTTATGCAGTCAGTTAAGTCTTCACTATAGATCGGCATAACTGTGCTAGACAGACAATTCTTGAGAACTAACATTTTAAAAAGGTGCCAAAGCCCCTTTGAGATCCCACTGAATTATACAGATTAAGAACCAAACCAAAGCCAACCAATATCATGCAAAGATTTTTTCTTCTTCTTCCTGTAGCTTTCCTCAGTGCCACTGGAAATATAACATAGTAAAAAAGCTGGCTGAAATAAACACTTCTGTGGAGTTTCTAAAGCCGCAATTAATGTTAATGAAGCTATATTCTGTATAGCAATGAGATATAGTATAAATTGGATAAGTAAGAAAAATGATCAGACATCATGCTCTTCCAGTATAGTACATCAGAGTATTGTCATTGCAAAGCTATCTTTATTTTAAACCATTAAATAAAACAATATAAATTTGCAAGCAGGTGTTTCTTGTTGCGTGAGTATTGAAAGTTGTAATGCAAACAACCTAATTTTAGCATCTATATAGAGTGTAAAGTAAATTTACTGATCACTGATGCATTGAGCACCGGGAGGACACAATCAGCAGGAGCTTCCAGCAAGATTATCCTATTAAAGCAGGAAGACTTCATGCGGCTGCTAAGGAAGTAGTTGAAAACAGGTGATGGAAGTGGGGGTTTGCCAAGTAGGCTTAGGCCCACTGTACATGTTAAGTTGTTGTTTTCTGCTCAGCTAAGCAGCAGAGAATTGATACGTTAGCAATGAAGTGCAATGACAATTAAATTGTAACTGACCTACATGTTACCATCATTATGCTTTCTCTTTTTTACTGCTTTCCCTCTTATTTAATCACACAGTATGGGGTTTTTATTAGGCTGTAATGTTAAAATCTTCATCCATTTAGCTATAAATGTTTGACTGGATATCTATCAGACTTCCTTGCACTATACAAACAAAACCATTTTGCTGAATCATTGTTGACTTGTTTGTGGCCTAATTTAATGAGTATAATAACTTACATTACTATCCAGTTAACATTTAGGGGCCCAGAAAAAGACCTGCCAGCATACAGCAGGCTACTGTACATGTTTTCTATTCATATTACTTCTCTTTGCAGTAAATTTTACACAATAATATGCACTTTCTGCAATGCTGGCTTTGCTTCTACTCATCCCAGGTTGAAGGCTTCATAGGTAGGCTGAAATGGCAAAAATCAAGGCTCTCAGAATTTCAATGCAGTTTCAGCATTCTAAGTGCTGGGTAACTGCTTATGAAGCTATCAAAATATCAAGCACAAGAAGCCTCAGCACATATTCACTACATCACACTCACACAGAAATCAGATTGCTGACGAGGAAAATACCAAAATGATTACTAATACTTAAGATTGCTTAGTTAAATATAAAAGTATAGAAAATTAAACCTGCTTTGCCAGATGTTAGTTCAGATTAGGTGAAACAAATGTTTCTGCTCTACCATATCAAGGGTAAACTCAGGTATCTGGGCCTGGGTCTACATAATGAAGAGCACCCCGCAGGCACACACACAGGCTGTGGGATGCTACAGTATTGGTTTTGAGGCATCTTCATTTCACTCTAGTTTCTTGGAAAAAATCCTTCCTGTCATTCCCTGTGCTTCAAGTCTAGCATCTGACAGCCCTGCTGACCAATTAAATAACAAAATAAAATCTCCACATTCACCCACTAATTTAACACATGCTTTGCAAGACAGAGGCATTTTCCCATTCTCAAGGTGAGAAATGAAACACCCATATGTACAGAAAGGGATAGTTTGGGAAGTGTAGAAGTTAAAATCTTCCATTTTCCACAGAAAAGAAAGATAATTCTTTTGAGCATACCAAAGGGATATTATATGATTATAATTTTTTGCAAACCTCATTCGTTGATGGCAATGAATCAAGCTATACAAGGAAATGACTACAGAATCTCTATCATAAAAGTCACACCGTATTAGGTGAGTCTCAAAGAATAGAAGAGTCTCAGTTGCCCCCAAGACACATTCAAACCAACTTTCTTCCTTTATCTGCAGGACAAACAAACCCCTCAAAAAATTGCAACAAACAAGGCTGTTTGACTGCCCAAGATGTGTGTGCTGACAAGATTTTGTAGAACATTCTGTGCATGGGTATTGTGACCATGAAACTCATTATTCACTATTTTGGTACATACTTGAACAAATACAGCAATGAAACCTCATTAGTTACAGTTATCAAATCAGTGTGCATTACCTTTGCCACTGATAGCACTGTGTATGAAAATAAAGCCTTATCAGGACACAAGGCATGGTCATTTAACAATGACATGCTCATGCTGGTGTTGAAAACAAGGATTCCAAGTTTTTCTTTAGTCTTCCATATCACTTGAGGTAAAAAAAAAAAAAAAAAATACAGCTTTTACAACAGTAGACTTCATAACTAAATGAGGTACTTGTACTCATCACTGGGTGGAGACAAAGTGATGACATATTTAGGTCCAATTTGAGAAACATAGCATGCAGAATATACAGTATCACAGTATCACCAAGGTTGGAAGAGACCTCATGGATCACTAAGTCCAACCCTTTACCACAGAGCTCAAGGCTAGACCATGGCACCAAGTGCCACGTCCAATCCTGCCTTGAACAGCCCCAGGGACGGTGACTCCACCACCTCCCCGGGCAGCCCATTCCAGTGTCCAATGACTCTCTTAGTGAAGAACTTTCTCCTCACCTCGAGCCTAAATCTCCCCTGGTGCAGCTTGAGGCTGTGCCCTCTCGTTCTGGTGCTGGCCACCTGAGAGAAGAGAGCAACCTCCTCCTGGCTACAACCACCCCTCAGGTAGTTGTAGACAACAATAAGGTCACCCCTGAGCCTCCTCCTCTCCAGGCTAAACAATCCCAGCTCCCTCAGCCTCTCCTCGTAGGGCTTGTGCTCAAGGCCTCTCACCAGCCTCATTGCCCTTCTCTAGACACGCTCAAGCATCTCAATGTCCCTCCTAAACTGGGGGGCCCAGAACTGAACACAGTACTCAAGGTGTGGTCTAACCAGTGCAGAGTACAGGGGCAGAATGACCTCCCTGCTCCTGCTGGCCACACCATTCCTGATGCAGGCCAGGATGCCTCTGGCTCTCTTGGCCACCTGGGCACACTGCTGGCTCATGTTCAGGCGGGTATCAATCAGCACCCCCAGATCCCTCTCTGTCTGGCTGCTCTCCAGCCACTCCGACCCCAGCCTGTATCTCTGCATGGGGTTGCTGAGGCCAAAGTGCAGCACTCTGCACTTGGAGCTATTGAATGCCATCCCATTGGACTCTGCCCATCTGTCCAGGCGGTCAAGGTCCTGCTGCAGAGCCCTTCTGCCCTCCAACCCAGCCACATCTGCCCCCAGCTTAGTGTCATCTGCAAACTTGCTGATGGCTGACTCGATACGATAGACTGGAAGAAGCTGTTTCCAGAGGCAAGCACATTTTAAGGGGCATGCTAGTTCCTCAAAACCTATGTCTCATTTAGGATTGTTATTTTATCTAGTTCAGCTCTTCTTTTAGTTTTAGATCCTGACAGGTTTGTGCCATGACAATCCAGAGCTTTGTGAAAAACACATCCGGAGGTAGGCTCGTAAATAAATAAATAAAGATAGTATGGTGCCTTTAAGGTCAGACTTGTTATCAACCTCACTGTAAAGTTTAATACCAGGAGAGGTAAAAATAAAAAGCCACAATCTTTTGGGGAAAGTAATTTGATCTGAGCAATATATACTGAGGTGAGTAGAAACCTAAGATAGACTACTTAGGCAACAAAAAACATTTACAGGTGCAGGTGTTCCTTCAGCACAATCTTGCAGCAATGGCAACAATATTTTTCCAGTGTACATACCAATGTTGTGAAAGGCTAAGACTGGGCAAAGTCTACAACAGTCCTTATGGGCTCAATGCTTCATTATGGTTAATATAGATTTAAAACTGCAAAAAACACTCACTTGAGCACATGAGACACTGTATGTGTGAATGTGCTTGAAGCCAAAATAGCAGTAACACCACACAGTGCACTTCAGCTTGCAGATGCTTCAAGCCACCATTGACCAACTTCTATATGAAAGGATCAAATAGAAGGATTTTAAGTATGTTTTGGCAGGATACTTTGTTACAGTCATGAAACTCTTTATATGGTGGTAACGTGGTGCTGCTATGTTAATGAACTTATATAAGGCATGTTGACTAAAATCTTGCAGCCAAATCATCCTCCCAGCTTCAAAGCTGACAGCTAAATTGTACGGAATTAAAAAAGGCAGAAAACTTCATATATACTTATGAGGGGTGCTGAATGAACAGTGCACTATAGAGGTGGTTGGATACTACCAGATACAGTGACTACATGCAGGTCATTCACTTTTTCCTTCAATTAATGAAAAGTCAATTTGTCTTTCTATATATGACAGTGTAATACTGACTGTTTCTGAGTGTGGGGCCCCTCCATAACTCTGGCTGTTTCATTAGGAGGGTACAGATAAACAATTTTGTCAGCACCAGAAGTAAGTGCAAAGGCTGATCCTCCTGGTTTAGGAGGCTTCCTGAGAAGCATACACGTGAGATAGAATAAGATGCTAGTAGAGCAGAGGCTTGCAGAGGATGCGTTCAAGATGAATCTCCAAGTACACAATGCAGAAAAATTGAATTCTACTGGACTCTGCCTGTTGGGGCTTTTTCCACCCAATACTTGCTATACGTTAGCGGGAATTTAATAATGAATCCTACTTCCACACTCTGCATCTTCTGCTAAGCTCAGCTGAGTCCTTCCCACCTTGTATTCTAAGAGGCTAAAGCTCAAATAATTATTTAAAATGTATGTTATCATCAAATAATAATAAAAAAGAACAAATACAGTATTTCCAGTTGTTTCTCTGGAAGTTACTAACAGCACATACAGCATTTGCCTAGAACGCAGTGGGTTTACAATAAGGCTAACAAAGCTATATATCTATATAAATCTATCACAACCTGGACTGCTCCAATTTTTATTTGAAACATTCACAAGTTTTCTAAACTTTTAGGTGGAAGTTTGTTCTCTGGTTTGGTTTTGGTTTGTTTTTAATTGAAAAAGTTCAAAATACATTGGTTTTGTGCATTTATGATACTGAAATGTTTCCAAAGAATGTTCAAAATAAACCATAAGAAAATGAATACTCTGAGAATCAAAATCCTCATTTTACTTGGGGTAGACCAAAATATTGCAGCTGTTCTAAAACACATGTTTTCATTGTCTTTTCATTGAGCTATTAAAAAGGAAATATAATGTAGACCAATCACATAGAAGTCATTTATTTGGCTAGAATCCTAAAAATTATCTCTTTGATCACATGCAAAATCTGTTGACTGATTTTGCTGTAGGGTGTCATCCAAACAGTTTCTCTTCCTTAATTTTTCCCTTTTTGAGTTTTAAAGGATTTTTTATTATCCTATTCAGAAAAACTCTCTCCTTGCCTGAAAAAGTGTGTTCATATGACACCTCTATCTCAGGATTTGTTTCACTGGAATGGCAACATTAAACAGCATCTCTATGTAACTATTTTAAGGCTCTGATCACTGTCAGTGATGGGAAGACTATTTCAAGTCTGAAATAGCCAAATAGCTGTGAAATCATATATAAATGAGCCAGGTTTAGAGACAAGCATCAGCATTCTGTAAAAAGACTTCACTTCACTTAATGCGTTATGCCAGAGACTTCAAAATCAGAGGCCAGACACCCTACACACTTGAAGCATCTATAAGAAAAAGCAAACAAAGACACCCCACTCATCCCCTAAAAAAAAACAACCAAAAATCAGAAAGAGTCATCCCATCCTCATTTCTCAATATTTAATTTAGGACAAATGATCACGTATGGATTGGCCATTTTTTAAAGTATATTACCTGAATTCCTATATTTTTAGCAAATCTAATGAACTTCCAGTAAAATTTCTTTAACATTCAAATATAAAATAGCAAATATTTGACGGTCACTTATATAAATAGTCCATATTTGATGACTGATGGCTAATCATTTTTACTGTAAGGTGAAGGGAGCTGTTTATTTTTATAAGTTAGTAGCATGAAATGCACTCTGTTTTTATTGAGACCATAATGCTGGTCTATGAAAGTCACATAACAAATCATTTAAATGCAGGAAAGGTTTTTTGAAAGATACCCATATTGAATATCTAGTTCTATTTTGTTTTAAAAACCTTTAAACACCTCAGCAATAGGAAAATGTATAAATTGTCAAAGAACAGTGCATTTCAAAGCATTCTGTAAGCCATGATCGGTAGTTTTGTTTTGAACAGATAACAGCACACACACTATGTGACTCTTCACGTCATGCTGAAGACTTTGGTTATGAAATTCTGCAAACTTAAATATTTGATGTTTTTTCATTGGTATTTCTGTCTCTCATATTCCATCTGCGGAATCGAAAAACAGGCCTGGGAGTGAAAAAATCTGATGGAACAAGTCTCTGACTCAGAAGTTCTCTCCTTTTCCTTCTCGCTCTTATTCACGTTCACAACATGGCACAGAAAACATGACCCATCTACGTTAAGCACAGGAAAAAAATGTGATGCATGATTCTAATCCTAATCCAACACTGGCAGCTTGGCACTTATTCAATTCCACATACCCAAACTAAGACACCAAAAGGCAAAGTCACATGCCAACTCTGCATCTCAGTCAGTGGGATTTGCTTCTGAGTCACCAGAAACACGAAAGACAAACTGGAAAATCAATTATTTTTTGGAACTTGCCTTGGAGCAGACAGAGTCTAACAGGAAACAGCATCCTGCTTGCCCTTGGAAAGCCAGCGGTGACTTGAGATAACTTTCAGGCTTTATCTCAAATAACTGCAAAACAGAATCCGGGGGGTGACCTCTTCTCCCAGGCAACCACCAACAGAACAAGGGGACACAGTCTCAAGTTGTGCCGGGGTAGGTATAGGCTGGATATTAGGAGGAAGTTCTTCCCAGAGAGAGTGATTTCCCATTGGAATGGGCTGCCCAGGGAGGTGGTGGAGTCACCGTCCCTGGAGGTCTTCAAGAAAAGACTGGATAAGGCACTCAGTGCCATGGTCTAGTTGATTGGACAGGGCTGGGGGATAGGTTGGACTGGATGATCTTAGAGGTCTCTTCCAACCTGGCTGATTCTATGACTTGGCCTTGTGGAATCCATCAGGAAATGAAGGTAATAATCATAATTGAATATAGTTTTCTACAACTTCCTGAACAGAGGATCTGAAAAAATCTCAAAAAAAGGAGAAAAAATTCTGACAACTTAAAAAAAAAAAAAAAAAAAACCACCAACCCACAACACACTTCAGTCACTGCTTATTACACTGCAGTCTGTGTACAGAAGGCCTGGGGTGGGAAACTAAGGCAGGCTATCTGCAAGTCACCCTGTGACCTAGGGAAAACCCTAAAGGATTTTATGCTGGATGAACAGATAAAAGTTGGATGAAGTTAATTCTCAGGCTTTAAAAACAAAACCTGTCTTCAAAATCACATGATCTTGAAAATAGAAAAAAAAACCCCAAGAGCACTCGAGTCCCTCCCTTGCCTCACTCAGTGACCACCCACCCCATTGTGCTGTGCAGAACCAGACTATACCCAAATAAAAATCGCCGCATTTGTAGGTCAGTATAATTCTGAAAATCCAAGGGTCTCCCATACATCCTCCTCTTGTCAGTTTAGAATTTATGACTATGATAAATTCTTCACAAGCTCCCTTGATGTTTTCTAGTAAAGTGGTCCCTCCAGAACACACCTTTGCTGGTCATCTCTCACTGTCCAGAGAATGCCATCCAGTCCAGTTAATTACCCAGTCCTCCAATTTGAAGGTACTAACGACCTGGCTGATAAGTGGTTTTATTCTTGTATTCCAGTTTAAATAACCTAAGCCCCTTCAAAACATCTTTTATGTTAGTAGGACAAGGCAGGTTTTGAATTAACTCCTCAGTTCTCATGTCAGCAGGGCTAAACCCTCTGTGTGAAATCTATCCATGCTGTGTGTCTGAAAGAACATATTTTGTTTCCAAAGCATTCTTCCATTCCTTTGGTAAAACTTCTTCCCCAGCTCTACAAATTTACTACAATTATTTAATTACTTTGGCTAAAATTCACAAAGTATTACATTGTTAGTTGTTACTTAACATTCCTTATAAATTGCATTTATTAATTTCAGGAAGGAGGCTTGCTATTGCTACAGTAATTTAAATTAGTACCACATGGCTACAGGCTGCCGCTAAATGATTCTTTGGGGCAAAATCAGTTCTTTAAAGATCTTTAAATGACACCAGAGTCAAGCTAACCAAATTTTTGTCCAAGAAGTTACAATTTATCAAAAATGTAATAAACCCTGGATGAAATATTCATTGTAAGCAGCACATAATGTGGTCCATGAAATGGCATTTGAGCATCTCTCACTATGGCCAGACTAAAGTTTGCTGACAGTGCAGGGTAATGCTCCATTGATATTTAACAGTCTCCATCCACATGGTACTTTGAGACACTGTAACTTAATACACTGCAGTCCATTCTCTCACTGACACTAAATCAGTCAACTTTGACATACAACTCTGTTTCATTTTCTTTGCCTAATTTTAATGCTGTAGATTTTTTTAAACCCCCCCAGTATTACTGGCTTTGAAGGCAACTGGGGGAAAGAATCACTTCTGTTCCCAATTCTCTCTGTGCTACTCAGACACATGCATGTGCACATCTTTGTGATAAACTTCAGCATTCTTCTCCTTGTCACAAGGAAAACAATGGTCTCTGCACTAGCTGTAGAAATTTAACAAGTGGAGACTCTTTAACCTTGATGTTGTATAGGCAAGAGTACATTAGCACCTCCTGTAGGAAAATCTGGATGAACATCACATATGAAATAACGACATAAAATAATAGATTCATCTTCCTGCAGCTAAAGATAAATATTAAATAATCCTGTCTGCTTCTGGCTGGAAATTAATTTCTTCTAAGGCAAATAGTGTAATACGTACACACGTTTCAATTCCCATTTGGCAAAAAGCCTATTTTCAGTGCGCACTTCTGAAATGCTGGAACTGCGTTCATGATAGACACTTAAACAAATAAAATTTTCTTCCTTTGGGTACCAATTCACTGTGGTCTAATAACATATATATTTTTTTTTTTTTATTTGTTTTAAGAGTATCAGTATTCTCACCAAATCCAGATATCCAGATTAAAGGCAAAGTTGGGGTGTTTTTTTCAATCTTTGCTTCTCTTTGCACATGAATAACAGGGTCCACCAGAAACACCAAGTGCAATTACTTCAAAACAGCCACTGTGATACAGAGAACTAATGATGTGCAGAAATATTTGAGAGCTAGCTCTGAAGACGCTACCCTGAGTGCCAAGTATAATCTACTCATAGTACCACAATCCACCTTAGTCTAAGTGTTGCTGCTGGTAGCAAGGCTACTTTGTTCAGTATGTGGTCAGATACGTCTATGCTACTTAGACATAATTAAAGGGCTTGATTTACAGAACTATTGTGCACCTTAACATGAGATTTTTTTTCATATGTTTAGGTATTTATGCCTAATATATTTTATTAGTCCAGAAAACTCCTCCAGAGTGGTTATCTTTAGGCTTTGAAATACCACTGCAAAGTAGAACCAAAGCCGACTGCCTGCTCTTGTAGTCTTGTGTATGTAACAATGAAAAATGAACACATTTAGAGATTAAGCAATCCATGCAGCACTCCTGATTAATTCATTACTTAAGGAAGGATGTGAGGGCAAACACAGAATATCCCAAACCAAAACTCCAAGAATTTTCACTATTTTGGCTTGGATACAAATATCTCCATAGCCCAGCACCTTTGACATTTCCCCTGCTGCAAAGTGCACAGAAAATGCCAATCTACAGAAACGGCTTTGTTGTACACTGATGATTTTCTGCTCCTGCGGTAGCATGTCTAACTCACCAGGTGAAGTATTTTGACAGGAAACTTGAGGTGCCATCACATGTCACATTATTGGCAGCTTCCTGGTAACACATGTTCTTCTCTACACCTTCCCCACCAAAACTCTCTTATGTTTCACAAACAGCATCTGATCCTCTCTCACACCATCCTCCACATCCCTGCTTTCCTATGGTATGTTTAAAGATTTTATCCTCTCATCACTATTTAAAAAATTTCCTCCCTGTGCTTGGAGCCTTCAGGAACAATTTACTCTTGGTTGGAGAGTCAAGATACCTTTCCAGACCCATCTATCCATGCCCATGTGAGCATGTGAACATACAGATTTAGTGGTATCTTATTCATTCTAGACTGTTTCATGGTCCAGCCTGGGCTTTGACAGGAAGTTTGTGTTGTGGAACTTTTTCTCTGAAAATTTTTCAGATATCTTCATCTCAGTATCTTACACAAGACCTACTCAGGAGTATATGAAGTAGGCACTCTGATGGAGGATGCATCAAATAAGATATTAGAGCTACCATGGTGACCAACACTGTAAAGATATACAAGGCAGATGTACTGCCAGCTGGGTTAAATATAGAGCCACTCTATAGTTAGATTGCAATCTATTGGTATGAGGATGCAGATAAGAATTCAGTCTAGAAAGTACAAAAAAAGAAGAATTTAAAAAATGCAAGAAAAAGTACAGACAAATCCAACATTATGAAACTCTATTGGCTTCATTTCTCTGGGACATGACAACTGTATCTGGTACAGTCATGCACATGAGCAGATGACAAATATGCAGATTGTAGTGGTACTGAGAAAGAGGGATCCAGTTCTTAGGAAATGTGATGTGACAGAAAGCATTTGTTGCTGGTACTGAAATTTGTGTATCCAAGCACTCTGTGAAGTTTAATGCAATCTTAGGCTGCCTGCTGCCTTGGAAACCAGTGGTCAGATACTCTCAGCAGTGGGCATAACAAGCTAGAACATTGTGATTAGATGAAATTTCATGGAACTGAAATATTTCACACACTGGTTTCAGTGAATTTCTCTCAAGGACTGAAAGAGAGACAGTATTACCTAAAAAACTTGCAACTTGTATCCTGGTGGTTTGGACACCAAGATGTTTGGAGCTCTAGATTCAAATCCCTGTTAGACCACAATCTGGAACTAAGTCAGCTGCACTTGAAGCAAACCACAAGTGACGCAGGCTGCTAACAATGAATAAAGCCAAAAAACTAAGCTTTCAGATAGTAAACAACAACAACAAAAAACCCAAACCGAAGCAAAACAACAGACATCTTCCTCCCTACCACCCCCCTCCCAAAAAAAAACCCAACAAACCACAACACAAACCCATCAAAACCACCAAAACACCCTCTAAGAGACTCAATCAAACCCTGCATGCTCACTTTTTCATGAAGCCTTGCGAATTCAAATGAAATTCGCCCACTTGCCCAGAAGCAAAGCACTTGGGTTATAAAAACTACCTGTAGAAAGCATTCCAAAGGCCGATTTACAATAGATCTAAAACTACAGAAACATTAACAAGGATTTTGCTGCCTGATAAACTTGCTTTGGAGAAGCACACGTTCATTTTCCTCAGATACAACTTTAAGGTTACGAGGCTGCACAAGAAGTACTTTTACTGTATGCTTAACAGAATGAAACTAGCAAAGAGAAAATATATCGGTATTATTAAATACATTTCCACGTCTCACCTCAGCAGTACAAGAGCTGGACTCCAGAAGGAAATATGGAGCATATGACAGCTGTAGAACATAGTCAGATCTTACTTTCCATTCAAACAGCAAGGCCAGACCTTGGCATGTGTACACGTATCAGGTGTGGGTTTTCCACACACGTCTACTAACCTAAGCAGCCATTTACAGCGTGTCAAACGTAACTTAACTGTTTTGCATGCACTTTGATTACAGAGAATGGGACACTTTCAAAGTACTCCTTTCAACACAGGGATGTCCCTGCAGCTCCCTCACCCTGGCACTGCAGAGCACCATAGCAATGGGATCAAATTGGAAAGGCAAGATCTTGAAAATCAACTATAATTTCCCCTTAAATTAACACTTCTTATTAAAGATGTCTTTTCAACCACATTTCTTCCCATCCAGATATGAACATTCCTGAGTTTTTTCAAGGTCAGCCCTGCACATGGATGTCCTTTCTCATATTTCAAAACCACTCAAATGACTTCTATTTTTGTCTTCCTGCTTAGAGCAAAGCTGCCCTTTGAAAGTACCAGATGGGTCACACTTCCCAATAACAGACATTAGCAGGTATGCCTAGGATTGTGATTTCAGTGTATTTGTATGGAAATCATCCTTTTGTTGTCATTTTATTCCTTACAGATCATTTCAATATCAGGCTCATAAACTCATGTGATTCTAGAAAACAAATAAATACCACATTTGTGGTAAATATCATACATGTGTGCCACAAATAATGCTATCATTACCCTGTGTTCTCTGAGGGTTATGGTCAGTGCTGGGGGAGAAGCTTCTCACCTACTCATTTCTTTGTAGCAATCACATTTTTACAGTTTCAAATTTAATACTTTTTCTAATATATTATACGTTGCCTCCCATGTATTTAAACTGTACTTAAAAGCATGCTAAGAACTGGTAATTCCTTAATGGTTGTTCACTTACAAGCGCTTGTGGGTCATTACACAATCATTTAAAGGGCATTAATGAGAACCATTTAATGGTTTTAGTAGAATATCATTGTAAGGGACAGGGGAAAAGTTACTGGCTGTAAATTTTTATGACCATTTCTTACAAAACTTATTACTTTAAAGATTTATGTATGTAACAATGAGTACAATAAAAGCCATGCTAAAAATAATTTGAAATCAAAGTAATGCATATAGATAAGGTCCTACTTGCTGCAGTTTTGCATTCAGTCAGGAAGGTTTTCTTTCTTTTCTTCTGGATACCTTATGACTCTCAAAGCAGCTTCAGATATCCTTTATGAGAAGTCAGAACAGAAAAAAAATTGCTCAGGTCTACACCTTAACAAAGCATAAATTGTCCTTTACAACCCATTTTTCAGTTTTACTTTTCATTCGTTGTTTTGTGTATGAAGTCAGTATTTTTCCCTTTTTTTTTTTGCCTCTGATACAGCACAGTAAGCCAGCCTTTAACCAGAATATAAGGAGAATGACTTTTATGAAACATCTTGAACTGTACATTTGGTTGGCTTTTCACAAATGGAAAATAAAGGAGAAGTCTGCATACCAAAATTAAAAGGTTGCCCATTTCCCCTTAGGGAAATTCTTTATTACTGTACTAGACCTGAGCATACCTTCAAAACTACAGAAACTTATTTTGAAAACTATTCATGTGGACGCATTAACCTTATTAAAGTGCTTTAATAACAAAATAGTCATCAAATTATGCCTGGTTTTGTCCATTTGCGATTTGCATGGAATGCATAATGAGGAAGACAATGCCCTTTATTCCCCAGTATTCTTGCATAAGTAGGAGAATATTTCTAATTAAAAGGCAGAGTTAGTACAGCACATGAATTGAACTGAACCATATCTCTAGAAATGCTGATATTTTTACTGTTTGCATTAAGTAAGGACTGTATTTCTCTCTGAATCTGGCCCAGTACCCATTACCAATAAGATGAAGATTTAAGATAACTTGGTCAAAAGATGGTGAATTATAACTTTTAATTAAAATGTAGAAAATAGTTTCTTTAAAATTAACATGGTAATACTTTCAAGATCATTAATTTTTTATGTAATGAACAACAAAACCAACCTGAATGTTTTAAAGTGTGACATTGCAGTGCCATGGAAAGGGGATTTTTTCTGAAACTTCTTGCTACAACAAAGGCAAGCAGTACAACTAATCTGCAGCTTTTTTGTCTTTAGGAACACGGTTATTCTTTCATGATGAGTTTTAGTCTTACACCGCCTCTCTAAAATTCACTTTAAATTCTAATTGAGATGACACACGTACCAGAGTGAGTAATGGGGATGGATGTTACTATTACTATGTTCTCTCCTCTTACTATTTTATTGGCTTGCACCTATTTTGAAATGACTGAAAAAAACCTAGGAGCTAGACTGACCTGATTTGCTTCTGTCTTTGAAACTGCGCACAGTAGAAAAATTTGTAATGATTAATTTTATGTGAAACGGTGTCGGTCGCACATTTACTACAGAAAAGCATTCTATTGACTTCTCAGTCATTCTGATTGCTGTGCATCCTGTATTTCAGTTGCCAGAATTCTACTTTATACAAAGGCAACTTTTACCTGATTTTATTTAAGTACTGTAAAATATTGGGAAGTCATAAGACAGATGAGAGGAATCTAGTCAAAGCTTCCGTGCAATTCAGCAATCAAAGATTTTACCATAGGTGGCAGAAGATGCCTCTCTATGTTCCAGCCTCTACCTGCCCTGTTTTATTTCTCAGACTATTGTGAACAAAAATAATCACCTACACCTGCTTGTGGCACAGTCACAACATAGGCACTAGTGGGACTAGGATAAGAGCAAATCCTCCTTCATTTGCAATCTGAAATGAGATTTAAAATCTGGATTTCTGAAAACAAAAGTGAGACACACTAAAACCAATGGACCACTTCATTCCCTGGTTTTGTGATCCTGCCCATTAATTGCATTTTCCAACTCTCTCCCATTTTATTTTTCACTGGATATTAATCACTGCTAACTGTATTTTCTTTCACCAATTCTTCACCCCATCAGATAACAGCACTTGCACTCAGAGCACAGAATTAAAAGATTCATAAAAATCAAATAATAAAATGGCACATTGGTTTAGTGTGTCAATATTTCACCTCTAGGAATATAGTACTAAGGAAAAATGAAAAAAGAGCACAAGAATCAGAATTTAAACTAAAGGCAACAACGGGGATGCAGACCAGAAGAGAGGATGGGAGAAGAAGATAAAGATATGTGAACGTAACTGAAAAAGAAAAAAACACAAAAGTCAAGGGGAGAAAAGATTAAGTATTGCATGAAAGCATTTTCTTAATATATGCATGTGCTACAGCACATGCTACAATAAAGGAAAAGGTGAAGGCAAAGCACTGAAATTAGTCACTTGTTTCCTATAGTCACAGTTAAAAAGGAGGAGGAAATTAAATGCCATAAATATATTCAAACAATAAAGATTTGGTTTACAGTAAGGAAAGCAAATACATTATGAGGAACAATTTGAGGTTGCAGAGGTCTCTGAACACTAAATGACTATATGTAGATTCACTGGGGTTTTATAAGACAATCCACTTGTGTTAGTTTCTTTCCTCCATCAAACAACAACATAGACTGGACAGACAGCTTTATAATTACAATGCTGCGAGTCCAATAATTGCAAAACAATATGGTATGACGCAATTATTGACTGCATATACACACAAGCGATTCTTCGTTAATGCTTTTGGCATTTAAGAACATTTACTGAAGATCCTTCAGCTACATACACAAATATAACAAATACATCTGCAATTCACCTTGAGGTGGGTAGTACCAAAAAAATATCATGGTCCTTTGCACTGCATGCAAGTTGTTTATGCACAAAATACATCTTGCATTAAGAATATCTTAGACCAGTGGGAAAACTCTTACAGTTTGTGTAAATACATAGACACATACACAGTTCTAATCCCTTTCCTTGTCCCTAAAATTGTCTCAAATAGCCACTTCATTCAAGAAAACTGACTAAATTCTGAGTTTCCTCTTCTGGCTCTGCAGAAACAGTAAACTGTTAATGGATGGGAAAGGAAAAAAGTACGGAATTCCAGGATAACTAATTTGCTGTGTATTTTCAAGGTATCAAACTTTAAAAACACTGGATGCAACAGAGGAATTAAAACCAGTAAAGTAGCTGACAATAACCACTGCAAAAAAAAACTGAGGAGCAATTGAAAAGAACCTGGAGAGAGAGATTGGGATGGTTAGGGCAGTGGAGAACCATTTAGCTCCACTGAACTCATCCATGGTATCTTAAATATAGATATGGCCAGGTCTTGAAAGTAATTTGGGATAAGCAGGAAGTTACAGATTGTCACTGTAGAAGTGTAGGTGCATATCCAACTAGCCAAATATGTATGGCCAAGACTTGAAAGGGAGAAGCAAGAGAGAATCACAGAATCAACCATGTTGGAAGAGACCTCCAAGATCATCCAGTCCAACCTAGCACCCAGCCCTATCCAATCAATTAGACCATGGCACTGAGTGCCTCATCCAGTCTTTTATTCAACACTTCCAGGGACAGCAACTCCACCACCTCCCTGGGCAGCCCATTCCAATGGCAAATCACTCTCTCTGGCAGGAACTTACTCCTAACATCCAGCCTATATTTCCCCCGGCACAACTTGAGACTGTGTCCCCTTGTTCTATTGATGGTTACCTGGGAGAAGAGGTCACCCCCACCTGGCTACAGCCTCCCTTCAGGTAGTTGTAGACATCAATGAGGTCACCCCTGAGCCTCCTCTTCTCCAGGCTGCACACCCCCAGCTCCCTCAGCCTCATTTCCTGAGAGATACTCTTTAGGGGTATCGTTGCTTGGGACCTATAGTACAGCTACAAACCAGACACATCAGCCCTTATGTTGCAGGAAAGCTTTCGACTTTTTTTAACCATTTGTTGAAATGGAGACAGCATCTCTCACTATTACTGGTAAAAACATTTGTTTAGGCTTGCACAGCTCAGCTGGCCACAGGAGTGCCAGGTTCATAGCACTTCACCATATTAAGGAAGGGCAAAATTCTCTTTCATCACACCTTCATTTCTCTATCTGGCTCTGGATTTCAGATGTGGAAACAATCTGCTCAGAAATCTATTCTTCTGTAGAAAACACAGAACTTGAGATGTTAATGTCTGATCTACAGGGTCACTGAAAAACAGAAGGGACATTAATTGCCAATAATCTTCAGAGATAGTGTATCAGGGCATTGTGCTGATCAATGAAAACTATTTTAAGGCACAACAGCACAACAGCAATGAAAGATAGTTAGAAATGGCTTACTAAATATGATTATATTATGAACCACAGTATGTCCACTGTAGGGAACTCATTACATAAATGGACAGAGAGCCTACTCCACACTGGAGTCCATGCTCTCTCTGGAGTCTGGCTGTTAACTGTGACAGTATTCAGGGGCATAGAGCACCATCACTGTTCTGGTGCCCTAACCTCTCTGGAAAAAATGACATAGTTAGTTACTTGAGAAACTTTGATGCCAAATTAGTCAGACAAGAGGGCTTTTGAGTGGTAGTATATTCCAGTAATGTGTTTGATACACATGCAGCATCTGAGTGCATATAGTTTAGAAGTGTCTGTATGAAAAGCTAGAAGGACAGGTGCCTCTATGTATGTGCACAAGAGAAAAATACCAGTGCATTTCATAGTCGGACTTCAGGGTGTGTGGTTCGGGCAACTGAGTAGCTTCTGAGTTACTGTGCAGACTGGAGTTTATACTCCACCTGATGGTGCAACCGTGATATGCTAAATTACTTTTATGAATTAAAGAGCATATTTTTAGCTAACTATGGTGCAAGCAGTGCACTCTATGGAACAAGCTGGGAAGCAGAAACTCCCCCAGCTTCAGTTCCTCCCCAAGAGCTACGGGCTCTCTGAATGATTTACGTCTTTGCTTTAGATTCCCCATGTGTAATTGGAGAATAACAACACTTACCTACTTCACAGCAAGACTCTTGTGAGAACTAATTAACGTTTGTTGCACAACATTCTGAATTTGTAAAAAGTCGTTTAAGTGGCATTATTGCCATTATCATCATGTCATCTTGGGTACCGCAGGTACATAAAGCTGGCTGCTCTAAGAGCTACTTAATACACTAAAAACAATGCATAAAAAAAGTGGGAGAGGGCATCAAATCTTTTTTATTTTCTTAGGAATACCAAGTGCTTATTAAAAAGTGGTTGGACAATATCCACTTGCTTTACAGATCTTTGTGAGGGTCTACATGTTGTGACACATTCACTCAGACTCACCCAAGCAGCTGCTCCAACTGGCTGTCACTGGGACCCTTTGTGTAAGGGCAGAGAAACCTGTCACACCAGAAGCTGGCTAAAACCGAGATGTTGCCTACACATGGTTTAATAAGTCTGTTTTTTCCTAGCTTCACTTCCTGTGGAACTTTATTTCCATTTTTAATTTTGTTTTTTCTTTCTAGACAGCAAAAGTCAGGTCAATCAGCCAATAGTGTAATAAGCTATCTAGCAATGTGCTGGAAAGTATACCACGTATGATAATAACTATATTTAGTTATAAAATTTCAACATTAATGCTGTTTCAAAACCTACTTATGTAACTCCTTCTTTGGATAAATTACAAACTGTTAAGTATTCATAAAGGGGGAAAAATTTAAAAGAGAGTCTTAAACTATGTCCAAAAGGTAAGGGTATGTGAGGAAAGAAAATCTGAAGTTTCATTTCCTTCTGAAAGGTAGGGGTTCCCACAAAACCCAATTAGTTATATCCCTGGCACAGAGCACATCCAGTTTGGAACTACCAGCTCAGTAAACATTGAAAAAAATGGAACAGCAGCAGCAAAGACTGTGGTTCTCTGGTAAGTTTTTACTCATTAATCTGAGGAAACCCCAATCAGGAAGATATTTACATCCAGATCAACAGGAAATGAGGCAACCCAACACAGAATGCATTCTGTACAGTACTTCAGTGTCCCAAACCTCTTAAGTGCTATGAGATTTTTACCCTGAAGCTCATATATCATGTTGTTAATTTACATTTAAAAGTTGAATTGCAGCTGCTTACCCATGGCCTATTCTTCCATTATAGCTAAATCAAGAACATTTATAATCTTTGATTTCCTATGCTTAAAGAATATGAAATAAGAAGGGGTTGGAGAAGGAAATAATGACGACAACAAAAACTGATAGCAAATGACAATTTCAGAATGGCTGTGAAGTGTCTGAAAAAAACCCAAAACTCTGACTTGATTAGTGAATCTATGATATTGTGTGTGAAAAACAAAAAAAACCTGCTGATGTAATTTCCATAGTTTGACTTCTCAAGTTTCTCAGCAAGCAATTACAGCTCACTGTACACAGTGAGCTGTACAACTACAGAGAGCTCCAAGAAGTCCTCTGTTAAACCTCTTGTGGGATGCAAAGCACAGATAAAAGTGTAAATAGACAGATACTAGCATATGTATCACAGAGATTAATGTAAAACTTGAGAACAACAGCCCTTGTAAATATAAAGTGAAGGATATCTTCACTTTTGACACTAAATTGAAGGACAAAGTCTCATTCCTTAATAGAGGTTTAAAATACTCCGATTTAGATTACTGAAGATATGAACTACAAGCACAAGAGGAAACAGTGTATTTTGTGCTTTAATCTAATGATGGTGATGACTTCCAAATGAATAGCTAGGAAGGTATCTGTCCC
The DNA here is from genome assembly GCF_015220805.1 of Pogoniulus pusillus. Classification (NCBI taxonomy): domain Eukaryota; kingdom Metazoa; phylum Chordata; class Aves; order Piciformes; family Lybiidae; genus Pogoniulus; species Pogoniulus pusillus. The sequence continues at coordinate 15,576,767 of NC_087270.1, read as the reverse complement.
CAGGGCAAACAAGAGGTGAGCAAAATGCAGAGAACAGCAGTGCAAGCCGTGGTATCAACCTGTGAATGTGCAACAGCCCCAAAAAAAATGGATTGCCAGGTCCTGAAACTATAGCTCAGTTTAAACTGTCATTTAGCTGTTGATTCTGCTAACACTGCTTGGAAAAGGGGAGGTCAATAAATAACATGAAATATTAGAAAACTTATTATGGAACCCATCCAAAGCAGACACATTTCTATTGTGAAACCAGACTAAGACCAAAAGCACATCTCACGCAAGACACACAGGGCATGAAAACATTCCATTGATTTGAAACATACATGGGCACAGGTCATCAGGTATCCAATGCAGAGAACTGACACCAATGGGATACATGTAAACTAGATTGCTACTCCATGAGTTGAATTCAAGTCCCCTGCCAACATATAGATTTTTCTTTCCAAGTAAGAGACTACCCAACAGAGCTGAAGGATCCAGAAAGACAAAGTGCACCACAGAATATGAATTGCTGAGCCAAACTACCCAAGACAGATGCAGAAGGTGCTTGTGCTGCACATTCTCTCTCTCCTTCAGGAGGGAATGATAAAAATCTGGAGCGGATGAACAGTTGATATGTATCCACCAACAGGAGCTTAAAAAATACTGAAGACCAAAGAACACATTGAAGAAAGAGCAGGAGCAGTAGAAAGGTTGAAGGCTTGTGTTAAATGTACAGTGAGAGACTATGCCTCATTCCCCTCTCATAAGTGCACCGAACCCCAGCCATTATTTACTATACATGCAGATATCTTTGACCTATAATTTGAGACCTATCAAGAATCCAGAACAAGGCCACAGTAAAAGAAGTGGTTTTGTTGTTTGGTTTGAGGTGTTTGTTGTTGTTGTTGATTTTTTTTTTTTAGCAGTGGTGTTTTTCCTCTCTGCTTCTGTGTTAAATAGCACAGCCTCAAGCCATTCCTTACAGTTGCAAAAATGTTCAAGTGAAGCTTTCAAAGACTGAAAGCTGAACTCTCCGGGGTGGACTCTTGTAATCATTAGGCTAAGCAGAAATATGAAATTGCTGTAAACAACAACCTCATGAAAGAGAATGTTAAATATCATGCCACCAAGTCAATAGGAAACTGAAGCTATTTATGCACAAGTCACGGTCACGATGCACACTCTGTACACATCAAAATATAACTTGCTTTCCTTCTGTTCACTCTTTTCTGCTTAGTACTTTGTGTGACAATGAAAGCCAGTAAGGGAAGAAGAGAAGGAAGAATACAGGCAGTTGTAGCAAGAACAACATTTTGAACTGTTTTTTGTCCTCCTAGCAGCATCAGGAAGATATAAAGAAAACAACTATGCACTGCAAGTTTATTACATAAAAAACTCCAAAAGAGAGCAGAAATAGTAGATTTTGCATTAAACAATCACTGTGCACATTTTGGAAGATGGAGCTTTTTTCTTGTGATAAGTAAACAGAAGTGTGTAGCCCTTTAGCAGTCAATAAGGTATGACATGTCTGCCTCCACTTTGTAAATCATCTCTTACTAGACGAATTGGAGTAACTAATTGTTTTTGGCTGAAATAGGTGAAACTTGCTGCAGATGCCACTGTGCATTCCAGCTGATGACAATAAAAGAAACAGATTAATCTTCTCCTACATGAATAACTTGGAGTTTGTGACCTGTAATATGTAAATATATAAAAGGCAAAAGAACACTGCGCTACCCTTGAGTGTAGGGTGGCATTACAGGGTCAGCTGTGTCAGGTACAATGATGCACAACAGAGAAATTCCTCCAAGTAACATAAAAGCTAAAGTGCAATAAAAAGTTCTGAAAATAAAGTCTACAACCACAATTAACAGAAAAAGTTATTTTAACTTTCTAATGTCTTTAGCTCAGAACATCTTAAACTCCTGAATTTGGTTGAGAAATACATTAATTTAAAACCCAAGAGATTAAATTAGAATTAGTAATAAACGTTTTGCTTGCAAAGCTGCTGCTTTATAAACAGCATATTTACTAAAATCACGTTCCCAGGAGCCCTGTGTTTCAACTGTAACACTTTACAATTGTATACTCTGAATAATAAGTTTGGGCTTAAAGAGCTTCTATGTTTTACTGCACCCAGGATCTGTGCAGTCACATCACATGAAACTGCGCACATTTCTAAACCTAGGCTGCCTGCCTAAGCTTCACTTTAATTTATGCTACTAGCATTTCTTCTGCAGATATGGTCTTAAGGAAGGACAGGAACAGCAGAGGTATCTGCAAGCAGTGAAACTCAATTCCAGGTACAAATAGGTCTATATGTGACCAGAGGTTTTGTACTGCCTGAATGGGAAAGCCTGAAGGTATGCCCCTGCTAAATGTGGAAGTATTGCACCTAACATACAAAACCCAACATAAACCTCTCAATTCACGAACTACCTGGCAGAAAAAGAAACACTAATAGCTATAAGAACTTAAGATTCATTAAGTTTTCACCACAAGTCTCACTTCTCAGCACGCTGCTTAAGTTGATCTACTTCTCTGGGTACTCTTTTTCTTAGCACATTCACTAATATCACATAAAGCTGCTATAATTTACTTGGCAGTGGATCCCACAGTTTTGGCTGAAATAAGGAGTTCTAACATTTACAGGCCTTGCCCCAGCAACTAAGGCGAATGGAAGCAGCTGTTCTGCCTCAGCATGAGGCTCTTGTTGGCACTTTGACCATAGCCACAGTATATCTGTGGGGCTTGTAAAAAGACTTGACTCTAAGGAAAATGCCATAACAGTTCAAACCAATGAGGATCTGAACTGTATTACGTCACATTTAGAAGTAGTTTATTTCATTTAATATAATGTTAATTTAATGCATCTATTGTTTCTGTATGATTTAAAAAGATAAAGCTGAATAACTTCTGGGTAACAGTTATAGCATGCAAGGTTCCCACTCTATTCCCAACACTTCTGTGATACTGAAAAAAAATAATTAAAAACTCAAATCTCAGAAACCAAGTTACCAAGTGCCTCTTTCCTCTCCTGCCAAACAACATCAGCCTTCAGAAAGCTAAAATAAAAGGCACTGTTTGTGTTTGAGTGTTAGAAGTGAAGTATTTATGGGATCCTATGATGCAAATTCTTAAACTACTTGACACAAGTGTTCCGACTCCCTTTCCATGTAACAGTATCCATTTACTGGAATAATACAAATTCTTAAAAGTTATAACAAAAAGTTTAAAGTACTTCAAATAACTTTGCACAAGTCATTAAAGAGAACAGCATTGCTCCCTGGTGCTCAGATCTGGCCCGCAGAGGAGCACAGCAGAAGTGACCAGGGAGGGATATTAAGAGTCAGGCAGCAATTTTAACTGATACTATAGCAACACTGATATTACAGGGTTTTGTCTGGATTTGGTGTTGTATTACAGGATGCAATTTTCAAAATCTATAAAGATTAGATGCTCAGTTTCCATGGACATTCATTCAATGCTGAGCTGTTTCAGGAATGCAAGATGACTGTCTTCCCAGAGAACCCAGGGATGGAGACTATGCACCAAGTAACCAACCCAAGCAGATCTGTGATTCTTTTCCTATTTTCTGATGTCAGTGTCAGCTGAGATCAGAAGCTGAGTAGGAGATGAACTTCTATCAACAGAAAGTAGTGGCCCCACAGAGGCATGTTCTTAAAGGGAATAATTAAAATGAAACTGCTTAAGCATTTCACTGGATCACATCCAAATTGAGCCTTGATTCTTTTTGTTTTGACAGTTTTGTAATGTAAAATAGAAAACACATACAGTAGAAATACAATCAAAGCCCATGCTATTTGCGTATCTGGAAGTCTTTCCTTATGAAATAGTACAAACGTACATTTGTGTAAAGAAAACACTGATTTACTAGAACTGATTGCTTCACAGTCTAATTGCCTTTCAACTGGCTGTTCCAAATTAAGATGTCATTGATGGCTTTTTGTGATATATTTCATTTTAAGCAAATTTATTCTATAATAGAGCACATCATAATGGAAAGCAGAGTTCCCACTCTTCCCTCCTCTTTGTAGCCTGATATCTTGACAAGTAAATTAAATTTAGCAGTTAAAATGCTTCCATTAGTAATTTTATTAAGTTAATTAAGGAATCTCTCTTTCTGAATTTTAACTACATTCATTTCAGCACAACCTTGATTTATTTATTTTTTTAATTCCATATATTTAGTACCCATGATGACTTCTGGGACAAACAACTACCTATACAACATTTTTGAGACTATGACAAACTTAACTAAGGAAGAAAGAGAAATAGTTTTAAAACCCCAAACCTCACTGTATCTCTAAATTCTTTCGCTTAAAAGCCCCCAAACCTCTGCTACTCAAATCTAGGGAGAATGTTTTCTATGAGCAACTCCAAAATCTACAAGTCACAGCAGCAATTACATGAGGAGAACATTCAAAATAGGTAAAGATGTGTAAACTGCTATCAATAAAATGTGAATTAGCTGAACTCTCACCTGTTGGCTTAAGTTAGATTGATAAGTCCTGGTTCATGGAAAGTCTACCTTTTATAAATAGTGCTTTACCTTCATTTACCTTTTTCATCTTTCAGCCCAGGCAAAGCGTGGGTATAACCAAACATTATGAGAACAACTGTTCTCTTTTATATCCCTCCTCCCTGAAATGTGAGGCTGTGAGAAATCCCTTGAGATCTTCAATTGCCTCCAAAGCAAAGAAGTCTGGGTAATTTATATCCAAACTAAATTCATGTATTGTAAACATGAACTCATAAAATGCTTTCTTTTTCAGTCACCACCACTGCAGTATGCAAGAAGCCTCTCACAACATTTTCCAATAGTGAAAAAGACTAATCTTAATCTCTTCACCTAAAGAAAGAGGAATTTTCAATAGTCAAACATTTCATATCCTCCAGGACTAGGTCCAAAGTAATGATAATGTCCACTTGACATTCTGTCATCTGCTGAAAGGAAGTGTCTACAAAAAGTGAAATACAATTATTTAAACCCAAATACTAACCACAGAGACGGCTGACACTCATTGTGTATGACAAGGCCACCCAGGAGCATGGCTCAGCACAGGCAGATTAACATGTACAGATGTAATAGTGCTCCCTATCACAGCTAAACACGCATCTAAGGATAAGGAAGAAACAACAACTGTGAGGGACGAACTATTTGCTGTTCAAAAGATTGGGTGATACAGGTATGGAAAGGAAATATTCTTGAGATGGCAAGAGAGAAACGCTTAAAGACTCTGATCCAACCTGATCTTAATAAAGGTCAGAGAACATCAAGTGGTCTCTGATGTACTACCAAACAGAGAAATTTTGGGTGAAGTAGGATTTATGAGCATAAGGGAGAAAATAACTTAAAGCAACTGTGTATGGGTTACACATTAAAATCAATTAGTTGACTATGAACTACTTGGACGTCTTCTACTCTTTGCTATAGGACTAGTCAACTTATGGTAAATGCAGGCCATGTATTCCATGAATGGTTTAGTCCTGTTTCCACACTGGGACAGTATGGGCTTCGTTTACAAAAGCATTTCTCATTCAAATCCATGACTATTGGCATCAGAGCTGCCCTCAGTCCCTCACCCCACAAAGGAGCTGAACAGATGTCAGATCTCTACCTTCCTCCACTCTCTCTGTTAGCACACATACTGTGTCTGCCAGCCATGAGAAAGTGTTTGGGAAACCATTCAATCAGCACCACACTTATTCTGATCTTGCAGGTCTACATCACATCTCTTAAACTTATTCTGAATGTTCCTCACAAGAGCTTTCCTGTATACAGATGATGCAAGAGGAATGCTGGGCCAAAGATTAAGTAAAATTGCAAGTCTAAATTACTGAAACACATATAGTCTCTAATCATGTCACAGTTGGGCTGCAGATAAAAATAGTCAAACTGACTATTTAAAATTATATTCATATTGCACAAGTGGAGCACTGCCTATTGAGATGTTGATCCCGCTTCACAATGCTGTTCCAAATGCATAAGGTGCCTTTTGCCAAGTGTTTTGGCTGGAAGATGGGAATGAGGTCAAAATATGGCAGAATTTCTCCACAAACAAGGACAAGCATGTGGAATGTTGATTTTTTCATTATTACTGGACCAAGGACCTCAGAAGAAATATTTCCCAGCATAAATGATATTTTGTTACAAATTTTTTATTTTACAGTTTTTCAGAAAGAGTAAAGCCTCAAATTTTCCACTGGGAAAACAAACATAATTCACAGATCTGAACAAAATCCTTTCCTTCATATTTATAAAACAAAAGTTTTGTGGCTTTTCCCTGTAATTAAAAATACCTCTGGTCCTGCAGATTTTTTTGGGGCACCTAATGTGAGTATTTTGCTGCCAGATGATTTGATTTTGCTCTTCCCAGGCTCTGGCCATGGATGATATAGTGTCCCTTTCTTCCCTACAGCAGAAGTATTGAAGGAGGAAAACCAAACAAATAAAAAAAATCTTTTCCATATGTTTTTTTATAGGTGGAAAAATAACAAAACAAAGAGAGCATATAATCACTCCAAAAAGTGATTTTCAAAAGCAAACTGGACCATCACTTCAGTGCATTCACTGCCAGTTTCAGAAATAGTCTGCATCTGCATTCTAAACAGCTGAACAGTTTCCACAGGTGATGCTTTGGGCACAAAGTTGATTTTTTTGTTGTTGTTGTTTGGGGGTTTGTTTGTTTGCTTTTTTGTTTAAAATGCCACTTTATGTTTTCAGTAAGTTAACCCAGAAAGCCTGGGAATTTTAAGCCCAAACAAATTTAATATCTTTCCTTAAACATTCCTGCTATGTCTGTATTTTCTTCCAATAAATCCAGTGATTAAAACCGATGGAAACAAATAAATCAAATCCTGACGAAAGCAGTCATTATTCTCACTTCTGTTCTCCTCTACCACAAAGACGAAGCCATTTGCAAAATGCACAGAAACATAAAGCTAGAAAGCATTACAAAGGGTTGAAGAGATGTACTTGCATGGGTCTTAGACAGGTGGTTTTCCATCCTGTTATTTAACACCTCTAATTGCAAGGTTACGCAATCACTCTCAGCAGCCTATTCCCGTGGTTTACATCTATACTAAACAAAAATCAACCTTGCTGGTAAGTCAATTTGTTCTTGTTCAACACTCAGTGAGGACAGACAAGAATGATTGTCCCACAACCTCTTATATTTTAAGGCTATTCAAGTGCCTCTTCCCAAGGTACTTCCTTCTAAATTAAACACACATTTACTCTGACCTGGAGATTTTCTACTTCCAACATACCTTGCTAAGAAGGTCCACAACTTTAGTTTCTGTCTGCATTATATCTTCCATGAGCCATCTCAGAAAAGCCACAAAGAAATGACTGATTTGCCCTCAGCTGGCAGTTTGAAAACTCACAGTGAGCTAGGACTTGGAGGCAGCCATCCTCCTCTCTCCTTCTCCACACTCACACTATGGCAATGTTCTCTCTTTCATAGATTCAATCTGCACCGATCTTTAAAGTAGAAACACCAGATTTTGACTCCTCAGTCACATAGGACCTCTATCACATGTGACATTTCTGTGTCTGAAAAGTACCATTTAGCAATGTATACAAAAATGAAGAGGCTTGAGCTAAGGTAGAGGTTCATTTTCTGAGACTCAATGCAGACACAATTGTGATGATTGCTGGAAAGGTTAAAAGCTGAAAAATACACACGCTCTCTTTTGCAATGACAGAGAATGCACTAAACCTTGCACAGCTAAATCTCTCACCATGCCTCAGAATTTATATTTTGGGCATTCCAGCACTTCCCAGTCCAAATGCTAAAGCACACACACACACACACATAACTTCTCTTAACATAGTTTGCTATGGAAATATAGAACTCCTTTTCTTCTTATTTTTTAATGTCTTATCAATTCTTGATGCCCCTCATTAAAATATTTGTTTCCATCATTAAAAACATACATATTTAGCTCAATGACTTTTGTTGAAGTGAATTTAATTTACAGAGCAGATAAGACATACACAAAGCCAATCTAAATCTTTCAATAACACACAACATACAGTGCAAGAAATTAGTAATCTGTAAAACTTACAGATCAGATATAAACTTACTTTTGGAAGAGAGCCCCTGGTTCCTCCACACACGTTCTGTTGGTGTTAGACAAAGGACTTTCCCTGCCCATACATAGTCACTCAAGCCTAGTCCAAACCAGCTGAAAGAAATCTGAAAATCAAATCTAGCCTTCCATAATTTGATTTGTAGAAAACCGAGGAACAAAGCTTTACTGAGTGATTTTAAATAAATCATAATTAACTACATGTGCAAATGCATCAACTAAATGTGGATGTGCAATTAAATAACTAATCATGATTTGGAAAGGCTGAAAATTGCAATTGCATGCTGCACTGGCCAGCCTTGCCCCAGGCATGTCCAGGTGTTTCTACTTGCTCAGGGAGTCTGGCAGTGGGTTCTTTCTGAAGAAGGACCACCTGGGGAAACCACCTGAGTTAACCTACCTTCCAATTAAGCGATTGGCTTTTTGTTTTTTTTAAAACAGGCAATCAAAAGGTGTTTTCTAGAAGAACATTCTAGAGCATCAACCTGCAACAAAATAAGTCTTAATGTGCTAACTAGATGTATAAAACATCCATTCAGTTACAAGCATTTGATGAAATTAGAACTGTTTCTCTCCTAAACATATTCTCATGAATACCAATGCCCTGTTTAACTCCAATGCAAACCCACTCTGAACAAAAATACCACGGCGATTTAGCCAGTGAGTGTCCACAGAAGTTGTCAGAACAACAAACGAAGTCTGATCTGGTTTACCCTATTAAATAGAAATATTGCATCAGCTATCAACTTTCCTTCTTAAAGATTTTCTTTTTTTTATTATTCCTATTTTATCCTGCTAGCAAGTACAAAAGTACAGTGAGATGTTTGATGATGTTATCTCATGACATCAAAAAACCCATGCTTTTGGGTCAGAAGACTTTGTTATCTTTATCTAATTTGATTCCAAACCATATTTTCACCATCCTGGGGCCAAGATTTCCCCACTGTTTCTCGTCTGCTTTGCTGGATGGATTCTGCTTTACATAATACTTTTTTCCCTTCAAAACTGACAACAAAAAAGTGCTGCTAAATAATTCAAAAACTTGTTTGCAAAGATCTAAACTTTCCTCATCTACACATACAAACTTCTTTTAAAGAAGACTGTAACTCCCACATTACTCTTTGCTATCTGAGAATAAGGCAGTTGACACACAGAGACACCTTTGGGGTCAGAGGGAGAAGATTTTTTCTTTTCTGCTTTTCCATTGCTATTCTTGTACTATAGTAAAGGTTCCTTTACTAGAAAGGTATACAACAGAATCTGCAAATACAGCAATAACACAGGTAATAATTTAGTAGGCTACTGTTCAGAATGTTATAATAAGCAGAGGAGGGCACAAAAACAAAGATATGGAGTGTAAGGAAATACCAGTACTTCATGCCTTGATTGTAAGGCATGTCTGGGCAGAAACAGCTGAAACAGAGGAGTTGAGCCATTTTCTGTTCAAAGGAGCTTAAGCAGCTACTGATCTCTAACAAAGCTGTTATTTGCATATTTACAACTCTCATTCAAGCTGCTCTGTTTGCTGGTATTTTCTGACAGGCTGGGCATTGCACTGCTATATATAGATTGCCATTACAAATTTATCACATCTATACATTAAGCATCTTTCCAGGCATGCATATGGTCAGACATCAGCTGATAGTTTCATCATTCTCAAAGAACTCTCAAGATTAATGTATTACAGGACTAAAATCCATTTCACAAAGCCTGGCAGTTTTGGCTCTTCGAGTTTTGACGGGGTTGAGTCCAAGGCAGCTGTAAATGCAGTTACACAGGAGGTGGACAGGCTGTGACTGTGGACCATGATGTTTCTCTTTGGAAGGTGGAATTATAGTTCTAATGAAATTGTCAATAGTAATCCTGTTACTGGGAGCTTGAGTACCCTGTTTAATGAACTAGACAGTAACAAAGAAAATAAAAATACTTTAAAAGCTACAGTATGAGAAAATGATAATTGGTCCAGATTTCATGTCCATGATGAAATGCACTGGGACAGAATTACCGCCAAGGAGGATTATGACCTATCAGGGGACTGCTGTTTTGTCAGTCCCCCTGTCATCATCAACTGGAAAAGGAGGCTTGCTTTACTTGCACAAATACTTTGTCATGCAGCACATAAAATGGTCAAAAATGTACTCATGCCTGCATGGAAAAGTTTGCAAGGTTTTAAACAATTTGATGCTGAAGGAAACACATTATCAGTTGGCAAGAAGGGTTGAATTTCATGACCCACTGTGTTTTCTAATGCCTTTGATTCCTGTCCACAGCAGACCCAAACAAACAGTGTGTAGTTCCATAGCACTAGAACCTTTACATACATATTGCCTTTTGGGGTTTAGGGGATTTTTTGGGTTATTCTTAAGGGAATTATATTTTCTTCATATTTACAAGATTAAAGTACTGTGATATGCTTCACAAAGAACATATAAATATACAAAAAATTGAAGAGTACACAAGTTTTTGCAAATAATTTGCTTCTCTTGGGAAAGAAGGCAATGCAGTGTAGAGCTGAAAGCTTTACCAGTTGCCTGTATCATACTGAGACCAACTGCAGCAGAATGCTAGACACAACAGAAACAGGAAGATAATTTCCTCAACCCACTCTTGTGAAATTTAGTATATGACTTTCCTCCACCCCCAAATGAGATAAAAGATTGTATTTCTCCACCCCAGTGGCTAAGGGGGATAATCAAGATGGATGGTTTCACCTGGAAACCTTTAATAACAACACTTGGTTCTGACAGATCCCAGAACACTTCCAAAGTGCTTTTAAAATGTGAGGGAAGCGAGATGAGAGAGGACTTGCCTTTCTCAAAGCCTCTTAGCAGGACAGCAGCAGGATCAGTGTCCTGAACACTAGACAAGTGCTCTATTTCTGATGACAGTTACTTCTGCTTCTTCAAATGCTTTGGGCCCCAGGGCATGTTCCCCACTGCCTGACCAGGACCAACTGGGGACCTCTCTAGTCTGCAGACTGTCCATCACTCTTCCACAGCACTGCAAAGACTTCCAGCTAACCCAAGAGAAAAAACAGAAAGATAATCTAAACAAAAGAAGATTTTGCAGAAAGATAGCCTAATGGTTACAGGTCCTTGTGACATACATTAGGTGATCAGGACTTAATTAAGGGTCATATTTGAACAACAGATCTGCTGGATGAAAGCTGTATCTGAACAGATCACTAAAACCACTCATTCTCACCAGTGACAATGCTCACTTGTAGGCTACAGGTTACAGACACCTTTATTAATCAAAATATATGTCTAGGAACAGAGGTTAGCAAAGTGCCAGTGATTCCTTTTCATTGCATGCAGAGCAAGAATTAGACTATGAAGATGACCTAGAGGCACCTTCTGAACAAACATACAATCTAAAAACCAGGATGGAGACAACTGTTGTGAGGATGCCCATTTGCTGTTAACTCCTGATAGAAAAGGGACAGGAAGTTCTTCATCCGTGCATACAGCAGACAACAACTCTAGTACATTCTTTCCATGGAGAAGAATGCAATCACAGCAGCACAGGCCTTCTCCATTAGAATTTCATCTCCTTAGTCCTCCTCTCTCAGGCAGTTTGTCCCCATTGTAAACTTTCCTCCAATATGAACACTAACATGAAGCAAAAATCTGGCCCATGTTGCATGAGGTGCTGAATTCAGATCAAGTGACTTCACTCAGAACTATCCTTCCATGTGTAAAGTGACAAATATCTAAGTAAGGCATTGCCATTTGCTGAGAAAATCCAGTTATACAAAGTTTTTTGATGGTTCATTATTCAACATAACATATTAATCAATGTAAATACGATCAGTGCAGTCTGGGAGAGTGTTGTCAAGCAGTTAAAGGTGACATTGAAGCAATGTACTTCCTGGCTGAAGATGTATCAAACCAACCACAAATTGGTATCAATGAAGGCAGCAAGGAAGGTCACTGTCAGCTAAGAATGTCACAAGTTCTAAGGACATTTCTAGTTCAGGACAAAGACTCGGACATTGAAGCATGTGGCTGCTATAGCTGGCTTCATCACCACTAAGAATTCAAAGCAAAACATCCTTCTGCCAGTAACAAAGTGGTCCTATTCTTGAACATTATTTTTAAAAGTGATTGGACATTTCTAGAGACCAAAATATGAATGTGTCAATTAAACAATCAAGAAAAAAACTACACCCAAAAATTTAAAAAAAAAACTAAACAAAAAAATACAAAAACAAAAAAACTCACAAAAACCAAAAAAAAAAAAAAAAAAAAAAACCAAAAAACCACAGGAAGCCAAATTCTGATATGACTCTTACTTAATAATAATATCCACCATCAGGCAAATATAAAAACTATCCATATATAGTAGCCATATGAGCATTATATTTTATCAAAAGAACAGATACAATGCCCTTAGATTTCTCCACATTTTCTATGACTTCATTTAAAGAAGAGATACAAGGATTATGCCATTTTGTTTCTAGTAAAACTATTGTTACAGAGGAAATATTGTACTTAGAAAAAACATAATGCTATCATACAAATGGACTGCATTGTCATCATCATGATGATCTGGATGAGGGCATCGAGTCAGTCATCAGCAAGTTTGCAGATGACACCAAGCTGGGGGCAGATGTGGCTGGGTTGGAGGGCAGAAGGGCTCTGCAGAGGGACCTTGACCACCTGGACAGATGGGCAGAGTCCAATGGGATGGGGTTCAATAGCTCCAAGTGCAGGGTGCTGCACTTTGGCCACAACAACCCCATGCAGAGATACAGGCTGGGGTCGGAGTGGCTGGAGAGCAGCCAGACAGAGAGGGATCTGGGGGTACTGATTGATACCTGCCTGAACATGAGCCAGCAGTGTGCCCAGGTGGCCAAGAGAGCCAATGGCATCCTGGCCTGCATCAGGAATGGTGTGGCCAGCAGGAGCAGGGAGGTCATTCTGCCCCTGTACTCTGCACTGGTTAGACCACACCTTGAGTACTGTGTTCAGTTCTGGGCCCCCCAGTTTAGGAGGGACATCGAGATGCTTGAGCGTGTCCAGAGAAGGGCGACGAGGCTGGTGAGAGGCCTTGAGCACAGCCCTACGAGGAGAGGCTGAGGGAGCTGGGATTGGTTAGCCTGGAAAAGAGGAGGCTCAGGGGTGACCTTATTGCTGTCTACAACTACCTGAGGGGAGGTTGTAGCCAGGAGGAGGTTGCTCTCTTCTCTCAGGTGGCCAGCACCAGAACAAGAGGACACAGCCTCAAGCTACACCAGGGGAGATTTAGGCTTGAGGTGAGGAGAAAGTTCTTCACTGAGAGAGTCATTGGACACTGGAATGGGCTGCCCAGGGAGGTGGTGGAGTCGCCGTCCCTAGGGCTGTTCAAGGCAGGATTGGACGTGGCACTTGGTGCCATGGTCCAGCCTTGAGCTCTGTGGTAAAGGGTGGGACTTGATGATCTATGAGGTCTCTTCTGACCTTGGTGATACTGTGATACTGTGATCATGTTGTTGAATCCAAGCAAGCTTGATTACAGGAAGACTCAATCACCTGCATGTGAAGATAAGGACTGTGAAGAAAAAAAAACACTTAAGTACTTGTCTCTGATGGACAGAGACTGTAGTTACCAAGAATGCCTCCTTGGTCCTTGGGAGAAACTGACTGAAGGTATTGTGAAAGAATATTTAGGTCAGTGTGAAAGATCTGTTTCTCATATAGCAGGCACTGCAGATGGTGGAAGAAAGCTGCAATATGTCAGACTTCACAAACTGCTCAAACTCTGGTGATGAAAATTATGGCAGAGGACATGACTGAATAGATGTTCACAGCTCTATACTCAGCCCTGTTGCCTTAGATGTGCCACCAGATGCTCATGGCTAGCATCACTCTGAAGTCAAGGTCATTTAGCACCAGTCTTATTAATCACTAGGATATGAAAAAGAATATGAGCCCGGCATCCACTGCAGCAATGGTCAGATACACTGTCTAGGCCACACATCCGAATGAAAGATAACATGTTTAGTCAGGAGCAAGTGAATTTGGAATAGAGCTCTGCACTTTTCATGTTCTTATTTACACTATGATGAAATTCATTCCACACACACATGGGTAGTTATGATTTTAAAGAAATATTAGCTATGTTTTCACAAATTCTCTTAGGCAGCCCCACGGACCACACACAGAGCTGCCAGTTTGGGTCACCTGTCTTCATGCACCTGGGATGCACTACTCTCATTTTCACTTCTCAGAACAGTTACCTGGCTCTTTTACTGTTGCTCATTCTCTACCCAAGAAATCATTATTTCAACTCCCTCTGTCTATTTTTGTGACATATAATTTGTACTCAGGCATTCATTCAAAGTTTTGCATCAAGGATGTACAGAAACAAAACACAAAGGCAGTTAATGATCTTGTGATTAAGAAGACATTATTTCTGACATCCACACTGATGTTGATGAAAATGCAGTCTACAGTTTTAACCAGGACACGACTATAAACTGAAGTGAAACTACAGCTTATAACTTTCATTCCTTCAAAAGTACAAAATAAAGAAATACTAAATGCAATAAAGTGCCAGAAACCTGAACATTGGCTTTTCTCAAGGTACCAAAGAACAGATTTCATAACAGGTTGTTGATATAAAATATAACAAATATGATGAAGAAAATGTTTACATAGAACTATCAGAGTTGGGGGGAAAGCTTTGTGCAAAGACAAAAGGCTTTTAATGCACTTATAAAAAAATGTTATACATGAACACAAAAAAACTTGATGAAAGACTGTGGGTATTAATGTCATACCATGCACTTGCTATCTATCCTGTGTGATTCTGCGAGTATTTTCATAGAATCATAGAATCATAGAATCAACCAGGTTGGAAGAGACCTCCAAGATCATCCAGTCCAACCTAGCACCCAGCCCTATCCAGTCAACTAGACCATGGCACTAAGTGCCTCATCCAGTCTTTTCTTGAACACCTCCAGGGACGGTGCCTCCAGCACCTCCCTGGGTGTGAATTCAGAAAGTTTGGTAGTTTATATTCATTTATTTGTTTTACTGCAGGAGGAAGAAATACTATTGGTCAATTTCAATGAAGTTGAAATAGCTACATCACAAAGATGACAAGTTGAAGATCAAAGTGTGACTAAACCTGGAAAAGTCACTTGGGAGCAGATTTACAAGCGAGAGATGAATCAGCCAGATTCAGATAGCTAAGACCCACTCTCAGTGCTGATGCTATTTTTTTCCCTCTGATTGGCTTTCCATCTTGAAAGTTATCTAAGCACTAGGAAATGCTCTGCACTGGGGCTTAGGAAAAAGGAAGCCTCTCAGGGCCCTTTGTGAGTTTTAAAAACACCAAACTCACTCTGAAATCAATAGCAATTACATGCTTTTTCATTTTTTAATACCTAACATGCAGCTAACTGTATCTGCAGATACCAAAATCCTTGATATTGCCCTAACTTCAATCATTTACATGGCACAAAAATACTTTTGGAGGAAGGAAGCAGTACGGTAACTGCAGATGGGGAAAGCTGTGGGTGTGATGCGGACACAGTTGGAATTTGCTGTCTAGACATGGAGTAGGATGTGAGAAATCTGCATGGAAACATTGCTATCTTTGCTTACATCCTTTTGTCTCGAAATGTCAAGGTGGTGACTTCTTGAAAGTCAACATCTGCAATGGGAATCCCTGCACTCTTTTTCAAAATACTGGAAAAAAGGAAAAAACAAACAAACAAACAAACAAAAGGAAAATCCAGGCTAAGCTTTATCCTCCTTATGTAATGATATTTGGTCAGAGTACTCTTTTTGTGCAAGAGCATCTCTACCAACCACTCCCCTGGTGTGAAGGAGCTTTTCTGGTACTCAGTGCTGAGCTAATACAGATCCTTGCTGGCCACTACTAATGATTAAGCACAACTGAGCTGTGTTTCTCAGGTTTACAATCCAAAATAAAACTACCTGGGAAAATACCTGGTAAAGGGAAGGCTAAATGACACAGAAATGTAATGACTATGGAAAGACAGGTAACAACTTAGCTGGGGAAAGAATGGTAACTACACAGCAGAGTGATGTGTGAGACAAATGTAAATCTTCTGAGAGAGGAGGACAGGTGGCCAGTCTAAATTCTAACTGGGCTTTTGCCTCTCAAATTTTCATCCCATATGACCTAGCAGCAGCCTTATTTTTTTCAAGTTACCTCCCCCTCTTTCCAAAGGTGATATGCCCTTTTTCCCCCTTCATTCCTTCACAGGTCCATCACCCATCCAGGCTGGTTGTCTTCCCTGGCAGCTCTGCTTTCAGCACATCGGCAGAGTCTGTTTCTGTGCCTTCAAGATTTCTTTCTAGAGGTAGAGCCAGCCTTTCTAGACTCTTTTGTTATTAAGGGCTTTTACCCAAGGTACTCTTCAAGTTAGTTCTTTGAACAAGCCAAAGTCTGCCCTCCAGAAATCCAGTGTGGGTGTTTTGTCGATGCCCCTCCTAGCTTCCTGCACATTATTACTTCATGGTCACTGCACCCCAGACAGCCTCCGACCACCACATCTCCCAACAGCCCTTCTCTATTTGTAAACAGTAGGTCGAGCAGAGCCTCACTCCTGGTAGGCTAGCACACTAGCTGCGTCAGGAAGCTATTCTCTATTCTCTCTAAAAACCTTCTAGACTGCCACCTCTCTTCTGTGTTGGGTTCCCAGCAGATATCTGGCAGGTTAGAATCACTTACAAGAACAAGGGGTGGCAGTCTTGAAACATCTTGCCGTTGTTTTTGGAATAATACATCCACCTCCTCTTCCTGGTTGGGTGGCCTCTAACAGACTCCAACCAGTGCGTCAGTCTTACTGGTCTGCCCTCTGATTTTTACTCATAGGCATTCACTCTGCTCATCATTAGTTACAAGCTGCACAGTGTCAAGGGCTTCCCTGACATACAGGGCCACCCCTCCACCCCTTCTCTCTCTCCTGTCTTTTCTGAAAAGCCTGTAGCTGTTCATTGTAGCATTCCAGTCATGTGATGCATCTCACCATGTTTCTGTGATGGCAACCACATCATAGCCTTCCTGTTACACCATGGCTTCCATCTCATCCTGCTTGTTGCCCATACTGTGTGCATTAGTGTATATGCACTTCAGCTGGGCTGCTGATTTTACCCCTGACACTGGCTTACCACCCTCAGCTTCCTTTGTGGAGAGCCTGTTTCCATCTCCTCCCCCCTCAAACCTAGTTTAAAGCCCCTTCAATGAGGGCTGCCAACTCACGCACTAGAATTCTTTTGCCCTGTTGTGATAGTTGGACTTTGAGTCTAGCAGACCAGAGGCAGTAAAGGTTGCCCCGTTGTCAAAGAACCCAAACTTTTACTTCAGGCACCAGCCCTTGAGCCACTTATTGATAATGCTGGTGTTCCTGTTCCTTTCAGCGTCACTGTGGCAGGCCACAGTGGGGACAGAGCAGAACAACACCT
The DNA here is from genome assembly GCF_015220805.1 of Pogoniulus pusillus. NCBI lineage: Eukaryota > Metazoa > Chordata > Aves > Piciformes > Lybiidae > Pogoniulus > Pogoniulus pusillus. Next base: position 15,559,248 of record NC_087270.1, on the reverse strand, counting down.
GAGCTCCTACCCTTTGGATCAGTTGATGCAGAGCTTCAAACTCCCTTTTAATTACTTTGATACGCTTTACGTCAGTTTCATCACAGCCAGCCTGGACACCCAGTAGCAGGTAGTAATCAGAGGGACAAATTATCTTAGGCAGCCTTCTTGCGATATCCCATACCCAAACCCCAGGGAGACAACAGACCTCCCTGTGGGATGTACTTTCTTCTCGTTTATTTCTATCACCTTTCTTTCTCTACCTCTATCATTATTTTCACCAGCTTGAACACAACAATATGTTTAAAAAAACCAAAACCCCAATAAGTATTGGTGACCACTTACTTAATCACCTGATCTAGTACTCTGCACCTGGCTCTACAATCTACTTCACATGGTGTGAGACTCCTTAATACAATTAAAATTTGCCAATAGGAAACACTGTGTCAATGTAACTCATGAAAGCAATACTGGGTTTTAAAAGAGCTGTACTCTTAAGAACTCTGTCTGGTCTCACCGCATCCCAGCATTCACCAAAAACACTTTTACAGGAAACAGTTGAAATTGTTCATGAAGTATTCTTGTGTTAAAGTTCACAGGCTCAAAATATAAGCAACTGAAAAGAAAATACATCCTCAAAATCTAATGTGTATTTGCAAAATCTATGAAAATGTCTATAAAGTCTGTGTTATTTATCCAAATTAAAAAATACTTAGGTTCTTTGTGTCTCCACTATATATTCAGAGCCAACAGGCCTGTATGCATTAGTAACCCTCTAGTAATAAACCAGTATGCCCACTAGAGAGGAGGAGGACAAGAAAGAAAACAGATTTTAAACTTCTAAGTCTTTTTTTTTTTTGCAAAGCAAACTAAGGAAAACACTCCATTCCCCCACAAAGAGATCTACAAATTTTCTCTTCACATTTCCAACTAAGCAGTTACTCTGTGACATTTTCTATTGTCCGCTTGTATTGTTTCTTAGAGAAAAAACAACCCTGTTAAAAGCCTTCAGTTCTCCTCCAAACAAGGAGCAGAAGAAAAACTTAACACCTGCAACAAGTCCATTTGAATTCGAAGTAAGTCAGAGTACCAGAAGGAAAGGACAAAACACATTAGCTGTGATTACAAAGGCTTTGTAGCAGTTCCTTCTGAATATTCTGCAAAATCTGTATGAACCTTAAATGATGGAGTTGCATCCATTCTTTCTCTGCTAAGAATACCCAGTTTCATGGCAAAATGTAGTACAAACAGTTTCAATTCAAGGTTTCCTGCAATGGGATCTCTGCTTGCTTGGAGAGTTCATGAACTTTTCCAGTATTCTGGTTTGGGTTTAAGATCAGTGAGGCTTGGCTTGAACTTGTTAATGAGTGTGTATGGCATTGTACTAGTAACAAAAATTGGCAATGATCAATGAAGTGTAGAAGGAAAAAAGAGAAGGGAAACTGAAAGAGAAAATGCTTGTGTTTCCTGACCATGGCATTTTAACTGCTGTGATAAGAAACTTGGTTCCTTTTCCTAGTCCTTAGTATAATAAATGTCCCTCCTTTTCTGAGTGAGTGTGGGGCCTAAGGTTTCTACCAACCTTTTCTGCTCACTTTAAAACTGACTTCAACAATATAAACACTAGTGCCTATGTGCAAGGTTGAAATTAATAACATAGTTATTCTGTTTAAACAGACCATGCTGAATCTTTAAACTTTTTTTTAGGTGGCATGACCAGTGGGTTCAGGAATGCAGTCTGTTTGGACAGTATAAAACCTCTGTTGTTGTTGAGAAAACTCTGGCATGATGCCTCTATCCGTCTAAGTAACTGAAAGAAAAGTGCAATGAAATTAGAAACACATGCGGTCTCCAGACTGGTATTTCCACAGTGCACGAGAAATAGGAACTTTTCATCTCTATCTGAACTATTCAGGCATGCAGTGCCACGTGTCTCACTAACCAAGTGATAGGTTCCCCTGAACCTTCCAAGGTAAGGGAAATGGGGTTCCTGCTTTCAATAAAAACATTGTGCTTTCTAATACTAGCCAAGGACATCCATTCTTTATGTACCTCTCCTTTTCTAAGCACCACCTCTGCAGAAGGCCATGGAAATGTGCCAGCTTAGTGGTGTTCCCTGAAAAGGAAGGGCCCATTGATGCATTTTAGCACACAGTTGTGGATCAGCCAGGCATCTACCTGTTGCAAACTATATCTCATACTTCGTGATGTATCAAATGGAAGTGAAATTGAGAAGAGATATAATCCTATATGTGAAATAAGTTGCTGGGATAAAAATGGAACCTGATTTAGAATCATAGAATCAGTCAGAATTGGAAGGGACCACAAAGATCATCTAGTTTCAACCCCCCTGCCATGGGCAGGGACACCTTACACTAGATCAGGCTGTCTAGTAACTGGCTATTCCAAATATCACCATTAGGTAAACTCCTATTATAATGTTTCTTGCAGTCATATAAATCACAACGCAAATGCATTCAGATGAACCCTCAGTTCCAAGTCTCTCACATACCCAGTTAAAAAGGTAACTATGACCTGCCCCAAGAGAATGAACAGTCTTTGTTGTTCTCAGTTTCTTTACACACATGCTTTTGAACCGTTTATGAAATCATAAGGAGCACAGTGTTTGGAGCAAAGGCTCACCATGCAACTCCTTTCACTGTGAGTACATCCCTGAATGGAACATCTGCCACAGTGGCGACACCTTCTTCATAAGACAGAGTATATAATCAACTGTTCTTCTATGTTGAAGGTGACAAAGAAAGCATGTTTGAAGGGAAAGGTTTTCTTACCCTGTCCACTAATTCTTTTGTACCTATATGGAAGTATTTGTATTACACATGCCTCTAGCATGAGGAGATGCAGCACATGCTTTCCTTGGTTTTCACTAGGTGTAACTTTCTAAGGACAATGATCCTACATATGTATTTTAAATCTCAAATTCACTGCAAAATCCTTAGGAAAGCAATACAACTACAGCATCACCGTGAAAATGACCATTTTAGGGAAATACTTCTCAATTCCTAAGTTCATCTACAGTCTTGCATTTCATGTCAACAAGTGGATTAATCTAGTTTTATTTTAAAGCTGATCTTTATGTCAGATTCTGATTCCTCTTAAAATATTACAAATTCAGGAACATGTGCACCAATGACAACTGAAATATATGATATTTTTCAAAACACACAGAGAGGAGAATCAGGTCAACTTAGCTCCTGGCAGCAATCTGAAAATCCTGTAAGAACCAGAGTCCTCCTGAGACCTCACGACATCAGCTATGCAAGAACATCTTTACTGAAGTTTTTCAACAAGTCAACCTACAAACCATCCCCTGTCTCTGAGCATGAAATGCAGATGCCAAGGAAAAGCAAAGTCACACAGAAAATTTCTGAAGCTCAAAAAAGTTTTAAAGATTCATGTTTTGAAGATCCCAGTCTGTCTTATGAATCCCAGTCAGTTCTGGTGGCCTAGTAATCATCTCAGAACCAAAGTTTTCAAATACACAAATTCAAGTCTGATGTTCACTTTCTCTATGGATTTACACACTACAAGCAAGGTTAAATTCTGTCATGACATAACACAGATAACTGTATGGCTCCCACACAAGATTAACTGAGTATCAGGCTTTATTCTGCACTACATTCTATTGTATGATAAACACAGTCATACACTTCACTCCCTAAAATACAAGGGGACAAAATTATCCCAATATTAAAAATGGCAACTGAGGCTATTGGTCTGACAGCATCACTCTGATAGCTTTACTAAGAAGAATTAACAATGAAGCAGGCAAACCCATGTTTTCTGTGTGCAGGTCTTACCACCCACAGAGCATCCTTGACTTTACGAAAGATCCTGTTTTCCTCCAAATTTCCAGCTCCATTTCTTAATTCTCTTAAAGGTGAATTTGAATTATAAATATGATCTTCCAAAATGCAAAAAAAAATGTCAATAAGGGACAAAGAGACACACTCATTCATTTGCCCCAAAGCTGTAAAAATACTGCTGAAGATGATTCACATGAAAAAATGGTACCTAACATCAAACATTGTTTCAAACAAAATGACTGATTCATTCCCAGGGAGAGGGAGTGAGCTTGCATATTCAAGCACATCAGGCAGAGTGAATTACAATACATAAATACTATTGTGTAGTAAAATAAAAGCATGGAGTCCCCGAAACATACTAAAACATTAGCATTTGAGTTCTAAAGGTTGGAGGAGGCTGAATTAAATTTCTGAGAAAAACCCCACCTGGTATCACCAAGCTATAAATAGCTCCCCATAATTTGGCTATATGGAAATGATTTTTTAACAGAAACAGCTGTCCTCCATACATCTCTACCTGTTTTTTTTAAGGTATTGCTATTTGTTCAGAAACACCCAGATTGAGAAAAAAAATGAAGGAATTCTGTGTATTTATTACTGATGTGGGTAAGATTTACTTCTAACATCCCAGAATAATGGCATCTACACAAGCAACTATGATATTTTTGTTTCAGAACTGAGCAACTTTTCAAATCCCCTTTTAAGCTTTGCAGCCACAGAAGACTCTTAATAATTGATTATAATTGATTTTAACCTTGTCCTAACCTGGGCAAAATGGCAAAGCCAATCATCTTTGTCCAGATGGGATATGAGAAAAGAGCCCCCAATACACATCTTTAAAAGCTCCAGACATGAGCAGAAGATAAAATATTTAGTCTGCTAAAGCCTTGACCTCCCAATTCTAGCCAGTTTTGAACTTGAATTGATTTCCGACAAGGCATCTGGGAGATGATTACAACAAAATGCACTAAAGCTGGGCAGCCTTTATTTTAACATCCCAGCAGCTTAACCTGTTAATAACAGCAATTGTTTTAGATACAATACCAATTTCTGTAACAGACACTAGAAATGGATAATGGCAACACAGTAGCAGTGGCACTGTACAGTATTAGAGCACAGCCATTCGCAAGCCTCTCATTAAGGTTGTGTCAGCACTTCCACTACAACCCCTTTTTTTTCAGGGGTTTAAAACTCAGCTGCAAAAATACCAGCCAGGGATGAGAGGCTGGAGATGAGTGGTCTTGTCTTGGGCAAAATGCCGACTGAAGTCCAAGGGAGCTTTTCCTGAGTGTGGGTAAGCACAATCAGAGCTTGGCCATGAGGCAAAGAATTTATTATGGAACAGGAGATGAAAATACTGCAGAGCTGCATATTTCTTAAAGACTCACTATGACTTTACTCAAAGGACGAAAAAGGCTTTGCAAGCAACCATGCTACAAACAAGGATATCCCAGAGATACTCTCATTTCTGCCAAATCCTGAAGCTGTTCTACCGCTTTGAAAGAATAAGCCAGATTTGTGCATAACTTATGAATAGAGACTTGCTGACCTTATTTATACAAGTAAGTCAATGGAATTAATTTCATGAATGAGCTAAGGAGGGTAGAGCCTTATGTTGCACTACAGTTGAAAGCGCACACCACCAACACGAACATCACACTTGTAACTAAAAAGGCATAACATTACCTAATTTCTCTCCTGTTTTCACTTAATTCCATTGCATAGTCAATATCTCTTATTGCAAACATTTTAAGTACTAATATACTTGCTTATTCTAAACTTGCATCAAACTGGGTAGCAAGCACCATAATTTACAGACCACATTTTCATATGCCATAAATGGAGGTATCCTAATATGGCCATAGAACTCAAACTAAAAATATTTATAAACTTTAAAAAATGGAATTAGAAGACCACAAATTAAATTGGCAGAAATGTATCTACTCTTGTTTCTGTCTGCCTTATTCCAGGGTAGACATTGCATTATTCCAGGGTAGTCACTGCCTTATTCCAGGGTAGTCAGCATCTTCAACTCATGGAGTACTTTTGGCTACTTAGGCTTTATATTAATAGAATATTAAGGGGAAAATAACTTTAACAGAGATACTGGGTTTTGAAGAATTTGTAAGGCAAATATCAGAGACGTCAGCAATGTGTACAACATGTGAGAGACTGGAAGCCATACCAAAATGTTCTATATTATAAATGCTTTTTAATCCAATCAAAGTTAATAAAGTGGTGGCACAAACTGTTTAGTTGGGTGGATTTTTTTTTAGTAGTAACCACTGTTGAAATACTCCTTGTTTTAATAGGAAGATATCTCTTTAAACATAGACCTTTTAAATTCAGCTATCATATTTGATGCTGAGCATTATTTCCTGAGTGTTTTTTGACTTCACCCCTTTTTCATTAGGATTTGAGGATAAACAAGTGTGTAAATGAAAAACAACTCTGCATTTATTACTAAAACAATATTGAGATTTCCACAAGTAACCCTTAGACAATTACAGCTATTGGTAACATATTTTCACCATGGAAACTTTTGTTTCTCTTAACAATTGAAATTGCAATCAGATGTGCTCATCCCTTCTTGGAGTAATGAACAATAGTACATCTGAGAGAGAAATTCAGAGTGTGTCATTTATCTTATCCTATTTTCAATTAGGCTGAATAAAGTGTAAGATGGTTCCAAACTACACCACAGTAACAGGGTAAGCAAATTTATTACCACTGGAGTGCTAATCTTAGCAGATGGCAAAAGAAGTATTTTTAGCATGAAATATGCTAAAGCAATAAATCTAAACAAGGTAGATGTTATCAACTAATATCTCCCTAGTGTGAGGTAAAACTCCTGCATGACAACTCAGCATTCCTATAAACTCTGGGAGAGTGCTGTAAGATAGAAGTCTCTCTATAGGATGAAAAATAACAGAAATTAGCAGGAAGAGGCTTCAACATGCAGTTTAACACACCATACCTACTAGAGGAAAGAAAGGTGCAGAATTTTGCTTAGCAAGATATCTCCCCCCCCAACACCCCCCCCCCCGACCCCAGACAACTAATTTTTTTCTTCAGGAAATGTTTTATTGACCCTAGGAAAAATATAAATCCCATAATTCTCTCCTGCTTTGAAAAAAAGCCACTACTTAGTTTTTAAACAGAAAATAAAAAGACAAACATTAAAGCAATCTTTAGAGGAAAATAGGTGAAACTTGGAGGAAAAAGGATACAAAGAGAGCCTTTCACTTGCCAATCTATAAGCATAACAAAAAATGTAATAACAAGCAACGGTAGAATGAAAAATGGTTTCTATTGTTATTAACAGCACATTACAAGACACTTCAAATTCAGAACTTAAGAGTCCTGTACCTTTGCAGCAATGAGGACACAGAAAATACGTGGAGTGAAAAATGGTTGGGAAACCTTTGGAGACTTCTTTTAAGGTAGCCATTCTGTCAGGACAGATGTTATAAGCAATCCTTAAAATAATCCATATTATAATAAAGACTATTGTAATAGTTCATTAAATGACAAAAACATCAACATTAGTAAGCATTTGCCTCAGGCAACATTGCCTTTACAGACTGCTGCTCACCTTTGTGATGGATCATGAAAATAGATGACAGGTTCCAAATTGAAAATATATAGAAAGAGGAAAAGAAATCATGGCTTTGGTCAAAGCTTTTGCCTGAAACCAAGAAAAACAGCATCATTGTTCGGTTTCAAAAGGGGTAAACAAAACCAAACAACTTTACAAAGAGGGTAGGAAGGAGGAGCCGGGGAACTGCAGGCCACTCACTCTCACCTCTGTGCCCGGTCAGATCATGGAGCAGATCCTCCTGGAGTTGCTACTGAGACAGGAGAATAGTGAAGAGGTGATTGGCTACAATCAGCATGGCTTCACCAGGGGCAAATCCTGCCTGACAAACTTGGTGGCCTTCCATGAACAGGTCACAACATTAACAGATGAGAGGTGAGCAATTGATGTGATTCGCCTGGGCCTGAGCAAGGCCTTTGACACTGTCCCGCACCACATTCTGGTCTCCAAGCTGGTGAAACAAGGGGTTGATGGGTAGAGCACGAGGTGGATAAAGAACTGGCTTAAAGGCCACACCCAAAGAGTGGCCAAAGAGTGATCCTCCCCCTCTGCTCCATTCTGGTGAGACCCCACCTGGAGTACTGCATCCAGTTCTGGAGCCCCTATTACGAGAGGGATGTGTAGATGCTGGAGCATGTCCAGAGAAGGGCTGTGGGGATGATCAGAGGGCTGGAGCACCTCTCCTATGAGGACAGACTGAAAGAGTTGGGGCTGTTCAGTCTGGAGAAGGGGAGGCTCCAAGGTGACCTTCTTGTGGCCTTCCAGTATCTGAAGGGGCCTACAAAAAAGCTGGGGAGGGACTTTTCAGGATATCAGGTAGTGACAGGACTAGGAGGAAGGGAGCAAAGCTGGAGGTGGGTAGATTCAGACTGGACATGAGGAAGAAGTTCTTCACCATGAGAGTGGTTAGAGCCTGGAATGGGTTGCCCTGGGCCCACCCCTGGAGGTGTTTAAGGCCAGGCTGGATGAAGCTTTGGCTAGCCTGATCTAGGGTAGGGTGTCCCTGTCCATGGCAGGGGGCTTGGAACTAGATGATCCTTGTGGTCCCTTCCAACCCTGACTGATTCTATGATTAAGACTGAGTTTAAAATGTATTTAATGTATCTGAATATGCATTTTAATTTTCTTAAATGTATAATTTTCTGAGCAAAGGAAACAAGGGGTTCATATCAAGGGATCTGGAATGGACTCATAAGCCTCTGGTCCTACTAAGTGCAAATAAAAACCTATGGGGAAAAATGATGGTGTTGAACTCACTGTGGAGTCCATGGAAAGCACCATCTCAATGCTTGATAGCCAGTATTGTGGCAGTATTGTGGCACTATACAATGCATTCTGCAGCAATATTTTGAATATTAACTGCAGGCTGCAGTCATCCCACATCAGGATAGCATAAAAGAAACAGAAAGGATGATGGCAATGATCAGGGAATGATGGCTCATAGATTCTCTTCCTAGAAGAACAATGGGGTATGCATGGAAAGAATCAGAAGGCAGAAGGGAAACACAGTCTTAGGTGTGCACCACCCCCTGCATGTGTCACTACCCACGGAACTCTTCTATGCAGGATGTGGATGGGGCCAGAAGTGTAAATGGACTCAGAGAGGCATTAGACCAATCCACAACCTTCATGACAAAAGCTTCAAGATTGATCACGAGAAACCAGGACACATTACACTGCATTTGTTCTACTTTCTTTCACCCTTTAACAAGGCATCTGTATTATCCAGCATCAGATTACCAGTGTAACCAACTTTTGGGCACAGTCAACACAGTCATTCACATATCCCTTCCCTTTATGGATGGCTAATAAGGCAGACTGAACAGTTACTGCAGCCACTTCCAGGACAGCAGAAAATAAAAAACAGTGTGGAAAGATGTTTAATAGTGTAAAGTTTCCTGAATAATGATTGTGGTCTGGGACAAAAAGGGATATACACTTGCCCAAAGCTATATTCATACCTAATAATAATGCTAAGTGATAAAGAACATGTAAGATATACTGCATACATTAATAAAAGCACTTCAGCAATTAACTGCTCACCTCTTACAGCAGAACTGGCCTCCTTCATATCCTTTTATTTGTCATCTTCTTACACTAGAAATATCTTCTAAAATGCATTACCAGTTTTCATTTATTTAGAATCATAGAATGGTTTAGGTTGGAAAGAACCTCAAAGATCATCCAGTTCCAACCCCCTGCCCTAGGCAGGGACACCTCCCACTAGAAGGTGTCTTTATATAGCTTTAAAAAACAAAGAAACAAAAACCCAGAAACAAAACAAAAAAAAGCCCACCCAAACAAACAAAAATGTTCCTCTTATGAATCTCGCCAATTTCCCCCTTTTTATTCCACTTTGTCCAAATGTCAGTGTGGTGGAGGGGCAGCAGCTCCAAAACTGAGGCTTCACCATGCCTCTACATGCCCAGACATGTTTTTTCTCATGTTTTCCTGCCAGGACCCACGAGGCAGCAGACAGGTTGTGTAGCGCGCACACGCCTAGCCCGTGTGCCCCTGGGGTCTGCCCAGGTAATCTCCTATTGGGAGGTCCAGGCATGTCTCTACTGCCTATTGGGGCAAGGTTTGGCTTATGGCCAACCCGATTGGTCATTTTAGATGTCCAACGAGCCACGAATCTCAGCCCAGAGTCCATAAAGAGGGGTGCAAAGCAGCACCACGTGGTCAGACGGTCCAGAGGTTCAAACCATTCAGAAGCTTAGAGCATGCAGACTCAGCTCTGATCCACAGCAGCATCCTGCTGCCCTGACCTGCTTGCATGGCCTAGACACAGGATCAGGCCTTACTCACTTGCAAGCATTACAGAGGGTCAGACCTCATTCATTTATCTCAAGGCGCAGTCAAGCTACCTGCGAATCCTTTGAGAAGCAGAGCACACTCATGCCTGCACTTCATACACATATGGGGAGCCGAGAGCCCCCTGTAAGCCTGGAGCTATCTTGATTTATCTACGGAGCATAAGTCTTCCTGCAGCACGGCATAGACCCTGCTTGCCAGTTAATTCTGTAACTCTGGAAAAACCCAGAGCCCAGCAGACCCTCAGACTGTCTGCAAACCTACGAACGCAGCCTGCTAGCTGTGAGACCATGTCAGAAGCTACACGGACAAATCCTTCTCCTGCACCTGGAATTCCTGCTGGCTGACCATCCCTGGACACAGCTTCCAGAAGAAGAAGCAGCATCGAGGTAGAGATCACCCCAGGAGAGAAGGTTAGAGAAATACTGTTACCCCAGAGACTGGGAGAACCTTATCATTCCCTGCAAGCCGGGACAGATTCCAACTGCAAAGACCCCAAGTACTGGGCACACACTGAGACAGATTCCTGGGAGTGTTATGAATGATTAATACTTAAGAACAGCACACCTAAGTAAGCTTTAATCCCTTTGTAATATAAGTTACCTCTATCAGAAGAGCACACACAGTTTCAGCCCTTCCTGGGCAGACACTAGAGTTGTTAAGAGGCATTAAGCCTAAGAAATATTTCTCTCTGTCTATAATTGTTCATAATTTGATATTCCCATATAATAATCAATCCCTGTAAATATATCCCAAAGCTATGTCATAACTTTGTGAACGAACTGGATTTCATAGTGGTTGGGGGTGGTAAAAATTTGTAAATATTAATTTTAATAAATAATTTTATAAAAAATCAAAACCGCCTCAAATTAACTTCTCACCTCCCCCTAATAGAGGAAGAACAGAGAAAACCCCTCCACTACAGTCAGGTAAAGAATACTTTTAAAATGAAATAACTAATCATAAAGCTAAGCAAGACTCATGTGTAACCCGAGTACTTTGTAACCCGAGTACTTAATCAGATTTAGCTTGCTAGGTAATGAAGTGGAACTGATGACCAGCTTATTGGCCACAATTAGACCAAAGAACAACAAGAATGAAAGAACCTCATACATTGAAAACAAGATAACATTTGTATCTTGCAGCTAGAGAATTAGCCAGAACTATTCCACTCCCAAATATTCCCAAGGGAAGACTGTCCGAATTGAAATTACATTATCCAAAACACTGTCGTAATCTTCATTTTCAATCACTTGGCTGCTTGGCTCAACTTTTTCTTTTAAAATACATCAGACCAGAAGTAGAAATGTGGAATGTCTATTTGTCTCAACAAAAGCCAAAAAGCTCAGTTCTGTAGCTTTTACTCAGCAGAACAAACTGTCAAAATGCGACCTAACAGAATGAAGGCTGCAAGACGAGGCCCACAGAATTTAAATCACTTCCTTATCTAATAACATATAAAAACTTATCATAAAACTGGAGCTATAAAAATCATAGAATTAATCTATATTGTGTCTTTAGAGTTTTGCTTCAATAATAGAAGTAAAATAGATTAGGGTTTTAAAAGCAGTTAATTTTTTTGCTCTAAGATTTGACTCTTAAATTTTTATGCCTCAGTTAAGCACTTCCTTAATTTGCTCAGTTCAGGTAAGCCCAGCATCATAAGCTGGCCATACAACACAGAACTAACTCAGTGTTCTTTGTTTTGTTTAATAAACCTCAGGAACTAGTTACACACCTTACAGATTAAACATGAGTCCACAAAGTTTAGATCAGGTTCAAACTACCTGCAACTGAAGTTCAGATGGCATATGCTAGAGAGGGCTGCCTGGCTACCATGCAATCACAGGAGAACATTTCTTCAAACCAAGATGGTTATGTGCCAACATCAAGCCCAGCAGTCAAGATTTCAGATGCAGTATACCTGTTGTGAAGGGGGTTTGTCTGGGTTTTGGGGGGGAAGAAATATGAGGCCGAATTTAAAAGGGTTTAAATAATTTAATATTATACACACAAGGCATTCCCCCCCTTCCCCGAACTATATACAGCTACCCCACACAAGTTCTTTGTATGCGCTTGTGAAATTATATTACAGAATGTCTATAGACAGCAGAATTGGGAATTTAGCAGAGGTTTGGAAAGATTTAGATAGAGAGTCTGTGGCATGAAAGTGCCACAGGTAAAATTACTGAGAGTCTATGGTGGTTTAAATCGAGTTTACTCGATCAGTTACTCACTGGCTGGAGTCAGTTTCGGTGATCCCAAATATGTGTGGCAAAGCCACGTTGTTAACCCTCATGGGTCTGAATAGTTCAGTTCAGGGATTATTGGGGCACGCTGTCTGAGGATTCCACGGGCACGATCAAGCTGGGAACGGCAGGCTGGAGTGGCGGCTGGCTGGGAGCACCTTGGTCAGTTTCCCTCGGCTGGTGCGAGGTGCTGTGGGCTGGAATCATGCAGCGGCGGTGGTCCCAAAAAGCGGCAAAGTGGCTAGGAGTGGTGGGTGGTAGAGGAGGGTAGAGGAGAGGGGAGAGGTGGCAAGAACACTGAATTGTCCCTTTTATGAGGTATGACCCCGAGATTGATGGTCCTTGGCCACAATTCTATCCAATAAGGGTCTGGCAGTAGGCCAAAACATACCAAATAAGGTGAAATCCAGGGGTCTGGTACCCCCAAATATGGAGAGGGGTCAGGCGGATACCCATCCTAGGCGAGTGAGCTTACACAGCATGTTTACTTCAGCCTTGCAAGCAGGCAGGCCAGACTCGAAGGCACCAGGCTTATTGCGCTCCTTCGTCCCCCTTAACTTGTTTTCCCCAGGTTTGGGCAGGGTAACACCTTCCGGGGGGACAACATGTCCGGGCATGAATAGATTTGTAAACACGGCCATTTGGGGCCTGTGCGACCCTCCACCACAATACCTCCTAAGAGGTTTCAATTGGGGAAGAAAAAAAGAAGGGAAAGACTATGCACAATAAGGGCGCAGAAGAAAGCCACAAACCTAATCCAAACTGGGGTTACTTTTGCACTGAAAACCATGAAGAAGGTGTACTGGGACCTAAGCAATGGATAGCATGTGATGAGGAAATACACATACGGTGGCCTGGGAGCCGGAGTGAGCAGTGTAGATGCACGAGAGAAGCAATCTGCCAACCCTGCCTCCACAGAGGGGAGAGCTTTGGTGACAACAGGGCCTCAGCAGCAGCAATTACAGTCATTAAAACTGTTGTTTGTGCCCCAAATGAAACCATTCAAAAGCAGGACCCTGCTTTCCAAGTGACACAGACTACCTATATTTACTGTAGAGTTATCACTAGATAGGGGTAGCACACCGAGTGAGCTCAAATCTTTGTGTTGTGCAGCACACAAAACTGATGTGGCTGGATGGAAACTGCACTGAATAGGAAGTAAAACAACTGCAAAATCAAAGAGCTTAGAAAAGCAAAGCAAGGCTTCTCCACGTAATTCCTGAAAAAAAGATTTATAGCCTACATAAAGATGGATCACAAACCCATTGGCAAGTAGATACAAGGTATTTCAGAAAGCTGCTTAGCTTAGACGCCTGAACTCTGAATTCTGAATGAATGTGGCATGGCAAAGAGATCGACTACCATTCCTCATAACACAGAATACTGTGGCTGGTGAATGTACCAGCTTTTCTTGGCAGAGACTTGATTTTTGATCCTTTTCAATGCTTGGATTCATGTTCAAGGACAGGGCACTCAAGTAATCTCATGAATGCACTTTGTGCTAAATGTCCGGATGAAAGATTTTCATAAAAAAAGAAGCTTGCAGCATCTGGCCACTCTGCTTTCATTCAACACAGCACTGAAGGACTTAAATGGAGATATATACTGAGGGGTCACCACCCAAAGTCTAATATGCATGGCAGGGAAGCTTTCAATCTCCTGTCATACGGAGTCAAGTTGCTATAAATCTTAGGAATAAGATGTTTTTTTCTTCACTATGTTTTTATGAGAAACAGGTTACTGATAATCACTGCTCTGACACTTTGACCTACTTCCCACTGAATTTTGAATTAGTATTTTGCTATACATACACCATGGGGATAAAATTTTACTTTCAGAACTGCATGATGGATCTGAGCTTCAGTATGCTTTTCTACTTAGATGACGAAATCTTACACTGCTGTCAACATGAGCTCAACAGCTGGGTGTGAATATTGTGCAATGAGACCTGCCTACAGAACAAGGGCTGTGATTCAAAATTACCCCCAACACACTCAACCTCTGGCAAGTCCACATGGCTCCAGATTTTACTTTCTTGTCTACTGTAACCCATTGCAGAAGACTTTGTAATGCAAGCCTGCTAAAGAAGAACACGATCAAGACAAAACATGACATCTGTCCCAGATGTCTCCAGGCACTAGAAAGACAACATATAGATGCTAAGAAAACAAAAGTAACACTGGCATTTTGCAAGTGGTTAGTTGATAGGGTCAGCTTTTGCAGTCTCAGGGACAGGAGCTGCCTGCATTTTTCAGCTTTCAACCCAGATGTTAGGAAATGCTGAATAGTTTATGCCTACTTGTTAGAGTGTATCTCTGTTGCTCAGAGGTCCAATTCCCATTCAACAAGATCAATAGATAGTCTATATGTGAAATAAGTACATAAATGGTGTGCTACTAGAATTTTTTTCTTGCTATTAATAAGTCTCATTGCAAACAAATGGAGAGTTTTATGCAGGGAGAGCACCTGGTTTATGGGTTTAAGTTTTGAGAGTTTAAGGCATTGACTACAGAGAAAAAGCAGATCACAGGAAAACCCAAGTATGGTCATTCTACTGTAAGTCTGAAAAAATATTTCACCTGTTTCAGGGCAGAAAACATTAAGAGAAGCTATGTCATCACTATTACTTGTGTTGTTTAACCAATCTATTCTTTCTAATAAAGAATCAGGAGAAATAAAAAAACATTGATCCTTATTTATTGACTTCCTAGTGAGTATAGTTAAGGTTGACACAAATCAATCACAATAAAGTTAAAAGGATAATATACCATAACGTGACCCAAGACAGTACTGCAAGTTTAATTACTGAAACTCAAAGTTTTAGCAGATGCAGGGCAGTGAAGAGCAATGCCCAGTTAATAGTATTTACATGTGCACAATAAGAACACGAGAGATTCACGAAGGACTGCAAATGCAAGTTGCTAAGGAGGCTCCTGCACTGAAAAGAGCCCTGCCACAGAGGATTTTGTGTAGAACTTTCAGCTATTTCACTGATATTTAAAGATTTTAGAAGTTTGGGATATGTTTGGTGGCTTTTACCTCTGGCACTCAAACACTAAGCAACAAAGAAAAAAATGCACAGAATCATTACATCACATAGCATGAAAAAATAATTGGTCCAGTACATTAAAACATCACACCCAGAAGACCCTTTTCTTCATGAAAAAAGATGACACATCTGCACACTGTGGGCACTCAGCTGGACATGTGTCAGAAAGCACAGTTCTCTTAGCTATGAGCAGTGTAGGATTTATTTCCTCGTCACATCACTGCACTTTGTAATTTCAAAAAGCAGGTGCTCAGTCCTTTGCTTTTCTGTTGCACAAGGTGATTTCCACAGAAGAAAGGATTTCTTTTGAAAGGTCATCTCTACCCCTTTGACCTATCCCAAGTGATCCACACTCTTAGTGATCTACAAGTTACTGGACCTGATTTTTTTTGTATATAATTTTTTAAAATATTTTCTCAGCCAAAGCAGATAGAAAATATAGAAAGATAATGGAAAATAGGTCTCTTTATATGGAATAAATTGCTCTTTGATTTCTTTTCTCTTGCATTCACTGTCATTAATTTAAAACTTTGCAGGAACTCTGCAGGCAATAAAATGGGCCAAAATGTTCTTTGCTATCAAAAGGAAGTCTGTTCAATGTTTTGCTTATTATTATTACCCTCGTGAGGCTTAGTCACACTCCAGACAGTGCCCAAATGCTTTCAGGGGACTCTGTCTTGTTGGACGTTGAGGCTTGAATCTTCCTGGCTTTTGGGAAAGGATGCAGACAATCTCTGACCTTGCCTCCTGGCTTCTTCTGGATGATCTGTATATATGTCCAGGATTGCTAAGCTGGACTTTTCAGGTATAGAGGCAGGATGTTATGCAGTCTCAGCACGGTGTCACGCTGGCCACACAGGCCAATCGCGTGCAGACATCCAGGGTCTGCTCCTGCTAACTTGTGGCAGTGGACTTTACCAGGCAAGCAATAAGGCAGTGTGCAATAGCAGCAGGGCTGGGCACTGCAGAGAGAGCATGGCAAAGAGCAGGGAAGCAAAAGCAGGGAAGCAAAAGCATGCTGTTTACCTGCATATCTCCTTTTTTCAATGTGGGCCAAGATTAATTGCCCTTTGGACACAAGAATAGCCAATCAGGATGGCAGTTAGCCAAAGCATACCACATCAGGCAAAGCCACAGGCTCATTTTTCCCTAATTTGGGAAAAGCACAGGCCTTGCACAAGGCAGGCACAAGCTAAGTGTGTGTACCTTACCACAGGACCCTGGACAGGACAGACTCAGTAGTTCTTTTGTGCCCTTCTCCTGCACTTGCCTCTCTGGTGGAACAGAAAAGCATGCCTAGGCAAGGCAGGACATGTATAAGCCTATTCTGGGCCTAGGAGGCCTACCACAACACCCTCCCATTCCAATACCATGCCTGCAGAAAAGAGCCAGCATCCAAGAGCCCAAAATGCAGAGGCAGAACCAAAACAGGAAGCGTCCCGTGTTTCAGTCTGAACTTCACAGCCCCATAATATTTTGCTCCAGTTACTGCTTTCATTTTTTGAAGTTGGCATGATGGAAGTATATTCAACTCAGTCCATGAGAACTGGCAAATGGCAAATACACACCAAAAGAGATCACTTCTGACTTATGCTGTTTAAATACAGAAAACAGGAAGAAACATGAAGTCTTTTCAGACAAGGGAAAGTGATATTAAAATGACAATTAGCAAGATAAATCATAGAATCATAGAACGGTTTGGAATGGAAGGCACCCAAAGATCTAATTCAAACCCTGTGTCATGGGGTGAGATACATTCCACTAGACCAGGTTGTCCAGCCTTGTATTGAACATGTCCAGAGAGAGGGAATCCACAACTTTCCTGGGCAACCTATTCTAGTGTCTCACCACCTTCATTCTTCCTAATGTCCAATGTAAATCCACCGTCTTTCAGCTTAAAGGCCTTCCCCCTCATCCTGTCAATACAGGTCCTTGCTGGCAAAGACTAAGACAGAGAAGTCATTGAGTACCTCATCCTTTTCCATATCCTTTGTGATCAGGCCTCCAATTTTTTTTTCTGGAGAGGTCCAACATCTTGCCTAGCCTTCCTTTTGTCATTGATATACCTGAAGACATTTTTCTTGCTTCCCTTCATGTCTCTAGCCAAATTTAATTCTATGTGAACTTTAGCTGATCCCTTGCCACTTGGACAACTCCTTTGTAATCCTCCCAGTCAGCCCATTCTTGCTTTGACACCCTACAGACTTTCTTTTTTAGCCCAAGTAAGTCCACATGCATCTTCTATACCAATCTCCTGGTATTCTTGCCTGCCACTTCCTTCTTGAACTGCACTGATTCTGGGCTTGGAGTAGATGGTCCTTGTATACTGACCAGCTTTCTTGGATCCTGCTTCTTACCAGGACTTTATCCCATGACACCCTGCCAAGCAGATCCCTGAAGAAGACGAAGTCTGCTGTCTTAAAGTCCAAAGTAGTGAGATTACTTCACACTCCTGATGCCCTAAGGATCTTAAACACTACCATTCATGGTCACTGCAGCCAAGGCTGCCCTTGCATTTGACACCACTCACCCACCCTTCCTTGTTGGTGAGGACAAGATCCAGAATAGCACCTTTTCTTGTGGGTTCCTTTACTACTTGGAGGAGGAAATTGTCAATGCAAAAATCTGGTTTTCTGCATCATCTCTCTGTTCTGTGTAATCTACTGCCACTGACTATATTGTTAACTTCTTAATAATGCTTTCCATTTCAGTGAAGAAAATAGGACCTGTTGCAGAAATGTATGCTGTGGGGTTAAGACAGGAATAAACAACGACCTTCCAGTTAGTTACATGATGAGAAAGGTCCTTGTCTTTGGAGATATTTCAGAAACATTCTTGTAAAGTGACCCATAATGATTCGGCAACATTATCCCTTTTATGTTAAGCCTCAAAGAAAACAAAAATCACCACGTAACTAGTTACTGCTTTCAGCCAGATTATTCTCATACCTAAGAAGATAATTCCACCTCTGCCTTAAAACAGAAAAGAAAAACAAATTGCAACCCAACCAACAACTAAAAGCAGTGCTGTGTAACTGCTCTCTGGCTTTGCACTGGCCTTCCTGCTGCAAAGTGGTCTAGGCATAAAGGAAAAGAAGGCAGGGAGATCCAGTCTGCATGGACACAGACACAAACATAATGGTGCCTGCAGAGCCCCAGGTCTCTCCTTACCCTGTTTGCTTGGTTGTGGCTCTTCGGCCTGATAATAGGCTGATTGACATAGTGGACATTTGTAAAACAATGAGTATCATGAAGCAAAAGCATGAAAGATACAGCTGCTTGTTTCCTCTTTAATACAGATCTGGGAGGTATCAAATGAAATTTGCAACAGTTTGATAAGAAAAATAAAACAAAAACCAAGAGGAGGTAGTTCATGAAGTGTGTAAATAAGATGTAGAACTACTCATTGTGGAACTCTGAATGTTAATATTTAAATGGTAAAAAAAAACACCTGGACAAATCAATGGATGAAAACAAATCCCTGGCTATTAATAAAGCCTCCAAGTTCACTCTTCTAAGGGAGAACTAACTTCAGTTCTGCAAGTTCCACATCTTGTGTCCACAGTCTTAACCCTTCCTTGGGACTAAGTCAATTACTGTACAAGTGTACAACCCCACCACAGCCCTGCAGACCTGAAGATGAGATGGGAAGAGGAGATATTAGCTCTTCTCCCTTCCCTGATGTCCAAGCTCCACTGTATTCAAACCACTGAAGATAGACTTCTGGATAGACAGGGACACAGATGAGCAATATTTTCTCCAGCATAATCCCTTCTCCAAGTTTTCATTGCCAGTTTTCTCCCTCCCCTTAGCCTCCTCAGGATAGAAATGAAGGGGGCAATAGGTGTAAAGTTGATTCACGTCATTTGGAATAAGGACACATTTGGGGAAGGTGGAGAGAAATTATGTTGTGCAATTTCTTTTCAGCATCACCTCCCCTGTTGCCTAGTGATGATGGCACCCTCCAGGGCACTCAATATCAACTCTTGCCAAAGGACTGAACTGACTCAAGCAATGGAATCAGAATGAAAATGCAGGCAACCTTGCTTAAATCTCAAAATGGAAAACATAAAATTATATTAATTGGCTAATGTAATCAAAAACTAATTATGATAGCTGTAATTTTCCTAGCCAGCCCTTTTTTTCCCCTGTAGTGATAAATAATAATTATCAATTGGCTACGATAATGTGATAGTCACAAATGCACAATTCATACAGATTTAATTGTAATTTCTCCATGTAAATATTTATGCTTTTAGAAGACACTATTGCAGTGGCAGGACCAAGATCTGTAAGTGTTACCCCAAATGTTTGGGGTGAGGTAGGTCACCAGATAGTGAGATCATACTACTGGTAGTTCTGATATATTGCTGCAATGGTCTAAGGACACACATGAGATAAGGTTTGTGAGTATAGATTCCACCACCAAGGACAATTGGAAAACCAGCCCCCCTTTCAGGCACGCGAGCCAAGGGTGCCCAAAGAATTTCCACATGCAATTTGTCCCAAGTAGCGGCAGTCCCAGTAGGAGCAGTCTCAGGAGCAGAAAAGGACTCAGATCCAGCATCACAAATTAGTATGTTCTTTTCTCTAGGAAAACAAGACTACCCAAGTGCCCTGAACAAGCAGAGATCAGCTCCCCTTTGAATGGCAGCTCAGCCGTGCAGAGCCAAGGCTGTGCCCACTCTCCCCATCAACTGGCTGGCTGCACTGGAAGCAGCATCAGAGCCTTTGGGGATGATGCTCTCAGTTTTCCACTTCCAACTGTAACACAGACTTGTGCAAGTGTCTTTCATGCCTTGTGCACTGGCACAAGGCAGCTTGCAGAACTGTTGTCTGAATACTGCAAATCAAAACACTAGACTCTTGTGCTCTGCATATATACAAAGTACAGTATTTAACTCTCATTCTCACCCCCTTACCTTTGGAAATACTTCAGTAAACGTTGGGGGTGACTGCAGTTTTCTCACTGATCCAAACCGACCATTGCCTAAGATAAACTGAAACTTCAGGTTTTGTCCTAATGCAAATGGACCTTTTGATTATAAATAGCACTTACAATTAGCCCAATTTCAGCAGCCACTGGTGACATTAAAGAGATGCTTGGCAAAAGCAAATGCTGACTCATATAAAACTGACAAAATAATATGGGCAGTTATCAGCAAAATGCATTATTTATCACTGAAACCCATTGACGCCTGTGCTTACACAGGAACCCTCCTGTGATATTGAAGGCCAAAGTATCTTCTCTCCCTAACAACAGTGTTGTATCTTTGGCAACTCTAGCAGGAACTCAGAAAATCAATAGCACTTCACGAGCAAGGTCTCGGTCTTCTTCTTTTACGAGGATTCTGTCAATGCAAGTGGCCATTACTGTACTTTAAAGGCATGATATAAAATTGCTTCAACAAGATATAAGACACACGGTTTGAAAGAACCTGGTGAGAGTATTTTAGTCAAAGTTAAATAGTTTCATCATGTAATTACTTCTATTGGCACATCTCCAGCTGGATACACTCATGCAGGGTATGCGCTTTCTATGATGGAGTGGGGAAATTGTGAGGGAGGTCTGTTGATTTGATTCAGGTTGCTCTAAACAAGGTCAAACTGCTAAAACGGAGCCACAACCAAGCGTCCAATACTAGTGGTAGTAACACAGTAACAACAAAAGTTGCTATCTTTTTTATTATTATTATTATTTTTCCCCCTGCTTGCTTGATAAGTGGTCTGAAAGTAGCTTTAGTTTTATAGCTGAAAAATATGTCACCCTGATTTGAAGAGCAGCAATGCATTTTCTAAGAACCATCTGGATTTTTTTTTCAGGGGCCAAAGGAAGCTGTGCTGGTCCCTAGAACTGATTCAAATTACATGACAGAATGTAACTTTTGTATTTGAAGGGATGATATGAATTACACCAAAAAACAGCTGCTGCTTGTTTCTTTGTGATTAAATTTAACCACTTATGCAATGCTTTACACTGATGACAGTCTTGCCCGTATTTATGTTTTCTTTTGTGTAAAATTCACCTACCTCAGACAACTACCACCTAACAGAGAAAAAGAAAAGGACACATACCTTAATCCTCTGTGAGTGACAGACAGCCTCTGTGAGTACCAAAAAAAAAATCTAAAACTTTCTGTACGGAAAGGGCCACCCACAGCACAGAAGAGATTTAACAGCATTTCCTTGAAAAGATTTTCAAAGTGCTCAAAACCTTAATTTCCCCACTCAATGCCACTCCCAGGCTTGTCTACACTTATACACGTGCCAGTTTACTCCTAGGGTCTCTTTTGTGTGAGTGCTTCCTTCAGTCAAAACCTTTGATATCTGGGTCATAGTTCAGTGTGGGATGACTGCCATTAGACAGCTGAGGTGAGACAGGACTTGTTTGGCCTTTTTAGGCATGAGAAGCCCTCAAAGCCATTTCAGTAGGTTTTGCCACATTAATTCACATGGCATTATTTTATGCCCCAAAACATGTAATAGCTATCCTCATGGTCAGGCTAGGAAAATGCTGCTTTAGCAGACTGGAAGACATTTTTTCACACTGTTTTAACTGAGAGCACTGGCTACAACCACGCTGTACAGCCACAGAGGGTCAGATGTTAGGTAATGTGGCCGTGAACACTCTGCAAGAAAAAAACCATAATTGGTGGGGACATAAGTCACTTTGCACCACTTGGCCTGGGAATCAGAGAACAGTCCTTGATCCTATGTGAACTGAGGCGATTGATATGCTTAATCTACAGAATGAAACCTCCACTTGTATACACATGGACAGATAACGCAGGCACACTACGCAGAGATGAGTTTCCCATGTTAAAGTGCATTTACAAAGCTCCTTTGATGACTACACTTGTCCTCTAATCTAGTTTAGTTGGCTTTTTTCCCCCAACTTCACACAAATTAACTGCTTCAAACTGTTTCTGCTTTAAAAAAAAAAAAAAAAATTATTCTGTAATTAGTTGGCTTCGGGTTTAAGACAAGAAATATCTAGACCTGGAACAATGACAAAAGTAAAAATGAGTACTGTATCACCCAGCAAAGCCAGACATAGGGCTTCTGACCTCCATAAAAACCCTTTCCCTCTATTTCCAGTGAGATGCTCTCATATATATCTCTGCAAACTATGTCAAGGTCTCTTAGAAATTTTTCTAATACATTCGTTATAAGTTCTGTGTCTCTCTCTGTCTCTCTGAAGTTAGTCAGTGCCTTTAGAGAGAGATGTTAAAGGTTCAGCAATATCATAAACAGTATTGATAACATTCTAAACATTATTTTTTTTCTTTTTGAAATAGCCACCGTAAAATGTTAGCTGCTTAGGTATGATACCTTTAACAGATCACTGCATTTCTCATGGCAGCTGTGATCTGTCAAATTGCACACGAAGAAGCCTCTTACAGCATGCCACAAAGCCACCCTGACAGCTAAGGGACAGCAATATCTACAAGTAGAGATAATCAAGACATTCCTAATCAGAATCCATACTAAAGATCATATTACAAATGATATATGATGATGGTGATGATGCATTCTTGGAGTCTAATAACTTATTAAGTCGGTCAGTTATGTGTGTTTGACTTGTGGTCCTTTCTTAAAGCCTTCCCAAATACTCCACATACTCTTCTTTTAAAAAAATTATTTCTTTAATACGTTTCCTGCAACATTTTTGTTTTCATGGGTCCTGTTAATTCATGTCTTTAAGGTCCCCAGGTTTCTTCTCCTGGGTTCCTGTAAGGCTATTCTCTCTAGTAAAAAGCATTTCAGTTGTTGATATGCACTAAGATTATCAGCATGTGACTGTCTTGTACTGCTACAGTGATAAAGTGCAGCAAAAAATGCTCATTTGCATAACAAAAAGCAACAAAGGGAAAGCTGAGGATCAATCCTTCTCATGGACTAGATCTGCATCTCAAACAGAAAGACAGAGAAAGAAAAGCAGAGGTGCTACAATAACTGTAGAGCTGCCTTCTCCCTGAGGCTAGGTTGTACAACCTAGCTGATGGTGACTCAGGCATGTATTCACTGCCATATGCAGCTAAGCACAGAGGTCATCTAAACAGTACTCTGTAGAGTGGATCTGGCTCATTAAATAAAACAATTAAAAATCAGATATTTATTTTACTTCCCTTCTTTTCGGGAAGGGAAAGTAAAATAATACTAACCTGTGTTCTTCATCCTCCTACTCTTCACTTAACAACCATTTAAACTTTTGAATCCCTCAGTAATCATTTCAGATCATACCTAAATACCTAAGTGCTGTTTTCCAGGCACTACAAGAGCATAACATGCTAAACAGCTAGCCATTAGTGTCAAAAAAATCAAGCTTTACCATCCGGTTCTGGTATTCATTTTGTAAGTGCCATAAACCAAGTTTTTTACTGGGTAGTTTTGGTATAGAATTTCTTCCACAAGAAGAACAGTTTCTGTGCAGTCAACACATATGGCAGGGTAAGGAAGCATAGAAAGTACATTGCTGTAAAATTCACATGAAATGATGGAAATAAGAACTAGAATATGTGTGCTTTGAGTAGTAGCCTGAAAGAACGGGCAGAGAGAGTCAAGGAGTGCAAAACCAGACAAACTGCAAAGGGAAGTGGTTAGATCCAGGGATCTGAGCAGAAGATGTGCACTTTTTGTATCATTTTTTTCAGGACGAAACACACTTGCCATGAAGACCAGAAGTACTTGAAGGAATTCATATGAGGTTAATCAAGGAGATTTTACGGCTGCAGCGCTCTCTGAGAGGGGGTGAGCTAACTTGTGGAGGAGGTGTGAGGGAGTGTGTGCACTCAGGTAAGAAGGATGCTTGCAGAGGGAGGCAATGTACATCTGCACATCTTCGAGCGGGACCGAGCCCTGTAATTTTCAAAGTAGAGCAGCACAATGTTATTTAGCACAGGTGTCTCTGTAATTGTGGTACTGAGAGGCATCAGTGCTCAATGGCCCGCAACATCACCCTTCCACTGGTGTAACGTGACAAGTAGGCTGCAATACAGGGAAAAGAAAAGTAGGAATCAGTACAATCCACAGCACAAGCCTTTTTAGCTACAGACTGGCTCTCCTGTGTGACAAATATTTATTCAAGTGATACAGTTCGAAACCAATTTCATCAATCAGGAAAACAGATAATAAATTTAACACCTCTACAATTTCATACTCAGGCAGCAGGAGCCATCCTAAAATGTTTCCGTTCCTTTCAGAAGTAATTATGTTCCCCACATAAAAAAGACTCTGTCAGACCGATATAATCTTTTAGGCTTTTTCATTCCAACTACTACAGTTTTAGAAACGATGAAATTCCTTGCTGAGGACAAATGGCATGAATAAGTCAAGCAGTAATTTTACGAAGCAGTGTGAAAATCAGCAGTATGAAGCAAGCCCACTGCATTCCACTTCTACCCTTGCAAAAATATGTGAACCCACAAAACTCTAGACTGAGAGAGAGTAAAAATTTTTATGTTCAAGAAAAGTAATACTTCTGCCATAAATCTGGAAGTAGAAAGCTCACAAAAGAGGAAAATTTGTTTCTTTTTCCCCTACAGGAGTTTCTTATCCCTTTTCACCACTTACATAGCTACTTGAGAAAGCCAAAGCAAAATATTTTAAAGGAATAAAAAGAGGTTAATGTGCTCTGTAAGAGATCAGCTTGCTCACATACACCTTAATACCTTCTGATCAATTGACTAATGCTGTAGCAAACTAAATCTGAAATAACAAAAGGCCCAGTCCAATATCCACCTAAATTCATTACTGTCTCTCATCCGGCATCTGATTATTGACTAACACCCAACACTACCCCAGGCTATGTTAGATAAAGCATTGCCAGTAGCTTGAGGGACACTATCTCTCCTCACTGCCCCAAACTGGTGACACACATCTGGGTGTTGTACCCAGTTTTGGGCTCCCTGTTGCAAGAAAGGTATGGGCATACTAGAACAAGTCCACTGAGATGATGAGAGGACTACAACATCTCTCATCAAAGGAGGGCTGGAACTGTATAGCCCAGAGAACAAAAGACTCAGAGGGGGATCTCATCAGTGTATGTAAATACCTGATGGGAGGAAACAAAGAAGATGGAGGCAGGCTCTCCTCACAGCTGCCAGTGACATGCAGTGTGCAGAAACTGAAATGCAGGAAATTCTGCTTAAACAAAATGATAGGGTTTTTTTAACTGTAAAGACTGTACATTGAACTGCATTAACCAGAAAGCTTGTGGAGACATTATCTTTGGGCATACTTCAGATTGAACTGGACAGAGCTCTGAGCAATGTGCTCCAGGTGACCCAGCTCTGAGCACAGGGTTGGATTAGACTATCTCCAGGGGCATATTCCCATCTCAACAGCCTTAGGTTATCCTAAATATGTGTTGTCTAGACCCATTCAGATTTGGCCTGAGTGGCAAAGAGTTTTTATTGCTCATCACCCAAAGAAATTATGCTTTGCATCTGATAACCTGAACAAATCTGTATGGTCCCAGTGTGTGTCCCCACTACTGTGGCCTTGAAAATTTGTGGAAGATATTTGGTCTCTGAGGCAACTATGTACCTGTCCACTACAGCTCTCTAGATAAAAGCAGAACAAATGATAAATGTATCCTGAAAAGTCCCTTTTGAAGTTCCCATCTAACTATGGGAAGATGTGTCAGAAACCTGTAGAGACTACCTATTTCCAGCAAAATTCTCCTGGTGAGGAGGAGGGCAGAAGTTCCACTAAGTGCTTGGAGTTGTCACTACCCAGACTTTCTCAAGTGAGGATGGGCAGAAACATTAAACCAATCATCCCAGAAGCTACAAAAAACTCCACAAAAAAACTAAACCAACCCCCCCCCCCCCAAAAAAAAAAACACCACGAAAGAAAAAAACAAACAAACCAACCAAAAACACCAAACAACTTTTTCTTCAAAATTTACAGTTGCATTTTGCAAAGCTAATGACAGTTTAAAGCTTTCATAACAATGCTGGTTCTAAACTATGGTTATTAAAGCTGCATACAAATATTACTGACACAGGGCAAATATATGATTGCAAATATAATCAAATTGTCATCTTCAGAAGGTGTGCTTTCAGCTTGAAAAGAAGTCAAGCAAGAGACTATATATGCCAGCAGGGAGCATCCTCTAGGTTTAAAGACAAGAGAGACACACATACAAACACCTTCAATACCAAATGCACCAAAATAAATGCCTCAAAACCTCAGTAGATTTTAAATTTACAAGAACTGAGAAGCAAAACCCAATAGTGAATCTGTTTAGTTTGAACACATGCGGTATTTTACAATATAGAGAGCACCTTTAATGTGCATTAAAACAGCACCGTCTTTGAAAAGGTTTTTATTGCTCTGGGGGTGTTTGGGGGGTTTATTTTTGTGTCTGTGGGGTTTTTTTGTTTGTGGGGTTTTTTTGTTTGGTGGGGTTTTTTTTGTGAGGGTTTTTTTTTTTTTTGGTGGAGTTTTTTTGTTTGATTTTTGTGTGTGTGAGAGAGGTTTTTTTTCTCTAAGGAGAAAAGAGAGGGTAACATATTTGCTCTGCCTGTCCTCATCCTCTCAGATTTCTGACTAATTGTCTTCTGTCAGCAACTGGACCCTGCTAGGCAGATCAATTAAGAAACAACACTATCATTACGAAACCCCACACAGAAGAGCAATGTGGGCTTTTGTTGTAAGTATATAATTGTGCTAGCTTCAGAGATGCATAAAAGGCAGCCATAAGGAAGATGATCATGCATTTCTTCTTAAAGCAAATACAATTATCCCAAATCCTCCTAAGATTAAAAATAAAACTTTCAGTTTCAAGTATCAAATGTGAGTTCTGAAGATACGTTTCCAAAATCTATAACTCTGATTTTTTTCAGTAAGTCTCCCCAGCCTCCTTAATATAATTTTTTTTTCCCTGCTCTACAAATAGTCATAGAGAGTATGGCCTGAACGAATGCACCATACAGAGAACAACATAATTACAGCCATTTCCAGCAAACTGGGTGCCAAAAAAGTTACAAATTAATTGAAGGTTAGCACTGAAAATTAAATACTAGTCAGCCTGAAGTATTTTTTTAAGCTAGTTTATATAAAATTAAAGAGGAAGTTCAGGCTTCCAGTGTACCATCAGCTTAGTGGAGAGATTTTTCAGGTTCAGGTGAACAAGTGGTTTGTACTGCTCTGTCATGTGAAAAACCAAATCAAAACAAAAAACCACTACATTTCTTCCTCTGAGCATTTCTTCTTCTCAGCCTGCTTCTCAGGTTCTTAGAGAGACTAATAAAACTTCTAAGTTCTTCCCCACTATTCCTGGCCATGGACTCCCTCTAGAAGAGAGAAAAACCTCTTCAGATTGACCTTACTTAAGTAAGTTTACACCTTCAGTCTCACAAGCATACATCTCTCTTTTTGACTGGTTTGTTGTTTTGGTTTGCTTGTTTGTTTGTTTGTTATTTCTCTGTTAGCTCTTCTAAGTGTAGCTCAAAAATGCATCAGCTAGAAATTTTTACTTCTAATGTAGAGAACACAAGGAAGTAGAAAGCATGACTTTAGGACACATGGTGTTTCAAATCTTTACACAGAGTTCAAACACACAAAAAAAAGGAAGAAGAAAAACTACAACATGCCAGCAACCAGAAGCTCAATTAAACGACCACAGTTAAGTCAGAGAGCACAGTATTAACAGCAGTAGTGTTTAGAAAACCTCTCCTATCCATCCACCTTGGAAGCAGTTATGAAGCTTAGTCTCCTTGTTTCTTTGATAGTCCCTTTGTGGAAGCACAGGACCTGAAGATGAGGAATCAGGTGGGTTTTCATGCTGTAGGCATGCATCAGAGATGGGCTGACATGTTACATTTTAAATCAATTCCCAGAGCTATCTGGAAACACTTTCTTACTTTACATGAAATCCCAAAAGCTGTTTCTAGCTTTGCTTGAAAGCACTGCCCACATGTGCCTTGGTTTTGCACACTAGCCGTGTTAGGCAAAACATTCACACAGGATCTCAGCAATTAAACTTGCATTTCAGTGTTTTGCCTGAAAGGGATACTAACATGCCTGTGTTTAGGGGGGAAATCCAGGAGGCTTTCTGCCATATAGAAATTACACTTTTGGTCTAAGGAGGATGTTCTACTCTTTAGCTGCCGCCTTCTCTCCTGAATCAAAGGACCTCCCTGAGGAAACATCTTCTGCTCATTAGATTTTACACTCCCTTTGGGAATCTGCTAAGCCCTCCTCCTCATCCTAAATGAATTTCAACTTTCATCTCCCAAATCCCAGGAAGCCATCAAGCTGAGAAGGGACAACCACTATCTTTCCTCCTATTCAGCAACTAGGTAACAGGAGAGTTAAAAAAAAGTTCCCTGAAAGAAAAGTTAGCAAAAGTTTTGACCAAAAAGAAAGTTACTGAGTGGCTAAGGCACATCCAAGGGAAGGAAGATGTCAGAATCTGGGGACCTACTTTATGGACTTTTTATTCTTGTCTTTCAACTGTCTAATATTAGAGGCAGAATAACAGAGAGCAGAGGATCCCTCTCCTTCCTTGCTCTTACATTAACGCCTAAGTCACTGCACGACACATTCATATCCCACCTTAACACCCAGCTGGCACTGCTAAAGATACCAGTGAAACAAACCAGTGATAAGAATTTCATCATTAAAACTGGAAGGAACGCAAATAGAGAAATTTCAGTTGTTGAATGAGTGACTATTACTTGAATGTTCAACTGAAATATTTTTGTTTGAGTATAATCAACCTTTTGAAGATTAAAAAAAAATTTAATTGGGGACCTTTAGGTCAAAAGGCTGTTGCATAGAAAGTCTGAAATTTGAAAACATTCCTGGAAAGTATTGAAGTATTTTCTGATATATTCTCAGCCTCTTCATTCTCTGGTTTTGTTGTTTGGGGTTTTTTTTGTTTGGTTTTTTTTTTTTCCCCCTTTTATCCCTGAAAGGCATCTAAAGGGCATCTAAAACTTCAGTCAATAGATCCATTATTATGATTGGCTGAAAACCATAAACTGCATCCATCAAGCCACTGTGTTGCATCTTGTGTTAAATTATGATGATAAATAGTCCTTTTTTCATGACGTCACCTACTAATCTATTCAGAAATCCATTCACTGCTGCCATTATGCATCACTCACCCTCCAGCCAGCTTGCTGAAAAATCCTCTGCATGACACAGCCCTGCAAGACTGTGTGTTGCTCTGTGGAGACAAATATTTTCTGTTGCGTTTATGTCCTATTGTGAAACAATTGTTTTTCTGGTTCCCAGAGTTACCCCAAGTGTGTAGTAATGTCCTCAGCTACCAGCTTTGGGTATTGTAGCTCATGTACTTCTAATTGTTTACAGCTTACATCAGAACTGGATGGAGTCCATTTGTACTCATATTGTTTTATCACTACAAGATGATACATTTTGCCACCTTCTTCTAGGTCAAAATTGAATCCTATTGAGAGTCTTTGAAAAGAGAACTAATATTCACCAGGGCTGAGCTGGGGATGTATAGCAATTTTATTATTATGTTTGGGATTTTGCTTTGAATTTAGACAAATCTTTCTTGCATAATTAGATTTCATAACACTTGAATTACAGCTTACAAAACCAACAATGAACAAGAATAAAAATATTTCACTAAAATTACTTTAAATCAAATGATTGCCTATGGAAGCAAAGAATATTAGCAGCTTTAGGGTTTCTTCACATTTTCTTAGTGTTATGCACCCATCTTACCTTTTGTTTCAAGAAACTGTCTTTTTCTTCCCTCACTCAGTAAAGAACAGAAGAGACAGGATAAGTCAGAGGCAGTGTTTGTAAGATATTGTTCTTACATGTTGGCAGTAACAGAGGAAAATTAGGGATGTATTGCAAGGATTGTAGAAATACCTTGCCTTTATGGTTCTGGTGCAAAATAAAATTAATTCAAATAATAAAATAATTGGTTCTAGTTCCAACATCTGTGGGAAATGGGAAATGTATGATGTGAAAGAGCAGCGTCAAGAGCAAGAACCAAGGACATAAACATCTCATCACTTCAGACTTTCGTAATCTTCTTTTCTTGTTATTATCAGCATTACAACATAAAAACAAAACTAGAGACCATATACAGCACCTCTTGCACACAGAGTATGCATGGCTCTGCATCACTTAATGATGGTGATTTCAGCAATACTAAATGTTGGATTAAGTCTAGATTAAGCTGACTTCATCTTGAGATGAATCTTGAGAAAAATCTAACTGATGGAGTAAAGATTCTTATCCTTCTAGGGGAGGAATGGACTGTTATGGGTTGAGCTGAATCTGCTGCTGTCATGTCACCTTCAAAATAAAGTGCTGACTGGATCGAAGTATCATGGGGTTTAAAGTTCAGATTATGAGGTTTCCTGCTCTGGTACCTGTCTGGTTTCTGGGATTTTAGAGTGCTGGTCTTCTTCACTGCCTTGGCTGCTTGCTGCTTGGGTAGGTGGAATCATTTTAATGCTGCCTTCTGCTACTGCTGTTGCATTGTGCTGTGCATTTCTGTACAATAAGCTAAAGTAATTGTGCATTGTATAATTTCCAGTAAATTCCTTATCTCAACCCACAGGTTTTTTGTGTTACTTTCCCTCCTGTCTGTGGCAGAAGAGGGGAGCTTGTGAGGGTGGGCTGTGTTCACCCAGGATGCAGACCTACAATCAGGCTGGAGAAAGGGTGCTCTTATCATCTGGACTTTTTTCACACCACCCTGTCAGATCAACCCTTGGTAATCTTCTTCCACATTTCATCACCCTAAAAAGAAACAAAGCGTCCAGGAGCCTAAACGCCACTTGCCAATGCACCTGTCCTTGGCTATAATCATGTTGCTTGCTTTACATGAATGGCAATCAGGAAGTAGTGGCACAATCCCACCTGCAGCACAGCACTTCCTACCTCCTGCTCCACTGATGAAAGATCTCTCCAC
Organism: Pogoniulus pusillus; assembly: GCF_015220805.1. Taxonomy (NCBI): domain Eukaryota; kingdom Metazoa; phylum Chordata; class Aves; order Piciformes; family Lybiidae; genus Pogoniulus; species Pogoniulus pusillus. The sequence continues at coordinate 15,527,817 of NC_087270.1, read as the reverse complement.
TTAATTAGCAGGCGAAAGCAAACTTTTTTTCACCTGCACTGCTATAACACAAGAATAGAAGGAGTTGCCTCCAGAGACAACCCAGTCTTTTATATACACTGCTTTTTGCAGCCTCGCCAAAACTGCACTGCAAGAAGCACCTTTGTTCCTTCCTTCTTTCTTCTTAATGTATTGGGTACAAAGGGTTTGGAAGAAAGGCTGAAAAGTTAAAATTATCATTCTAATATTTAGAAGAAGAGATTTAGGCTTCTGAGTCACCTCCAAATGATTATGCAGAAGAACTACATACTTAAAGCTCACCAATATACTAAATCCTTGTAATAGAATTCACAGAGCTACTTAGCAGTAGAGAGTAATGCCTTGTGCCCTTTTTCAGCCATTCTTCTCATAGCTAGCTCTAACCCCCACCCTGTGTCACTACTTTTACAGGTAAAATGATGAAAGAAGATACTGTATAGTTAATAAATTACATTTGGTTGGAAGGGCTAAATACCTAAATACATCTGAGCATTCAGCATAAAAGCTCTGAGACGGAAGAAGGAATTTTACTTTTAAAACTTCTAGGAAGCCACGAAAACATAGAAACACAGCTGAAGTGCTTTGGGGGAATGCAAATTGTCAATATAATTTTGAAATTCTTTTAGAATTCAAATTCCAGCTTCTGTTGAGAGCTGATGTTCAGTACATAAGATACACTTTGGGTAGTGTCAGCTAGGAATATTTATAGAAACTTTCTGGGGTTTTATCCACTGAAAAAGTAAAGCCTAAGTATGATACATTTGAAGATGATCTGCAAAATTTTGGCTTTTGCTTATGTAAGCAGACTGTCAGTTGAAACTAAGATGCTTGTGAGACTTGAAACTCACTCGAAGGAACTTTATGAAAACAGTGTTTTGAAAAGATCCCTTATAAATGAACACCAGGAATATTTTGTTTGCATTTTATATCTCTCAACATATACTATCAAATGAAACAAGAAATTTAAACTATGAGATACATATCAGGAATAAGAGGTGGTCTTTGATGCAGAATTAACTTGAATGGGGAAGCAGCCAACATCTCTGAAATTACATCTTATTGTGAACTATTTTACTCACAGCTGTAACAAAATACATTCTGAGTCTAATTATCAGAGGTACTTAGCACTTGTTGCTCCTGTGCAGAGGATTCAGATATGGCTAGGAATGTACAGAAACATTTAGGCAGAATTTTACACCACACATTTGCATTTTGTGCTTCTAAAACCTGATTATAACATGGTTTAGTTCTCCCCTGCTTCATAAGGGTAATAGCTGCTGATGACCAAGGCAATCTTGAAGATTGTCACGTGGAAAAGTAGTAATTTTACATTCTCAGAAGCCTATATAGATGTTACCTTATTGAGTGTTATTTACAGATTGCCACAGTAGCAGACAGCTATACTTTACTTCTCCAAGAGATGTACTATTACTCACTGAAATCAAGTACACTTGTCTTATTCCACTGACTTCCAAGGGACTCCTTCTGTGAGGCAAGAGATGTATTTATCCCACTGCCTGCTGCCCAATATGCTTGCCTGCTAAGTGTCTATAGTACTAGGTGATAGTATCTATAGTACTAGGGGATAATGTGCTGTTCTGTTTTCAGCAATCTAGAGTACAATGGAATACATCCTTAATTCTGATAGGTCTGTGAGGACACCTTTGAAAATATTTGAAAAGATAGATTAGTGTCTCACCAAGGCAGAGATTAAGCGAAAATACTTTCAAATTTGTCATGCAGCATTACATCTGTTGGGTTATTTATTATTTCCTGGCACGTGCAAACTAATAGATCAAATACACTGTAGACACTCCTTGGAGATACGAGCACCTTTTAGTATATTTAAATATACTGGCTAGAAAAACTGCAGTGTGGCATTTTGCTTTCTTCCTAAGACAACAAAGAGATTATCACTGCCTAATGGAGACACTGCAGCTCCCTGACTAAGTGTGCTGCCTGTGTTGGTTAAGGAATCTAATGGCCCGCCTTGTGCCTCAGCAAGGCACGTTCTTCTTCTGCACAATAGCCATCCTATGTACTCTGTGGCATCACATGCACCTCTCCTGAAGTTTCAATGCTAGATCTGATTGTGAGATGCTATCATTCCGCCTCTCTAATTGCTAGGCACAGAGTAAACATTAAACACCCAGAGCTAGCCATGGACACTGTCCTGCACAAAAACTTCTCCTTCACAAGTGTGACTGGGGCAGAAGGGTGGAGTAGATAGCAATGAAGTGGAAAAATAACTTCTTTTTTTCTTCTTCATATGATTTCACATAAGCAAATATGGGAAGTAATACTAGAACATATTGTTCGCAATATGCTCTCTTGGCCATAGGGAAAGGAAACGGTTTGGGGATTCTTTTAAAAGCAGTTACCATGACATACAGTCTTTATATTTTACTCAGATGATGCCTGCCTTCTGCTCATCTTATTTATTTAGGTTTCAAGTCCTCTTAGCAAAAGGGGTCCTTTCAAAGACATTTTGAAAATCCAGTAAATAGAGAGTCCTACCGTAAAATAATTAAGACATTATTAACATTCATCTTTGTGACTTCTTAGTCCCCTAATTTTCCTGCCAAAATATTCTGCTGGAAACACAGAGGTCTCTACCATAACACTTTGTCTATATAGGACAATTAAAGAAAATCATAATGACAGTGATTATCAAAGGCAGAAGATAATATAATATTCAAAGAACAAAAATAGAGTATGAGACCTCAAAATATCTTTGCGTAAATATCAAAGTTAAAAAGAAGGAAAGAGAGTTAAAAGAAATTATTAAGTAACAACAGACTTTTCCCCCCATGTTGTTCAGATTACTCATGACATCTGATTTGAAAAGAAGATGACAGAAAGAGAACAAGAGGTTGTCTAAAATTTTACACTGGAAACAAACAGTACAGACAATGAGAAATTAAGCACGCTGAAAACTGCAGTTATCTACTAAGTAATATTAAGGTACAAGTGAAGCCTATAGAAGGAGAAATCACCATAAACAACAAAGGCAAAATGCAGATGTGACAGGCAGAGAGATGCTAGGCATCAAAGACAACAGATAGATAACCTAGTTATTCAGACACACTGTATAACTCTTATTATCCACCCATTATTATGAGTATAGTGGCATGTGCTGGGAAGACATACACAATGTCCCAGGACACACTTGAAACACAGCAGAGAAGCTCTTGACTTCAAGGATCCTATATTCAGTCTCCAGTGAAGACACAGGGTGAGATATTACAGATCTAAAGAATATCATATAGTTAAAAGCTGTCAGAGGAGTAAAGGGGAGATCAGCTGTCTTGAGAGATAAGACAAACCACAGGCTCTCCACAGCAATAGACAGAAATTAGGACTTAACAAGGTTCCCATACAGACGATGACTACAGACCTGACATACAAAATTTGTGTTCTCCATACTTACTGCTTAAATGTGTGTATCTTCTCACAAATGTTTTTGCCCTAGTTAAATAAGCTTTACTTTTAGAAGGAGGACATCCAGTCACCTAGCTGTTACCCCTAACTAATCTGAAAGGGACAACAGGATTTGTCAGTCTCACTACAGTGCAAACAGTCTGCGTAAACACCTGAGGGTTCTCTTTTGCCCAGTTTGCCAGCCACAACCACAACCTCTTTGCGCTGCTTTAGTTATAGCCTACTTCAAAAATAGAGACTAAGAAGTGTCATTTGTAGCATAAGGCAGAATGGAGCTCTCCTCTAGCAAAAGATTTGCAGCTGCTGAGTTGCTGGTGAAGAAAATGTTAAGTCAGAGTACTGTCAAGTATTAGCTGCTTTTCTTCTACTTTTCAAAGCAATCCTTTTGTCACTCTTTTGTATTTTTATTAATCTCTTATAAATTGGATTCCAACAAACCCTTCAGTTCCTTTTTCCAGTCCCTGCACATGTATGATGACTCCTTCGTTTTCATGGCTAATCTGGTAGTTTGTTTCTGTTCTGACCTTCCACTACCACTCTGGCATTAATTCTATCTGCAAGACAGGTTACACTTAATCAAATGCATGAACTAAATAATAGATGCATACGTTGAATGAAATGCCAGCATTTCCAGCATCCTCACCAAGCTTGTGGGTAGAAATACACAGGATGAGCACCATCAGCAGATAAGGAAAAAGAGATAGGAAAAGTTTAAAGTTTAATACCCCATTTTCAGCACCTGTTCTTACAAATATCTTGTCCAAATGTGTATCCCAAAAGGAGTGAAAAAAAGAATTTTTTATTTCCCCAGAATCACAAGCTAATATATTCCCCCAAGAAGATGTAGGAGAGAGGAATACACATTTCAGTCTGATACTTCCACAGCACTTTGCAAAAACAAACCAATTTCTCTGGGAGAGTTGTCATTCGGCAGCTATTTCCCAACCTTCCCTTTATTCCAAACTCATTTCAGGTACTGTACTTTACACCTGTACATGCAGGTTAAAATATTTTACAACAGCTACATTTCAACAGCAGAATACAGTCACTCAGTAGACAAAGATGTGCTCAGAGCTTCATGAATACATTCAGCAGTTAGGAATTGGGGAGAGACTAGCAGAGGGAAATGGATTTAGTGTTTGCATTCATTTCTGGGCATGAAACATTTTTCTCTCATTTAAAGAACTGTATTTGACTAGTTTGACATGTTGAAGTTCCAGCTGGAGAGCAGCACCAGATGAGACCATGCTTACCAGCATCAAGAAAATGTCTCCAGTGCATGTTTTCTTGCCAGTGGTTTCTAGAAAGTGACAGGCTGTGTGGGGATCCGCATATCAGCTGTTTCATTGTGCTCATTCTACATTCAGGCGCTTGAGAAGGCACACACTGGTGAACTCACCCAACTGCTAAGTAGATCAGATCTATAACAGCAAACTGAAAGAAAACTCATATAGGGTGATTAGAAACACGGCAGCAGAGCCCTGCCATTGCCTGGAATACTATCTGTGGTAAGGGCTGTGTTGCACTGGGTAGCCATACTGACGACTCTATTGTTTATATAGGACTACTGTGATGCTTTCACTACGTCTCTAGTAATACATTTAGTATTGCCAGAGAGTGTTCTTGTGCACTGAGACAACACTGTCTAAGCTTAAAGTTTTAACAGTCCTCTCTCTAGTCCAGCTTGGACCAGAGTCAACTCATACATTACCAAATGATGCCTGGGTGTGGTTCAGGATATAGGCCATTTCCAGTTCACAGTATCACAGTATCATCAGGGTTGGAAGAGACCTCACAGATCATCAAGTCCAACCCTTTACCACAGAGCTCAAGGCTAGACCATGGCACCAAGTGCCATGTCCAATCCTGCCTTGAACAGCTCCAGGGACGGCAACTCCACCACCTCCCTGGGCAGCCCATTCCAGTATCTAATCACTCAGTGAAGAACTTTCTCCTCACCTCCAGCCTAAATTTCCCCTGGCGCAGCTTGAGGCTGTGTCCTCTTGTTCTGGTGCTGGCCACCTGAGAGAAGAGAGCAACCTCCCCCTGGCCACAACCACCCTTCAGGTAGTTGTAGACAGCAATAAGGTCACCCCTGAGCCTCCTCTTCTCCAGGCTAAACAATCCCAGATCCCTCAGCCTCTCCTCGTAGGGCTTGTGCTCAAGGCCTCTCACCAGCCTCATCGCCCTTCTCTGGACACGCTCAAGCATCTCAGTGTCCCTCCTAAACTGGGGGGCCCAGAACTGAACACAGGACTCAAGGTGTGGTCTAACCAGTGCAGACTACAGGGGCAGAATGACCTCCCTGCTCCTGCTGACCACACCATTCCTGATGCAGGCCAGGATGCCACTGGCTCTCTTGGCCACCTGGGCATACTGCTGGCTCATGTTCAGGCGGGTATCAATCAGCACCCCCAGATCCCTTTCTGTCTGGCTGCTCTCCAGCCTCTCTGACCCCAGCCGGTATCTCTGCATGGGGTTGTTGTGGCCAAAGTGCAGCACCCTGCACTTGGAGCTATTGAACGCCATCCCATTGGACTCTGCCCATCTGTCCAGGTCCCACTGCAGAGCCCTTCTGCCCTCCAACCCAGCCACATCTGCCCCCAGCTTAGTGTCATCTGCAAACTTGCTGATGACTGACTCCATGCCCTCATCCAGATCATCTATGAAGATGTTAAAGAGGATGGGGCCCAGCACTGATCCCTGAGGGACACCACTAGTGACTGGCCGCCAGCGGGATGTGGCACAGAGGTAGCCCGAATGTCTAATGGTTCCAGAAATTAAGAGGATTACACATATATGTGCAGGGGTATACACTGTAACTATATGCACAGCCAAGATTTCCATAAAATAAAAGGGCTGAATGCACAAATCTAAAACTTAAGGTCACTTCTCATACCTGGGGTCTGCTCTCTTTGGTTAAATATGCAGTGTAAAAGTTCAGAATCATATTCAAGGAGAAAATACACTCCTTCCATTTTCTCTTTCTATAGAGATGTTTGTCCCATATACAGCTTTGAATCTTGTCCGTCACTGGAACAGTGATTTCTAATCTTAAACACACTCCCATTGTGCAGTTCAGAGCAGGAGTTTAATTTAGGTAAACCTGACCTGTCCTCTGGAGGATCCTCTCTCTCTGTCCACTGAATATTTACTCATTAATAGCTCTGTATCTCCAGATATCTGAATTTGGTGCTTAAAATTAAGCAGATTCAACATTCACTGGCGTTCTCATTGAAGTGCCTTGCCTGTTGATAGCTTTTCACATACACCTCATTACATCATTCTTCTGCTAAGCAAGCTCAACCAACAAGAAATTTCAGTTACAAATGATGGGCTTTATTTTATAGGAAACAAATTGTAAATGCAGGTTCAAATTGCATCCCTACCAAGGACTTCATATGGAAAACTTCAAAGAAGAGTTCCACAATGAGGTAACCAATACTTAGGTCATTCTCCAGCCTCTGGGACACAGAATTTCTTCTGCTATGAATTAGTTTGTCCTTTCCTATTATATTGAACCTCTTTCTTGATTACCAAGAACTGTAGAAAGCCTCTGTCACCTCCGATTAAGCTGCCTGCCCAGAGCACACTAGAATGGGCACTGGCCTGCCATCAGGCACTTCAGCATTAGCATTTCTGCATGAGTCAGCTAGTGGTAAGTTTGAGGCCAAAGGCCAACAGAAAGATGCTCATCAGCTTTCTCAGAATAGTCTTGTCTTTTCACCTTTGATTAGTCAGCTTTTAAATATCTTAGCTGGAGGATGCTACTTTGATGGAGAATGTGGGTGAAGATGCTAGCATCACGGTACAACACATGCTACTGGGTTTCTGGCTTTTTTCTGGAGTGGATGATCTTGGAACTCTCTTCCAACCTGATTCTAATGATACTGACTGCCAGTGATGTAGTCTGAGCTATCTTAGGTCAGCAGCTGCTAACTAGTTTGGTAAGAAGTGAACTTAGATGTGTCTACATCACATGGAAAAGCAAGGACATAAGTTTCTTCTGCGGAAGCTAAGAGGTCAGTAGCACCTGCTCTAGTTAAAATACATTTTATAATGCACGTAAATACATAACTATTGGATTGAACAGGAAATTACTTTCTCTCTATGGAAGCTAAGATTTCCAAAGAACAAATAATTCTTTAAGACTGAGTAATGAGAAAACTTGCTCTGAAAGTCACTAGTATAGGAGAATAATCTTAGAGATCATATGTGTACTTTCCAAGCTGTACTGCATTTTGCTTCTAGGTTTAAAATTATTTACAATTAAACATTTCAAAATAGTTTAAAAATCAGACAGTTTACCAAATCTTGCACTGGTAAATTGATAACAAACTTCTCTGCATGGTAGATAACCTTTAGAGAGTAGTAACAGAAAAGTGAACATCATTCACCATGAATAAATAAATGAATAAATAAATGCATGCAATATGGACAAGCAGTCAGAATCTCTGTCAAAGATATATGGTGTCTTGGGTATAAATCAGTGTAGCTCCACTGACTTTAATGACATCAGGCCATTTTAAGACAGCTTGACACGTAACTCAGTTTGGGCTGTTAGCAGTACCATCAAAGACATAATCAGCTGCTTTCTGGTGTTTGCTTAGCTGCTGGGGCCAAATGCATTTGCTTCACCTGCACCTACACACAACTTCAGGTCACCCAGGTGTAAATTATATTTCTATAAAAACAGAAAAGTCTTTACAATTAAAACTTTTTCATTATTGTTATGGGTTGGATTGGATACACACACACACCCCCATTAACCCTTTCTGGAAATATGCCTCCTTAAAGAGCAATTTCACTACACTCAGAACCTGGAAGTAAAAATGTGTACTTATATTTACAAAACAAACTAAATATAAGAATATAAAAGGCAATTAAAAATGTACAAAGTATATTTACCTGTATACGTACAACTTAACAACAGCACAGTCCTCAGCCCTGTACCTTAATTCAGCTCCTTTATCCCCTCCTGGGGACAAAGGGTCCCAAAGGCTATACAACCAAACAGGCTCCCTCTTTCCCCTCCCCCCACCCTTGTATCTTAAGGAATCAAAAATAGAGAAGCCACAAAGTCAGAGGGAGGAAAGCAAAGCCTGAAACTCACCTGGAGCAGAGAGAGAGAGTGACAGTAGCTTGTTCTGCAGAATGTAAGTTATTTTTTCAGGTCAGTTGAGTGAGATGTCTCTTTATTATAATACGAACTCTGAGAAGCCTACCCCTCTTGGAACTGTCTGAAACCTCTGGAAAATTCCGGTTTTCAGCTAAAACTTCAGTCTCAAACTGTAACAACTATAATTTTTAAGATGTCACAATTCTTCATTAACACTCTGGCTTTATAATTATTCTAGGATGATCTGACCAGCTATTGCTGACATGATCAGATCTTAAGTGGTTTGAGACCCGGCTGCTTCAGAAATCTCTCTTCTTACTACCATGCCAATAAATACCAGCAAAGCTTCTAGACTTGGAACCCCATCCATATGAACAACAGCAATTGGTTTAGCTTTGTATTCTACACAGACAATCCTCAGTTTTAGAATTGTATCCTTTCTGATTCAAAGACCCTCTTTCTTAACCTTTCAGGGGCATGGCAAAGACTATTTCAATTAAGCAATTCAAGAAGTGAGCAGCTGAAGGCCAAAGAGTCAAGGTTATTATTGCTATAATTACTTGGAAAGAGTTTGATAGTGATGGATGATGCATATTCTCTTGCTGTATTGTTATATAAATGTGCTCAGAAAATAGGATAGTCTTCTTTTAATTATTGAATATATCAAAACAAACAGAAGCATGTGGACAGAGGGCAAAGGCATGGACTACCACCATAAAGACAACTGACCGTGATTTGGTGTTATCCTGAATGTTTTCTATTATTTTATCAGCATACAAACATAGCAAATTTCCTGAGGACCCACATCTATTTGTCTCACTAGGATACACTCCTTGTGATGTTATTTGTGATCACAAGTAAAAATGTCCATGAATCTCATGGAAGAATAGTTTGCTGAATCATAATACTTCTTCCCAGACACTGTTTTCCTTCTCTCTTTCTCCCTAATCCACAGCCATGTTTTTTGGCAATTTCTTCCCAGCAACACTAGTTACATTCCATGTTCTCTTTAGCACAGGAAGTGGTCACCACTTCACCTCAAAAAAAATTTCCCTATATTCAGAAATTGAACTCATATTTTAAAGCATGTTCTATACCTAAAGCCATGACTCCATTTTCCAGTGAGTTACAAGCATATGACATTCCATCTGAAATTCCTTCAGATCAAGTACATCTGCCTGAGATCAAATAAAGCATACAGACCATTTGACACAACCAAGCTACCTGATGCCCACATTAGCACAGCCTTTTTGTCAGATGTCATTTGACAAAAAAACACTGGGGCAAGTTCTGTACATTTGTTAGGGGGCTTTTAAAAGAAAAAGTGCCATTATAAGATAATAGCTGTGTCTAAGGTTCACAAAGGAACATAAAGAAGTGAGGTGTTCACATTATGTTCCTTACTTCTACTGTTTCTGCTTATCTGATCATCTATCCAAGACTACAAATACTGTAAAGGATATTTTAGCACCATAGAAATGACTGGCAATAGCAGCAATGAGATAGCAACAATGACAGACTGTCCCCAGTGAATACTCTCCCACAATAAACCCACAGTTACAATCTGTGCTCCTCCCGCGTTTTCTCAAGGCATCATGAATCTAATACTCAACTACTGTAAATCACTGGAGCTCAGCAGAGATCACTGATTTAAAACAGATAAGGATCGGTCAAAGAGCCTCTAATGAGAGATGGTTTAAGACTATTGTTTTCATGCAACTGTTAAGCAGAAATGCTATAGCAAGAGAACATTTTTTAAAAGATTGACGGAGAAAATAAACATAAATAATATCAAATTTAATAAGTGGCACATGGAAAAAGCTCAAGAACATAATCTAGCGCTCTGATACATTGCTTCTGCAACACAGCACTGAAGAAGGGCTCTGCAGGAAATATGCAGTCTGTCTATCATCATTGTATTTTGAACTCTTTTGGAGGACCCAGTATTGCTGCTCTAAATAAAGTCGGAAAACAACGCATACAGATCTGGGGAAACCTCTGTTCTCTCTTCCACAGCCACTAGATCTCACATGCAGCACAACCAGTACAGATCCCACACTAAGTTTGGAAAGCAAGACTTAGGCAATCTGCATAGTCTTGGCATACACACTTAGAATAACAGACATCAAAACAGTTCCATGTAATGTGTAAGAATACATTTCTGTCCTGCTTCACTCACTTTCCTCTTTCTGAGCAGAATTTGGTTCCTTGTTAGGTAAAGGTAAAAACCTGCCACCTTTTCCATGAGTGTGGCTACAAGTGTGCATCACAACAAGGTTTCCTAGTATCTAAGCTCTGGGAGTAACCAGCTTGCTCATCAGCCAGGAAGTCCTTCATATGATTTGTGTTTATTTTTCTTAACAGACTGCTAGATTTGTGCATGAGCAGCTCCTACTATGTCTTAATTGCTATGCAAAGGAATTACTATACTTGCCATCACCTCCATCCACTGTGCTATGCAAATGCTTCCAAACCCTTATTTGTAGAGGCATGCATTAAGTTCTGAGGCAACTAATAACCATTCACCAATAAGGCATGGCTTCAAAGACACTTCACCTCCTCCACCCCACCCCCTCCCCACCCCTGGCACCCCCCCCCCCGCCAAGGATTTTCCAGGTTTGCCATGTATTTAAATAAGAACTACAAATCTGATAATGTAAGTATAGAGTAGGAATTCAATTTTACTGTGGTAATTGTGTTCCTTACCTTTTTTTAAATGGGTAGGGCTCAAAGAAAAGTCTTTCAAAGAAGCGTTACAAACCTACAGGGGGTTGGTTATAGATAAAATCACGTGTACAATTCCATGTTAAGTAATAAAGAGTTAATGGTAATTAAAAAACACACACGACCAGTAATTGCTGAATCATTTTTTTTCAATTCAGCACTTATATTTCTAACAGTAAATTATTACTTTTTTTCATTTCACAGAAGCTTTTAATATTATCAAACATTTCCAAGAAGGTTTATAGCCATAAATAGTGGATAGATAGATAGATAGACAGATAGATAAATAGATATACATTTTTCTACAGAAATTCTATTGTTATGATTTAACCTAAAGAACACTAAATTAAAATTGATTTAATAAATGGGCTAAGGATAGCATACTTATTCAAGATTTCAACCCTATTTCATGCTTAGACAGGCAGATCTTAATTATACACAAAAGAATACAAATGTTATTAGCATGATAATAATTATTTAGAAGTCATCCTGTTTAAAAAAAAAAAAGTTAAAGCAGTATTGTCATTCGTGCAGCCACATTTTTTCAATAGAATGACAGCTACGCTAGTCATAGATATGTTCAAAGAACATATACAATATTCAAAGCTGTGCAGCCGACATGTTATCAGGATAAGCTAGAGTAGGTACTGCCAGGAACGCACTGCACACTAATCATTATGTCCTACCTATGGTAGTACATGCAAATACAATCCTTTGTGACATTTTGTCAAATATTTTGAGGTTTCTCTACTTATCGTTTTCCCCTTTGCGCTCATTAACATACAGCCACCCAGAAACTGGAGGCACGGACGGTTTGTACTTCAGTTCTTCACAAGGATAACACCATGACAAATTAATGAAAGGGAAATTAAAGATTTAAGTATCTTGAAGTCTAACAGATGAATCAAAGGGTAGCAAAATTTAAGTTTGCTTTCACAACTGGGTATCCTCATAGCTGATGGAGAAAGCGCAGTGCTTCAGCCTGCGTCTGTGCTCTAAAAGATGTAAACATTACATATAATACTCCGCACACGATGTACTCAATAAATCAATTTATAGGTCCTGCATTTTCCTAGCCTACGCTGCAGGTCAATAGCCACTGTCGATGAGTCTATATTCTATTAGATTGAGAAAATGTAAAAGTGGTGCAGGACTAAACAGTTGGCTCCCGTACAAGCCATGCATTTCTCAGCATCGATTTGCCAGAACTGTTTCTGTTGTCTTGTTGCTCTAGGCTGGCATTTTTAATTATTTTGGAGACAAATGGATCATTCATAAACAGAAAATCTGTAGGGCTTCTTGTCAAATTAATAAAATAATAATGAAAGTAGTCATTTTGGACTGCGAACTGTCAAAAGACCTGAAAATCTCTACAGTAATCTACATGCTTAAGCAAACTAAAATGCTTCTCCGTGCTATTTTAAATCCTAAGTACTATGGCATAAAATAGATTGTATAGTGTCCATTGTATCCAATGACACCTACTGTGACAGAACCGACTACGTTTAATGACCTTTTTAAATCTTATACCTAGAGTCCATAAAAGCATTGTAATTCAGTTGTAAAACACACTTTAATAATCAAAATGCAGCTGTTAAAATAGCATTGCTCATAATTCTAACTTCAGGCAATTTTTTTGTTTTTAATGCAGAAGAGCAGACCACAGTTTAAAATTCCTATGAGGTCACTATTGGCCATTACAGTGTTTTTTTGCAACTTAATAATAGATGTTTTAAAGTTTAAGTGCAGCCTCAGGCACTCATAAGCATTTATTACAAATCGCTGGTTGCTTCCCTTATGCAGAGAGGAATAACATTTACATACAGTAGCACAGATTAATAAGATAAAAAATCTGAAAAAGCCGTCAGTCAGGGAGTGGAAGTGGTGCTAATAAAGCCCACTATATTCTTCGGAAATATCAAGCCGTCTGTTCCAATATTTTGCCATTCCCCATGAGGTATACAAATCCAAATCAGATAAGACTCAAGCAATGCCAAAGACATGCTGCTCTGCTCTCCAGTGGCATCCAGCTGAATCTTTTATTTATCTTCAGAGCAATTGTACATTCTCCTGTACTAAAGACTGATATAAACCGAATGGCCCTCATCTGAAAGTTTCATAAAATGGGGCCCACTTCCTCCTTGTTTGCAAAGCCACGATTAGCAACTGCGCTGCAGTGCAAAGTCTGTGCCGCAGGACGTGCCTGTAAGAGCAGGCGGACGGGTATGTAATAGCAGGCGTGGGACCACTCTTGTAAAGGGGACTTAAAAAGTCCCACATCTTGCTGTACTTCAACACGATGCTCACATGAAACAGAGCACAGAGAAAATCAAATTGCTTAAGCAAAGGAAATCCAAGTAGCCTTACAGCTTTCTGCTTTCTATTAGAGAGACAGCTCAGAAGCCCAGCTGCCAAAGACATTAGGCGAGGTAAAGCGCAGTTCTTGTGAAATAGCACACACAATGTGGCATTATGATTAAACTGCAAAGGTACTTGTTATAACAAATCACTTTGTAAATCAAATAAACTACAGCATAAAAAAAGAACATAAAATCATTTCTGCACCCATGTAATGCCAATAATTTTTAAAGTACAGCATTAAGTGCAAGAAGTCAGAAGCAGACCAATCAGTAATTTTTAGTAACATTTCTCCCAAAGATAAACATGAATATTTGTACCACTCTCTGCTGGGGCAGAGTTGAGAATTGAAGACAAAAAAAAAAAAAAAAAAAAGAGATATGGTTTCTTTCTCATTTTTCTTCAATAACACTGTCATATTAACATTGAATAATTACTAAAAATTGTAATGCAGTGGTGTAATATTCCCTTTTGCCAAATTGCATTAATCAAAAAGTGAGCTTACTGCAATCAGGTAATTAACTGTAAAAAAATTTGGCGTATTTGCATAGCGTATCTTCCCAGGATTGTTTGCTGTACAGCAGTGCTTTTAATTCCTGCTTGGTTTTTTGTTGTTGTTTTTGTTGGTGGTGTTGCTTTGTTTTGCTTTACTTGCAGAGATGCCGAGCAAAAGGTAAGTAAGTGGGAGTAAAACTGTGTCCAAGAGCAGACAAGGAATGATAGCCACCTTGTCTACTCAGAGGTTGTACACAATAAAATAAATCCTGCTTGACCTTCTCAAAAACCAACGACTATTGTTCACCAGGAGGAGTAGTAAACACGACTGCCTAATTACATGCAAGCAAGCACTCCAGTACATTGGGCTCATAATACAAAAATAAGGAGTTTCTTGTTCTGGTGGGTTTCCTTCAGGGAGAAAAAAAAACCAACTGTATACATAGTAAAGATCATTTCAGGTATATATTAAACTGGGTAGTCAGAAAGAGCTCTTTTGTATAATGTCACAAAGCAACCTTTAATGCTAATAGAATAAATGCACACAGAATTATTTTTACAGTCTTTTGTCTCCCAAGTTTATTTTAAATGTGAGCAAAGGTTTCTTTTACAGATCAGCACCTAAACTTGTAGAATCATCGTGCCAGGATAGCACTAACTGGGAAGTAGAATTTTATGAAAAGAATGGGTGTTTTTCTGCTGATTTTTTTTGTCGTTTGTCAGAACAGTGCCTGTAAAGCGTAGTTTCTTCCACCAGTCTATCCTAGGCTAGCTGTGAATAGTGCCCATTTTGAGATTAGGAGATTAGGTTATTCATCACTTGAGATGCTCCCTGCTGTGCTGCTACTATCAGAGCGCAGCCAAATCAAAACATCTCTGGAAGGCATTTCAGAATAATTGAATGCATCATAATTTCCCTATTAATACATATCTCATATTACAGATTATGCATGAAATGTTCACATTATCTGTTACTTTTTGTTAGCGTCTTGCTCCTTGCCAGTAAATTTAATACACAGAGTGAATCAGCATGCCATGATGAAGGGATAGGTTACTGATAGCCATTTTTTCAGGATTCAGTAGAAAATTAAAGTAAATCGATCATTTTATAGCCCCACTGGAATGTCTACAAGGGCATGTTGCTAAGCAAATGGTAATTTAAATGTACTGTGTAATTTTTCTAAGCAATTTACTGAAAGCAGATTTTATTTCTTCACTTACTTAATATCAGATGCTCTTTATCTGTTAGTGCATGATGTATCAGTTATAGAAAAATTATTAATCTATGGTTTAATCAAATGGCAAATATACAGTGATTTGACAGCCAGTTGTATACATATTAGGATGTCTTAATTCATATGAATTACTGTAATAGCACTTGCTATTATCTTAAAAGGCACAAGATGATTAAATTATAGACATAAAAAACACAGCAAGTTCCAGGTAAGTCAGCATAAATCCTAAAGAAACATTAATCCAGTTGTCTATTATATTTCACACACACATACAAAGAAAAAGAAGTAATATTTGTCCTTGGCATTTTATTTTTTTATTTGTGTGAATAGATCTGCACCTGCAAAAGTTATCTAGGCATTGAACACACCACACCTATTTCAGCACCTACGGAATTCAGTAGAAGTAAAACAGAAATTGGGATGGAATTAAAAAGATGTCATGAATGTTTCAAGGTGATTAATTATCAGCTGGATGGGAGCTGTGCCCATTTTATATATTCAGTGCACATATAATGCTTTTAACAAAGAATATTTAACATATACCTCAGGTAACTCCTAGCCCTTTTTTAGGCAAAATGCCAGTTGGCTTTCAGTACAAATTTCTGCCTCAACCGCAGAAGGATCAGGCTCATCAGAGTATTTTAAGAATGCTTCCAAGTATGTGAATCGTTTAAAAAACAAATAAGGTCATAGAAAATAATATCTCTCTTCCCTCTCACTCCAAAGTGCGCTTGATGACAGCATTCATTTTTATGAAATACAAAGAAGTCTCCATTTATCCTTCAGGTTCCTCACAATGAATGTAGGGTCCTCCTACTGCTGATGCACAAAATGTATTATTGTCATTAATGAAAAAGTTAATGGGCCATTTTCTTATATATCAATTTACATTTTACAATTTGAGTATACAAATGATATGTACAGCAGAGAGCTGATTATTTTTGCTCAAGGAAATAGTTTTAATGTGTTTTATGGACATCAAATGTTGTGAATAATGATGCATCCACAGAATGCAAATAGGATGACAGCTCTTGTGCTGTGATCAACAGTCCTTGGATAAAAGGTCTGCAGTGACAATAATATTCTATGGAGGGTCTGAACAGTAAAAAATGGGAAACAAGAGGATACCATGATGTTCAAAATGTACATCAGGAGATAGATTCGAAATTGTCACTAACATCATTACTTCATCAGTACAGTGTAATGGCAATTTGCAAGTGAAATATACTACAAAATCTCATTTTATACCATAGTGTTTTGCAGCAAAATATTTGTCTAGCCTTTTTTAAACAGCTTTTTCTCAGGTTGAAACTTTCTATTTTAACCATATATGCTTGTCCAGTGCATGTGCTGTGTTACTAAGGCCAGCAAAAGTGTATTAGTAGAAACTGCCAGACACATCTCAGACTGTTGATCTTGCAGGACAGCTTGTGTAGGTAGGAGTGACCATAGTATATCTCTCCACATCTCGGCGCTGGGAGTAAGGTACTACCACTTAAAGATTCAGGGTGGTCTCAGTGTCAGCACTGTAAAAGACTGCTTTTCCTAGAAGAATAATTTTACTAGTTCCCTCAGGAGGTCTCCAAGGAGACTGACTAGTTACATCCATGGTTTGAAGCAGTGACTACTGCTTCAAACCACACTGACTCAAATGGAAGCAGCCCTAGCTAGTAATGGAAAAATTCTGAGCAGTGCAGTCTGGCAGGAGAGCTGACATGCACACCAGTTATGTGTACTACAAGTCTCCAACACACTCACAAGGAAAATGTCATACAATATATTTGGAATATATTTGAAAAAGAAGATACAAAATACATGATCAGACAGAACCAAAGTGTCAAAAGTGCTTCCACAGCACCGGGCTAATTTTCACCAGGATATGTTTGTAAATTGTTACCAGACTTGCAAGCTGTTTTCTAGAGTTTCTCACTCTGGCTGTAAAAGGAGGTGCAATTATTGCAGTTTTCAAATTACTTCTTATGCCTCAGCAATCCATGCTAAAATGCAACACAGAATTTTTATTTTGTTTCCCCTCAAATCCAGAGCTGGTAAACAAACTATGCTGTGCCAGCACTCCTCAGGTAGTTTCAGATTTCAAGATACACGACGCTTACAGTGGACTGTGTAAATCAAATCTTAAGCCACGGTATTAGAAACAGAGTTCCCCAAAAGATATTCAGTTCATAAAGCGGAGGAGGAAAGGAAAGTAAGAACAGATGTTGTGGTGTGGTTCACTTTTGTTACATGTGCTACGCAAAGTGGCATATAACTACCGGCTGTGTCAGCTCTAAGAGAAAAGGAGTATCGAGCTCACAGAGGGGTTTTCAAAAGTATTTTTAAGAAGTAGAATACATAACTGGTCTGCAAGCATGGCTAAAGCAGCACACTGCTCCTCTGAAGCTTCAGATGTTGCCAAAAGACTACTATATGCCACATTTTAAAAGCTACAATATCTTGTATAAAGCCCCTGCTAAAATGCGGTGTTGCACCTGAGTGTCATTATAGGGAAAGAAACTGTAGAGTGACTGAACACTGATTGCTGTGTACCTGAGTTAAAATCAAGGTGATAACTAGAGCTGTACATGAGCTTAAATACTGTGTATACATACAGATACAGATACATGAATTGGGTCTGGAGAACCTCCAGGAATCTACAGTGAGCAACTTCAAATACAGTTCCACTTTCCAAAATTCAGGCTGACAATGTGTAGAGACTCCAGAGCTTTCTAGAAATCTGAATTGTGAACAAACATAAGCTGATGCAATTCAACTGGTAAGGCCTGGAAAGGAGGATTCAGGGTCTTGCTCTCTAGTATCGCCTGCGGTTTCTTCTCAAAATGAAAACAGGGCATGTCCTAGCTACTCTGAATGCTGAAACAAATGTTCTGAGTTCCCTGGTGGCACTTTCAGTTGGCATGTGAGTAGGTAAGAGGACAACAAAGTCTGTTGGCCATCTTTTTGCAAGGAAAAACTGGGTAGTGCACATTTGTCATTACAGATCCCTGTTTTTAGGAGACCAATGCTGATTATTCTAATTCAGATTAAGTCTATCCAGTCATATCAACAACACAAAAGCATTTTTTTAGGTTAGCACTGGGAAATCTAACTAAGCATGAAGAAACCATCAGCATTTTGGAGAACACAGAATCTCTGAATAAATACTCCATTTCTGATGCTAACCATTATGCTAAATCTCTGCAGTATTTTAACAGTTTTACGCACGAAACACCATCCTAGAAGCATTTTGACTGATCATTTTTACAAAGCAAATATTATGTGAAGTGACAATTCACTGCCATTGCCCTGTTCCTTTAGTTAGCATATCAAATTTCTTCAAATCTTCCAAGAAAACAACACTTCTCATCAGAGGCAAAGGGCTCATCTGTACAGCAGTAACACAACCTGGAGTAACTCTCACAACTTCTTTTCACTCTCACATGAAAAGAACATGAAGACTTTCCCCCTACTCGCAGAGATCACGGCAGGGTTGGGGTTTTTTTCCGCACGACTAAGGCAGCGCAGCTAGGGCAGGGAGAACAAAACATGTATTTTACAGTCACAGGAAAAATACAGAGAAGAAAAGAAACATCCCCCCAAAGTAATACAAGTTAATAAAACAAAATCATAATTCTCCTAAACATGACAGGAACAATCTTTTTTTTTTTCTTCTTTTAAGCTAGCAATCCATCCTGAAAAACATAACAAATATCCTGCTGCACTGATGCATTTTGTAACAATACCCTCCGCTACCAAAAACACTTGGAATTTGTCATCCAAAAGATTTATTGTGTTTTAGTATATATGCATTGAAATGCAACTTCTCTGAATAATACTAATTGTTTTTTATCATTCTGTACCAAACTTGAACCTGTGTCAAGAAAACTGGAAAAAAAATATTTGATTAACAGCTTCCTTCAAGCTCATATTGATAGCAACAATTGATCAAATTCTGCTCCTGATCATGAAAACACACATTTCATTGATTATAAATGGAGTAGCATACAGAGAGAGTGATTTGCCATTGGAATGGGCTTCCCAGGGAGGTGGCGGAGTTACCATCCCTGGAGGTGTTCAAGAAAAGACTGGATGAGGCACTCAGTACCATGGTCTAGTTGACTGGATAGGGCTGGGTGCTAGGTTGGACTGGATGATCTTGGAGGTCTCTTCCAACCTGGTTGATTCTATGATTCTGTGATTCCTCTAAAGACATTAGGCATTAAAAGAATGCTTACTTTTAAGCATGTGGTAAAGTGTTTTGATGAAAAAAGGTAAATACTGTTTTGTCTGTGTCAAAATGAATGTCTAATGGTTTGGTTGTTGTTTGTTTGTTTTTTTGGGTTGCAGGTCATTTTTAGTTATCTGTTTCTTGTCCTTTACTATTAACTTTCCAACAAGTCTGCAGCATGCTTGATAATAAGGAAAAAAAACCACTTTAGTTTAAACCAGTAAAGACAGGGTCAGAATAAATAAAAGAAAGTATGAAAATCATTTTGAGCATAATCTGGAGCATAACACTCCATATATGTTTAGTCATGAGATGGAAAGATGGGATAAAAATTAATGAAGATAAACTAGCTGTTTAAAAAAGCAAGGACAAAACTCTTGCAAATAGGAGGTTTTGATTGGTATTAGTAGTCCAAGAACTAATAATGATTACTAAAAGTGAGCAATTACTGTTTCCCAAATATTTATATTGCCAAAATTCCAACATTATTTGTTGACAAGCTGAGAAGTCAATGACGACACCAAAGTGGTTTGTAATTCCTGTTTCTAACAATCAGGATAAATTTCTTGAAGCCAGTAAATCACTGTCCAAGGTGTGACAACAGATTAGTTCCGGTTTGCTGATGTCCAGCCCAGGCCTAACTCACTGCAACCCACCTAGTGCTTCAAAGTCACCTAACTGATGGCTGTGGCAGTGGAGGTGACTGAAAACTAGCAGCTATTTCTTGGGAGCTCTGAGCAACCTCACTGGAGGAGTTGGTTCTTAAGAAGCACTAAGAGGTGTGTTTCCCTGGAGTAGCACTAGCTTGTACAGATACCTGCTTAATCTCCACACTTGTAGAAGAGGAGCAGTGATTTTTGAACAATGTATTTACTTAATTATGCCAGTGGGTATCATTTTCACATTTTGCTTTTTGTGGAAATCATCTACTTCATTTTAAAGGTGCAAAAATTGAACCTTGTGAAGGTTAAACGGCTTGTCAAGAATTACTGTAATCCTGATTCTGACACTAACTAGCTGTGCCAATTTGGATTTGTCACTTCATTTCTCCAAGCCGCTCCTTCCCCATTTGTAATGTCACTTCCAAACTTTATTTAGTGGTAAAGTGCTAATGTAAGTGCAAAGTATTACTAATCCTGTGTGTGGCAGACACTGGGACGTAATTCAAGATCTGCTGGCTCCCAGTCCTGTGCTTAACTCTGTAGATCTTGAGATTGCTGAGGGCTGCCTTCCCTCTTTCTGTTCTTTAACATGTGCAAATTCACACAAACGGTTGGTGGAGTCTATTGTGAACTTCGTTAAGAAAAATATTTCTGCCAATTAAAAAACTTCCATTTCCACAGATACTCACTACAAAACCCTCAGCTTTTTCAGGTTCTCAACTACAAAGAATAAAGCATTAAAATCTTTGAGACAGTCATGTTTTTCAGTATTCTGCATAACTTGCAGTAGGAGTAAATAAATACAGACAGAGAGACAGGGAAAATCTAAATGGGAATTAAAGGCTGTTGTTTAATTAGACTGGGAGGGGGAAAGTAGGAAGATATGACCTGCAGCTCTGCTGTTCATGGTTTTCCTGCCTTAGGTGAAAATTATGGTGCAATCTCCTTGTAGATTTTCCCATTTCCCTTCTTGCAGAAAGCCATATTGATATTTAAGTACAGGACAAGCCAGGATGTTGAGGTACAGCCAGAACCCAGGGCTCATTTGTTCCACAGAGGGTTATTGTCACTTTTTCATAATGATTTTTAACTGAGTTGTAAGCTTCTCCTCCGATTTTGCTCCTCTGACCTTCGAGTAAACAGATTAACACATGGCATATATATGGTATGTACCACTACTGTGCAAATCTGGAAATTGGTGGTATTTCCCATGTATAGAATCATAGAATCATAGAATCAACCAGGTTGGAAGAGACCTCCAAGCTAATTTAGGAATATGAACTTGCAACACAGGGATTTATGAGATCTAGCAACAACAATCCTCTGTGCAAGGTAAATTGTCAATCAAGGACAAGATTCCATTCCTCTTCACAGCTCAGACATTTCTCATATAAACTGGTGTGGTGTTTTGGCCCTGGCTGGGAGCCAGATGCTGACCATAGCTGCTCTATCACTACCCTTCTTAGATAGGTTCATAGAATCATAGATCTGTGCCTGGCAAGTTCATGGAGCAGATCCTCCTGAAAGCTCTGCTAAGGCAAACGGAAAACAAAGCAGAGGTGATTGGTGGTAACCAGCAATGGCTTCACCAAGGGCAAATCATGCCTGACAAATTTAGTGGCTTATTATGATGAAGTCACAGCAACAGTGGACAAGGGAAGGGCAATTGACATCATCTACCTGGGCCTGAGTAAAGTGTTTGACTCTGTCCCACATGACATCCTGGTCACCAAACTGGAAAAACACAGACCTGATGGGTGGAGCACTGCTGGATAAGGAATTGGCTGGATGGTCTCAAGCAGAGAGTGGTGATCAATGGCACAATGTCCACCTGGAGACCAGTGACAAGTGGTGTCCCTCAGGGGTCAGTGCTGGGACCAGTGCTGTTTAACATCTTTGTCAGAGATATGGACAGAGGAATTGAGTGCACCCTCAGCAAGTTTGCAGATGACACCAAGCTGTGTGGCACAGTTGACTTGCCAGAGGGCAGGGGATGCCATCCAGAGGGACCTGGACAGGTTGGAGAGGTGGGCCCAGGCCAGCCTCATGGAATTCAACAAGGCCAAATGTAAGGTCCTGCACCTGAGTCAGCCCAATCTCAAGCACAAATACAGGCTGGGTGGTGAATGGCTGAGAGCAGCCCTGAGGAAAAGGACCTGGGGGTCTGGGTTGATGAAAAGCTCAACAAGAGCCAGCAGTGTGCACATGCAGCCCAGACAACAACCATGTCCTGGGCTGCATAAAGAGAAGTGAGGCCAGCAGAGCAAGGGAGGGGATTCTGCCCCTTTACTCTGCTCTCGTCAGACCCCACCTGGAGTACTGTGTACAGTACAAGAGAAGAAGGACATGGAACTGTTGGAGCAAGTCCAGAGGAGGGCTGTGACGGTGATCAGAGGGCTGGAGCACCTTTGCTATGAGGACAGACTACAAGAGTTGGGGCTGTTCAGCTGAAAAGGCTGAAGAGAAGGAGAAGAGAAGGCTTTGAGGAAACCTTATAGTAGCCTTTCAGTAACTGAAGGGGGCCTACAGGAAGGATGGGGAGGGACTATTTACAAGGTCTTGTAATGACAGGATGAGGGGTAATGGGTTTAAACTAGAAGAGGGGAGACAACTAGATGTTAGGAAAGGGTTCTTTACAGTGAGGGTGGTGAGACACTGGCACAGGTTGCCCAGGGAGGTTGTGGATGTGTCCATCCTGGAGATGTTCAAGACCAGGCTGGATGAAGCCTTGAGCAGCTTGTTCTAGTGGGAGGTGTCCCTGCCTATGGTTGGGGTTTGGAACTGGGCAATCTTTGAGGTCTCTTCCAACCTAACCCATTCTATGACTCTATGATTCTATGACAAGCTTCCCATGCTTTTATTATAAATAGTTGGGCAACATAATTAAATTATGAAGTGAACAATAAAGATAGGATTCAATGCATCATTCCCTTTTGGTCTGACTTTTACCAAAAGTTTATTTGATTTTTCTTGTTTCAAGGCCGTATCTTTTTTTGAGCATTAGTTTCTTTGTATTTCATGTGGAAGGTACCTACGCACTCTGGCACAGACGTATGTAAAGATGAGCTCCAACAAAGGAGACCACAAAGACCTTCATGGCTTACAACTCTGTCATTTTTAATTGTATTTAGTAGTTCAACTGAAGAAGAAACAGAACAAAGAAACAGCCATCAGTTTGTTACTGGCCATCAGAGTCTCAATTTGTTTCTTTAGTTAAGCAGCCAGTATTGATTTCTATGTGAAAGTCACGTTGCATAATTGTACCATTTTCACTACAGAAATAAAAGAGTGAATTTGTCCCACCATTTTGTCCAGAAAGCCCTAGTATGCTGTATTACAAATCCACACAATTTTCTACACTGCAGTGAGTTTAATACAGCCCTGCTTGGGGAGTTCAGACATGCTGAAGCAATTCATGGGGTAGATCTGCAGCTTGCTTAAATAGCTGTAGATCCCATGGGCTTCGTGAAACTATGACCAATTTACACAGTGGAGGATATGGCTCATTGTGTACAACAAAAAAGGGTTCTGCCCTGGCTCTGTGCAAGCAAGCACAGACAGGATCTCTCACATGGTCTTGAGAAATGGGCTTTCAGTCTTTGGGGGATGATGAGGCTTGCACAGAAAAGGTTAGAACTGGCCACTTGCTTGTTTAACTCCACCTGCTTCCTTATACAAAATCCTATTTACTCTGCTGCTCTTCTGCGGCAAGAAGAGTAAATATTAGCTTAATGTAGGGAATCTAAGTAACACTGAATGGATTAAAAAAAAAAAGGAGCAGGATAGAAAGTAATAAAATGTGCCTTTAACTCATAGTAAGTGCTTTAATTTCAATATTAATCATTTTTGCTTATTGCAAAGTTGCATCAGGAAATTTCAAGCAGGAATGTTAGGCATTAAAAACCCTTCCTCGTGGGTTACTGATAAAATGTGGGCTAAGAGCATCAATACTCTGCCATTTTTACAGATCTTTGCTCACTTCTAGCACAGGGACTCATGATCGTATGTCTTGCCTACTGCCCTACAAATAGCTACTGCAGAGCTAGGAACTGACCTCCAAGCCCCCACCCTGCTGCTTTTTTGCACATGGGCATTTATGGACACGTCGAGCCTTAGTGCTCCTATTTTGAGTGCTGCCTTCAGCATTTACAACTCACAGTGCCTCAGTGCCTTACTGCAAACTACACAAGCTGTCACTCAGGTATGCAAGTGAGGAAGTTAAATCTCCAGTTTGTTTGTGAGGGACGGGCATGCAGCCAGCTCTCCACAGAGAGAGTCACTTATCTTCTGTGACTGATGCAAAGGGAAAAGAGCAGGGCTGGAGCACGTTTGGGTTTTTTAAGGTGAACTGAACAGTTGAATCAATAAACCAAGAAGACTAGTGTCCAAAGACACTCTCCATTGCCTTTACCTTTCTCTTTTGTGCTTTTGTGAACTAACAATTTTAGGGTTTTTTTCTGGCTGCCATCAAGCTCATCCCAGATGAATAGTTGATGGCAATGGATTAGAGAGAGAGATTCAGTGGGCCAAACCAGCTACTGAATAAGCAGATGAAAAGCGGCAGGAACATGAGCAGATTTGCGTGTGCTTAAACCATTTCAGTGGTTTGATCTATTCCTAGTACTTTCCTTACATCAACAGAGGAAGATAGTTCAGCAGCACCCAGAATCAGCAGGACTTCTGCTCATCTTAATCATGAAAAAATGGTGCCACTGATTTGGAAGAAATGCCAGATTCGCTGTCATTCAAACCTGCACTGGTAAACCAGTTTCTATGGGTTTTTTTTCCCCTTTTTGTTCAGAAACCTGCCATTTTTACATAATACACTCTTCATTCCAGGAAAACCTGCCAATCATTTTGATCCTGCCAGCTCTCCTTTATTAATTGATTAACTACTGGAATAATCTACCTGTATTTAACAGACTTCTACCCCAAAATAACTACTCTGAAAAATAAACATATTTAACTGTTTCAGATGAAAGCAAGAATTCATCTGCACTGACCATAAAAATGTCTGTAAATAGTGAAAAACCTCTGATGAATACAATATTCTGAGGAATTTGCTGCCTTTTGTTGCTGTCTGTATTGTTTTGCTATTTTGCATTCTATTACAGAATACATAGCAGGTATCATATATTACAATAAATGTGTTAGGTGAAGAAGGGTACAAAACTTGAAGAAATTAATCTGACATTAGAGTTTAGGGCAATTTAGATGTCTATGTTGTAGAATAACAATCACAAGGATCTTATGTGGACCATATTGCTGCCTACAACTACCTGAAGGGTGGTTGTGGCCAGGGGGAGGTTGCTCTCTTCTCTCAGGTGGCCAGCACCAGAATGAGAGGACACAGCCTCAGGCTGCGCCAGGGGAAATTTAGGCTCGAGGTGAGGAGAAAGTTCTTCACTGAGAGAGTCATTGGGCACTGGAATGGGCTGCCCGGGGAGGTGGTGGAGTCGCCATCCCTGGGGCAGTTCAAGGCAAGGTTGGACGTGGCACTTGGTGCCATGGTCTAGCCTTGAGCTCTGTGGTAAAGGGTTGGACTTGATGATCTATGAGGTCTCTTCCAACCTTGGTGATACTGTGATACTGTGTGATGTCCCAAGCCTCACCTCCCCTAATGCTGCTTCCCTATAGAGGGTTATCTGACCATATACAACATGCTTCCACTTCAACTATTCATTAGGTCTCTGTGAGCCCAAATTTTTTACAGGGCTGAACCTGTGTTTAGCCTGTGCTGACAAGTTCAATGCAAAGAAATGAACTGTGATTTCTGCACAGACTCATTGTACATCCCAGGTTGTAGGTGACCTTGAATAGATCATTTAAGTTCAATCTTTCTTGTGTTGAGAAATATTGCTGTGATTCATTAACAAATTTTATCACATGAGGAAAAGAAAAAGGAAAAAAAAAATCCAGATTCAGTGCACTTCTCAAAATGAGGAGATTCAAAGCCTCAGAAATGGAAGTGACACCCTGCAGAAAAGGGCAAATAGTCATAGAGGCAGAGTGACAGAAACTTCTTCTCTAGCTTGGCAATACAGGTGATGTTGAAGGAGAAAGAAGACCTGCACACTAGTTCCTCATCTCACAAAGACATGCCCATTTTATTCAGTGCCTCTTGAAAAAGGCTCAAACACTTCATCCTCTCTTTCTGAAAGCATATTCCTTCATTTCCTTACAAGAAGAGAAAGAGGGAGCTGGGTCTCTTTAGTTTGGGGAAGAGGAGATTAAACATTATGTTTAGTTAATGTTTATAAACGTATAAAAGGTGAGTGCCATGAGGATGGAGTCAGGCTCTACTCAGTGACACCCAATGACAGGACAAAGGGCAATGGCTGGAAGCTGAGGCATAGGAAATTTCATGTAAACATGAGATTTTTTTTTCACTGTGAGGATGGTAGAACACTTGAACAGGCTGCCCAAGAAGGTTGTGGATTCTCCCTTTCTGGAGATATTCAAAACCTGCATGGATGTGTTTCTGTGTGATCTGGTATAGGTGATCTTGCTCTGGCAGGGGAGTTGGACTGGAGGTCACTTCCACCCCCTGGCATTCTGTGATTAATTTTTTGTAGATTTGCACCCAGAAAGGTACACTTTAGTCTTACCAAACACTGGCATTTGTACATTAAACCCCAAACTAATGAAGTTTCCTGTTTTTCAAATATCAGCTAAATGCATGGGAATACTCTCCAGAGCTGTGTTTTTGGTGTACACACGGTCATGTTAAGTGGGAAGACCTAATGACAGAGGTCAGTCAATGCAGAGGGAGGTCAGGTGAACAACTATTTACTTAATGACTCTGAAATTACTAACTATTCATTTTAGAGAACATTATCCTATTTCTCACTGATGTAAAAGCCAGACAGAAATATTACAAACTCACTTTGGGATTTACTTGTTTTAAAACTAGATATAGTTTTTTTTACAGCTCCAATGCTTACCTTGTAAGATAAAAGTTCACTTCAGAGCCACATAAATCAAAATAACTAAGATTCTCTTAGGAGGAAAAATGTAGAATTTCTTAACACATAGAACAATGTTTAAGCAGTACAGAGTAAGCAAATTCACACATGGGAACAGCTGAAGTCAAGTCTAAATATATATGCTTCATTTGAAAATGGTACTTTTAAAGGAGTTCAGTGGTTTCACAGACTAAAAAGGTAGCATGGGGAGTCTAAAGCACTCCAGGGATTTCAGATGGAATCCCACTGTGGCTTATATCAAGTAGGGAATCATAACCTTAAAAGAAGCGAATTTCTAGGCCTTGACTTGCTGAGCAATCAGGTACGTCTTTGGTAGAAGTACCTCATGTAGGAACAAAAAAAATCCACATAGAGAACTCCAAGTAGTGCTGCAAGATTACTGCAAAGCCAAAGTGGCTAGATTTGAGATCCATGTTCTGTGACAGCACCTCGTGGAAAGCAAGGATGTTGTGTTCCAAAAGAAATTGTAACTGCTTCATTCAATTTCCAGAGCAGGCTGAGTCTAGTCTGGGTGATTTCCAAAGTGTGGGGGGGGCAGGGAACACCCAAACCACTACAGTATAGTCCTTTCTTCTAGGAATGCATATTCTCATTCTTACCTATGGTTATGTTTTACCGGAATACATTTAGGAATCTTGCTCTACTAAAAGAATCACCTTTCTGCTCAATAAATACAGTTTCAAATATTGTCCATGCCTATACATAAAAAAAAAAGGTAAATAATAGAAGACAGCCAAATTCTGTATGAGCTACTAAAATGAGCATTTTCATGAGCTGTACATGCTGAGGATAAATGGATGATGAGTGCATGTAAGAGCTGACTACTGTTGAACAACCATTCAGACCAAAACCTTCATGAAGAGGCCCAACACCATGGCATGGTCATGATAGGGATTTAGCAGCACACATCCTCCATTGTCTGTTGGAAGCCTCATGGGGATTTTCCTGCTGGTATATTTATATTACAGGGTAAAGTTTTAGGAATTTAAAAAGCAATCTACTGAACTCACCTGGCAAAACCTGCACAGATCACAATCCTATATTCTTTATTATCAACTGTCATTTTGTTACATGGGAAAAAAAAAAAAACTTATTCATGCCTCTATACAGCTTACTATATTCAATTATGACTTACATAGAAAAAAAAAACAAACAAACAAACAAACAAAAAACCCCAACAAAGCCCAACATCCAATAAACTAAACCCACTTTAAATCAGGTTCTATATCTAAATTTGCTACGAGCATTAATGATATTTTTCAGTGGAAATTCTCTTTTGAAAGAAAAAAAATAGTGTCTTATAATTATAGTTTATTTTTAATGAAAACTAGAAATGGAAAACATAAACATTGTATCCTTTTAATGATCACCACACTAATTCCACTAATGCTGAGTAGCATGTGCTGAAGTGATGGATTATCTTAAAATATAATTTTACTAGCTCCACTATGTAATTTGTTAAGCATTTAGTAATGTCTAATAAAATATGGAAAAAAAATTTAGAAAATGAACCACAATTTTAATATAATTTTAATTAATGGGAGTGCAATTGCAGTGGTTTAAATTACATTCCCAGTGGTAAAAAGCCTTTCAAACCTAATTTGTAAGCCAAGATGGTGGCTTTAATGACTGGCAGCAAAGTTTCTTCAACAGATTTCATGGGGCATGATCCAAAGATAATAGGTTTTCAGCCCAATGACAATCCAATTACAATGCCAATCAAAGCCAACTTCATGCACTCTAATTATCAGATTTAGCTGTCAGTTCAAATACAAACATAACACTTTTATTTAAATAAAAATTTAATTTAGAAAAAAAGACGACTTCATGTGTGATTTATTGAGACTGCAAGAGCAATCTAACTTATTTCTCTAGTAACATAATAAAATCAGTCTTGTATTAAAAATGTGAAAACTTTTCTGTCTCCTGTATGTGCTATGCTGTATTATTCAGGAGTTAATTTAAGCAAAAAAAAGCGCAACATAACATGGCAGCAGATATTTGTAGACTAGAAGTAGGTTAAAGAGAGTAGTAAGGTTTCAATGAGGCAAAACTCCAGATGAATAAATGACAAAACCTAATGAGTTTTTTACCAGTAATCAGGAAAAGCTATGTTAAGATCACAACCCGTTTATGTAGGTCTATAGCACACAATCTACTGTAGCTCTCCTCCCTTCTTTGCCTGCTTCTGTGTATAAGTGTGTGAATGCAAAGCTTTGCATTATATGTGCATGCTTACTGGTACACACACACAAGAAATATGTAAGTTATAAAACCCACAAAAAATGTTATGTTACAATACATTTAATAGTCCAAATATAGGCATCTCCCAATTGAAATAGCCCCATGGTACCTATCAACTCTAACCTTGATGTTATTCTCTCTATATATAAAAAGTTATCATTTATTAAATAACATAATTATCAAGATCTCAATATAGGAAGGAAAAAGCCGGTTTAGGACTCTGTATGCTATAATACATTACAGCACTATTATCAGCCCAGGCTTAGTTGAAACAGAAGTAATTGTCCCATAACATATTTAATACATATAAAATCCTGTCTTCCCATAACTAAAATAAATAAAAGAATTACAGAAGAAGCAATTATTATACAATTCATTATAGAATGCAAACTAATTTCCACTTGTCATTTACTCCCCTTGCTGTATATCAGCTCCTAAATGTTTGGTAGCTTATAGCTAGCACACTAAGATGTTAGATTCTAGAGGTTCTTGTCTCCAGTGGATTAAAAAAAATACATCCACTGCAGATTCAAAACAAAAAACAAAACAACACAAAACAAACAAACAAAAAAACAAACCCAAAAGTGATTCCTTTATTATGGCTGACAAAAACAAAAAGATAACATCATGATAAGTGAAAAGCAAACTTATTGACAACACTAAAACTTGAAATTAATTCCCACTGCTTTCATTATATACAAACAATGAATCTGAGTTAAAAGTCCTGAAGTAAAAAAGTAATCATCGGCTTGCCTGTGCTCACCTATTTCAATTATTTACATTCCTTCTGCAATGACAGTATTCTTTGTCATAAAACTCAAGCCATGCTAGCCTCACCTTCCTACAACTTTCCATCACCTAATTCCCAATACATTTAGTTTCTCTCCCTCTGTCTCTTCGAGATGTCCATTACATCATTCTTTGCTACTGCAAGGGACTCAACCTCATGACCACTGTTTAAGTACAAAGAAAAAAGATTTTAGGAACTGGAATAAATGGGAAGGAGAGGTACCACATTTATATGTAATCCTGAGATGATCATCAATCTGATCATGGAGCTACCAGATCTTTGAACTCACCATCATTTCTCATGATTTGGGGGTTCTAAATAGCCATGTAGTCTTTGCATTTGAATCCATAATGACTTCAGAGGTCAGCCAACAAAGAAATATTAAATTAAATGGCAGAGCTAAGTTCAGTAGTGTTACATTTAAAACACTCTCTGGAGATAACCATCCAAAGCACAAGCAGCTTCCCCATTTGTTGGCCTCTTTTTCTCTCCTCTTTGGCAGCTATTTTGCAGCCCTATCTATTTCTGAGCATCATTACTGGAAAATCCCTTTATGAGATGGGACAGGATGCAATCTCAAAACCAGTTACTAGGTCTGAAAAATTAAGTCCTCAATTCTACCATTTACTCTCTCTGTTTTAGCTTGGAGTTTTATTTTTGTTTGCTAAAATAGTGCTTTCTATTCTTTTGTCCATATAATTTTTTTTTTTAAGTTGAGGAAGGCACTAATGATGTATCCTTTGCGCATGGAGCACTACAAAAGAAAACCACAGCATAATATAACACACCATACATAATACACATCTCTCAATAGCCTGGTCTGGGACTAGCTTTAAAAGACCATGGATTTTGTTTGCATAATTTGCCAGATGTAGCAGTAACATCTCCTGACTTAAATACCACAAGAACAAAAGTCACAATTTATTGTCATTGTAACTGCTACTATTTTCATTACCACTACTACTTTTATTCTCTGTCTCACTCAGACATCAATAACGGCAAGATTCTTTTGCAAACCTATTTAGCAATTTGACCATGCTTACACAATGTGAATTTAGGAAATACACTGTAAAATTTTTGAATACTACTTACAATTCAAGTTTGATCTGTGCTTGGGGGAAAATGCTCTGCAAGCTATCTGTTTTGTTCAAACTTAACTGGCAATACAACATAAAGCATATCATCAGCAGGGACATTAGGATATAATCCAAATGTGCCTATGTCCATTGACATTAATAATCACTGTAACTCTCTCAGTTGGTAGGACTTTTAAATCAAGATATATGTAAGAAAACTTTAACAGTAACAAGGAAATTATTTTGTTTGTATACATTCTTCTGCATGGACCAAGATTCTTTTTTTCCTGCCACAATACAGTAGAGATGAAAATTTGGAATACCTGAAGTTCAGTACAGAAGCTATACGAAGAATGTGAAGTTTGTTATAGTGAGGAATCAGAAACTTACTCAAGGAAGGTTTATATAATTCAAACAAAATGAAAGTATTTTATTTTCTTAAGACAGATAAAAGCTGATGCACTGTTTCTATGTGCATTTCGTCAGAATTTTACCAGCTTGTGACAGCACTTTTTTTTTTTTTTTTTTTTTTTTTTTATGGTTGATACACTCACTCAGTCATCACATATGCAAAGTGGAAAGGCAGATTTGTCTGGTTAGCTCAGATTGTGGACTGGAATTCAGCCTGTTCAAATGGATGTTGTTACACCATGTCACCACTGCTTATTAAAAACTGCCTCATTGTTTAATTCAATCTTCAAACCTACATATTTTGCTATGTTCTCAAGGACCACTATGTCTGTTTTCCTTCATTTTACAAACAAATTTTGAATTCTGACAGCAGTCTGACCTGTATTCCTAATTTATTTTACTCATTGAGCATAATGATATTTCAGGGAACAAGATGACTTTTAATCAGCTTGACCCAAAGAAAAATGTGACACAGACTTATATTCATACATTCTTTTCTGATTTTGATGTGGATCCAACTCTGCCATCCTTATTCAGGGCAGCAGAATTAGGGTTTCTGTGCCTAAAGAGTGAAGATCTAGAGACTAAGGAAATCTGCAATAAGTAATTACAAGTTCTAGACAAAGGTGAACTGGAAAGTTGGGGGAAGGGGAGACTTACTTCATTTCATTACGATAATGCAGTGGGAAAGGTGAATAAGTGAAAGAGTGCATGTGCATATGAGAAGGAGCTCAGCAAACATCCTTCTTAAATTAGATGGATCCTCAGGTTTATGTTACCTTGCTTGCCCTTCAGGACAAGCAGAGAGGCAAAGGAAGTCCAAGGGCTTTTATTTTTTTTACAGTTTTTGTTTGGCAATGCTCATGGCTAGTAAAGCAAGGTCATTGGGCAGTAAGAGTGTTCAATGAGACAAGCAGTGACCACAAGCAATATAACCAGGACATACTCGTGTCTCATCACATAAGACTTGCAAATTTTCTTTTGCTCTGTACCTCTTTTGCTTGATATGGGATACTCAAAGGAAAAATGCATTCACCAGTATTTCTGGTATCACTCAGTCATAAGGGACACATTTAGAAGGAAAGGAGAAAGATAACTGGGAAAGAAGGAAAGTCTTAGCCAGCATTGTTCAAGCTCCAGTGACTCAACTTCAAGTTTCACATAGCTACACAGAAAACACCCAAAAATACAGACTTTAGCTAAACCTGCCACAATCTGTTGCCTCAGTTTTTGAGGTTTCTATCCAGACAATTTCCATTTTGGGGGGAAAATGCATCCTATTTCTCATTACCTCTCACTAGCTCCAAAACCCAGCCATTTTATTGATGCAATCTGTGTTATGACAGATCAATATCACTCAAGTGTATAATATTATTTATAAAATTAGGGCATTTGTCTAATTTAAAAAGATGAATACTGCTCTATTACACTGGATTTAGAAGGTGCAAACACCACAGGCCAATGGGATTAATGCTACTCGGACAGAGAAACATAGCAGGTTAAGGATTTTTCAAAATTATCATTATTCTTGCTTTACACTGGAATCTGTGTAAATGGCTTGTAAGTAGAGACTTTTAAAGCAGACTGAAGGTTTTAGCAGCCTTCTTCCCTAAAACAGGATTTCAGGTTGTATCATTAAACCCTTTAGTCAACTCAGAGTTGGCCTGCTTGTGCTTCAGGTTGAAATCTACTATGCTGCTAAGCAAAATGAAGATGATGGAAATGTAAACATCTTAACTTATATGCTTGTTCCTTCAGCAAAGCAGAGCTTTTGCCTTAGCAAGCCATGGCACTATAACACATTGTAAAAAGAGTAACAATAGCAAAAATTATTAAACATTTACCTCTCCCATGAGTGAACATCTGGCATGTATCAAAATGCTGCCTTGGGGATTTAGCACCAGAACCTTTAAGGTTTTATGCGACAATGCCTAGAGAGGGCAATAACAAAGCATATTCCACATAGATTTTTTTTTTAATCACTGGCCTCTTGAAAATATCAAGAACAGAAGTTGAATCACATACCTCTTTCTAAATGAAACATTAGTGCTCTTATTTGCGACACAGGAAAAAAACATCAACTGCATTTTTAATTAAGAAGGAATTTAAAATACACAGAAGAGGAAGAAAACCACACAAAATATGACATTGCAGCTCACAAATGGATGTGATAGTGGTTGTCATTTTATATACTGCATGAAGGATGTTCTGCAAATGTGAAGGCCTTTTACAACCTAGAATTTTTTCCTGATGGTTTTGAGCTCACTACCTGTACAAAACATTTCTGCTTTCACTCAAGTTTTAGAACAGTTGCAGGAAGCGACTAAGGAAATCCAGTCAAATATTATGTCCGTATGAGACAGGTAAGACACAGGAACACATACACAATTACCAGGTGTGGTGGAGAGTCCCAAAGGTCACAAAATGGGCTTAAGCATGTCCTGTCTTGTCTGGACATGTTTACCTGCCTGTCTGCATTGCAGCCATAGGTGGGAAAACAGGACAAAAGAAACCCAAAACAACCTAGTCTGGTTTGGTCTGGTCACCTAAGAGGGGCTTCATAAGACCCACACCCCTATCACGTGCAAGGTGCATGTGCCCCCATTTTGGAGGAGAACAGCTTGTGGGTTCTTCCTTTTTTGGGTGTATTTGGGTGAGTGCCGGAAGGTGATTGGGTGACAGTGTGGCCAAAGAGACCATTAGCCTCGGCCATTGTTCTATAACAGAGGGTAAACTGGTGAATATGGTGCTTGCGTGCTTGCTTGTTCGTTTGCTGACCTGCTACCTCAGCCTGCGGTGCCAGCCCAGAGAGGGTCGCTGACCCCTGGTGCACCAAATTGGGCTACCTTAGCCTCCAGCCTGAATCCTACTCTGCCCAGCTGGCTGAACATCTGATGACCTTCTGAGAAGGCACAGAGAGACCTTGCCCATGTCCGTAAGACAGCGTGCCAGCAGCCGAGCCACAGCACAGCCCATGTGGAATTCACCACAGGACTTCTACTGTGTATTTTCCTACATACGTTTAGGAACACAGACATGAAGACTGAGGACTGGTGAGTATTCTGAATTCTTTGCTCAGGTTGCTAAAAGAATTTGGGTAACCTCACAAGCGGTGAATGAAGCCACAAGACTCTCCATCAAAGACATTTCTACAACCTTTCAAAATTCCATTGTGTATTAGACGTTCTGTAAAATAGTTCTGCTAACTGCATCTAAGAATCTGTGTGGATAGTTGTAAATAAGTTTGGGGGAAGTTTCTTTGTAGATATTAATAAATTATTTAATAACTTTACATGGGCCTCATTGTATTTCACCCCAAACTCAGATTCAACCAGCCCCTTCATAAAACCGTGTGATAGTCTCAGCTCTAAAACAGATGCTCAAAGACATAAAGTCCTCACAGTATTAATGCTACAAATAACCTAGTTGCTGCCACCTACAACAGAACAGCTTTCATCATCACTTGGACAATCCTCCTAACTCAGCAGAAGACAAGTCACCTTCTGCATCACTGAGGTGGCATCTCCAAACTTAGGCATCAAACATCCATTGCCCAGCTCAGAGCAGAGTAATCTCTGGGCCAGTAGTTCTTAATTCACACTTCACGTTCTAGAGGAGATAACATACACAGGGGCTTCAAAATCATATCTTTAATCTTTTATCTTAGAGCATACTCTGAAAAACAGATTCACTTTTCTAAATCTCCCAAGGAACTATAAAGCAACCACTTGAGAAGAGGAGAAGAGTTGGGAGGAGATGGTAGTTCATGATTACATAAGTCTTTTTTGTCTTTTTTTTTCTTTTTTTTGGTAGGTAGGGAGAAGACAGAGATTTATGTAACACAAGGAAGGAATGCGTGTAATGTGCATGATATAGGAAGCAACAAAGAGGGAAACATGATTGCAAAGATCAAAGCGTGGCACCTCATATGGATTGCGTGCTGGGTCAAGATACCAATGTGAAAGCAAAATATAGAAAGGTCTTGTTTGGACCTCCCTCTCTCCCAGTAACAACTGGAAAGCTTTTTTAAAAGGACGAACAAAAACTTTTAAAAACTGTTATTGATGTTACTAGTAGCAAAACTGTCCTGGGTAAATAAGAATCAGAACAACTAAGTACTTTTTGATTGCTTGGGTTTCACAGGATCACAGGACATCAGAGGTTGGAAGGGACCCAAAGAGATCGTTGAGTCCAACCCCCCTGCTGGAGCAGGACAATACTATCTAACACAGATCACAGAGAAATACATCCAGACAGGCCTTGAAAGTCTCCAGAGAAGGAGACTCCACAACCTCTCTGGGGAGCCTGTTCCAATGCTCTATGACCATTACAGTAAAGAAGTTCCCCCTTGTGTTGAGGCAAAACCTCTTTTGATGCAACTGACACTTGTTGCTCCTTGTCCTATCCCAGGGAGCACGTGAGCAGAGCCTGTTCCACTCGCTCCTGGCAGCCTTCAGATACTTATCAACATTTATCAAATCCCCTCTAAGGTCTTCTTTTCTCCAGACTAAAATGCCCAGGTCTCTCAGCCTCTCCTCATAAGCCATGCCCTTCTGTCCCCTAATCATCCTTGTAGCCCTCTGCTGGACCCGCTCCAGCAGATCCCTGTCCCTCTTTAACTGGGGAGCCCAAAACTGAACACAGTATTCAAGATGAGGTCTCACCAGGGCAGAGTAGTGGGGGAGAACCTCTCTTGATCTGCTGGACACACTCCTCCTAATATACCCCAGGATCCTATCGGCCTTCTTGGCCACAAGGGCACATTGCTGTGCCATGGTTAACTTGTTATCCACCAGGACCCCCAGATCCCTCTCCACAGGACTGCTTTCCAGCAGATCACCTCCCAGCCTGTACTAGTGGAGTTTATTGTTCCTCCCCAGATGCAGGACTCTGCACTTGTCCTTGTTGAACCTCATCTGGTTCCTCTGTGCCCAGCTCTCCAGTCTGTCCAGGTCTTGCTGGATGGCTGCACAGCCTTCAGATGTATTAGCCAAGCCTCCCAGCTTGGTGTCATCAGCAAACTTGCTGAGCAGACACTGTGCTCTCATCAGTGTCACTGATGAAGACTTTGAACAGGACCGGCCCCAGCACTGATCCCTGGGGAATCCATGCTGACTACTCCTGATAACTTTCTTCTCTCCAGCAGGAGCCGCTCCATCATTTTTCCAGGGATGGAGGTGAGACTGACTGGTCTATAGTTTCCTGGACCCTCTTTCTTGACATTTTTGAAGACTGGAGTGACATTGGCTGTCCTCCAGTACTCAGGCATCTCTCCTGTCTGCCACAATTTGGCAAAGATGGTGGAGAGTGGCAGGAGGAAGTTCTTGCCAGAGAGAGTGATTTGCCATTGGAATGGGCTGCCCAGGGAGGTGGTGGAGTCGCCGACCCTGAAGGTGTTCAAGAAAAGCCTGAACAAGGCATTTAGTGCCATGGTCTAGCTGACTGGATGGGGCTGGGTGATAGGTTGGACTGGATGATCTTGGAGGTCTCTTCCAATCTGGTTGATTCTATGATTCTCTCAGCACCCTTGGGTGCATCTCATCAGGGCCCATGGACTTGTGAATGTTTAATTTGTGTAACTGATCCCTAACCCAGTCTGCACTGACCAGTGAGGAGCATTCCCTCCTCCAGGCTTCCTCTCTTTTGTCCAAGGTCTGGTGTCATTCAGCCTTAGGTGTAAAGACTGAAGCAAAGAAGACATTCAGCAACTCTGCCTTCTCTGCATCCTCAGTTATCAAGGCTGCCTCCTCGTTCAGCAGTGCCCCCACACCTTCCCTGTTCTTCTTTTTTCTACTGATGTATTTGAAGAAGCCTTTCCTGTTCTGTTTTACTTCCTTTGCCAGCTTCAGTTCCAAGAGGGCTTTGGCCTTCCTTGTTGCTTTCCTACAAGCCCTGACTACTTCTCTGTAGTTATCCCAAGAGACCAGTCCCTTCTTCCATGAATTGTAAGATTCCTTCTTCCCTGAGATTTCCTTCAGGAGCTCCTTATTCAACCATGCAGGTCTCCTAGCATGTCTACCTGTTTTTTCTACTCACAGGAACACATTTAGCTTAGGCTTGGAGGAAGTGGTCTTTAAAGATCAGCCAACTTTCTTGGGGTCCTTTACCCTCCAGAGTCTTAGCCCATGGGATTTCTGCAAGCGTGTCCCTAGAGTTTGTTTCTTTATAATATTTTGCAATCTATTAATACTTTTCCTTGCACACAACTAATATATTTGAGGTTCTATATAAGACCATAACATTTTCTTTCTTCAAAAAGAAGCCTACTCAGTTTATGCATAGATGTTCAAATGAAAGGTTTTAAAAGAGAACATTTTGGAGGAAATAAAGAAACTGAAACCAAAGAGAATCTTACAGGGAATGTAAGTTAGCCTAGTACTCCCAAGCAATAGCATTTCTGGGTAACATAAAGGATTCTGCTCATTAATTCAACCCTAATTAAATCAGTGATGGATTTGATGCAAGAGAGTAAAGGACAGAAGAGAGCAAATGATGCTGTCACAAGGAAAGGGAGGAAGAAACCAACGAACAAATAAATAAAGATCCCAAAGAGGAAGTTACAACCATATAGCCTATATAGGGTCAGAACATCTTTATTGATGCTTGGGAGTCAGTATAATTTAGTGTCAAAGACAGTCCTATAAAAGGACAGGTAGCAGTTGATAAGACTACTCTGTTGAAGGAAGTAGAAGCACATATTCTGGTGTGAGATATGATTCTGTTTTTCCAAGTCTCATGTAAGTAGGACTGAAATTATATCTGCAAATATACTCAGTTATTTCAGAGCTAGCTAAGTAACCTAAGTTTAAAACTGTATTTGTAGCATGAAATGAAATTATGATGCTAAAGTAAAATAAACGTCAAGTACACTCAGTCAATCATCTGTATCATTCTGAACAGCTCTCATTCATATTTGATATTGAATTGCTCACTTTTTAAAATTCAAATAACTCCCTCATCGATCTGGTCCTGAATGATTTCACTGAACACATCTTTTTAGTATCTAACACACTGTGATTTTGTTCCACATATGTTGTGCACTAGCTGATTCCATCCTAACCTCACAAAACATATTAAGCTTAATAAATATATTTATGAGAATTACTTTGTATAGTCCTTATGCAATCAGCCATGCTGAGTATGATAGCCCAAGACGGTGAAAACCCATTGACTTTTTGTAGCAAATTAGTCTACCACCTAATCGGTGAACCCTGCTAAGCTTTTGAATTATGACAAGAACCAGCAGCTCAGTTAGAACACTCAAATGAATTATATCAATTCATAAACTTGTTCATGTCCAGATTTCATTAGCCACACATTAACAGCATTTTATGTTTATTACTGCTCTGACATAATCTATAAATAACTAAAATGCTAATCATAGTGTTCTGCCAGGCATCATCATTTAATCATAAAGAGATACATTATTATAAACTATAATAGATAATAACAAGTCTGGGTCAATGGCCGCATATTAAAAGATCACAATTATATCCTATAAGGGTATGTACCTCATACATTTGGTGACACAGAGGTCCATATCTAATCACTTGCAAATGTTTCCCCTCTGACATACTTACAGTACAAGGTGACACAATTAAGAAAATATGATTGTAAAACAGGGCAATCCTTGAGCATCAAAGTAAACAGAGAACAATTAATAGTGAGGGAAAACATTATAGCATTTCTCAATGGCAGTTCTGTTTAACTCTTCACTTCTGGATTTATCTTTCACTACTACAAGAAACTGTAATCACGAGATTGGCCAAGTCTATTACAGAGGAGAATTGAATTGTTGCTGAGGCAGCTACTGAGCCAGAGCTGCTGGATATTACCTCTCAGGCTAAAAATGTTAACCAGAAGATTAAGTTGCTTTCTTTTGAAATCTTTTTGTCTACTCTAGTGTATTATTTCAATGACTGTATGTCATTAAAAACGGCAATATTCAAACACAGCCTGTATGTTTGCATTTACAGAACAGCTAGGGACTGCAGCCCCTCTCCATGTCCACCTTGCAGTCCTCTCTCCTGTTCAGCATTCTGACATTACAGATGCTGCCTTTTTTCCCCAGACAATGATCTAGATTATATATGTAACTTCAGAAGATGATGGAATCGGTAGCTGATGACAGTCCTATGATTTTACTAAGGAAAAATTTCCTGTGAAAATACCAGTTATTAAACAAATAACTTCTTTAAGAGCTTTATGACCTCAACTAGCATAAGTGAGAAATGAGTCTGATCCAAGGACCAAGGATTAACTTCAGATTATTACTATAAAGTTGTTTTCAGTAGGGTTATTTTTTTTTAAGGTTTTGTGTCATTGTGTTGGCATTTTTAAAAGAGAATTACACTAATTTAAAGCTTTAGCTGAATAGGAAGCAGAGATGCAGTCTTTCATTGCAAGCACTTGCACCTCATAACTCAGGGTGAACTGAAGGAGATAAAGAAAAGAATGTAAAACACTATGGAAACCAACCTCTGGAGACTTAATATTCTGATCAGCTCACCTCCGAACATCTGGCTCTTAAATGTTCAAGCACAAAAACAAGAGAGCTAATGAAAGCAGTACATATTATCTCTCCCATCAATGTACCTCACAAACACCTGCTAAAATTAAAACAAATTGAATCTTGATTGCTGATTAAGTACCCCTTCTTTAGCTAGATATTCTGTCA
Organism: Pogoniulus pusillus; assembly: GCF_015220805.1. NCBI lineage: Eukaryota > Metazoa > Chordata > Aves > Piciformes > Lybiidae > Pogoniulus > Pogoniulus pusillus. Next base: position 15,487,356 of record NC_087270.1, on the reverse strand, counting down.
TTATTTGCCCTGGTGCACAATGCATAAACTGATGAAAAGCCTGTGGTGGGCTGCAGCGGCAAAGGTTGATAAAAGACGATTGAGACACAGAGGCGTGTAAACTGCAGCACATTAACTTTATGTACTGTAGCCCTCAAAAAGTTACATTTCGATTTTCCCCTCATTTTCGGGGCAAAAATCAGCTTCATTTAAAATGGAAAGCACATAAACTGCACGCATGTTTTTCTGCAGAACATTCACATACCAGAGAAGGGCTGACAAATGGACTCACGGTATTTACTAACATCGCTGCTCAGCCACTAAGCTGAAAAATCTCTCAGCAGTACTACTCTGCCTCATGCGCTTTTTAAGGTGTTATCAAGTATGTGAGAAGATTTTCAAGCAGTTATACATATATGCCCATGAAAAAAAACAAACCACAAAACCTGTTCAGGAATGTCTGACTTCTATTTATCTCAAATAGCTGCTTAGGCAATGGCAAGAGAAAGGTTATATAGCTTACTGCCAATAAACTAGGAGAGTGCTCTGCTTACACACTTTCAGGCAGGATAAAAACATCCATTAGGATTTTCATCACACCAATATAAATATCCTTCTATGTGAACACTGATGACAGATGTGTGGCTAATCTACCATGTAACTTCATTTGAGAAGTTGTGGGTTTGTTCAAACTTTATTAGTTGAACATGAATTGATCCCAATACATTTGAAGTCAGTATTTAATCTAGGTTAAGTATGTTTCCAGATATCATAGACTCTTAAGGCATCACTGTGCATACTATATATATATATATATTTATGTATATGTATATGTGTATGTACATATTCATGTAAATCTAACTGTTAAAATAATCAACTTTTATTTGTCTCATGGTTCTCTGAGAATAATAATATTTAAAACCCCCAAACCCAAAACCAAACAAATCAGCAACATGACAGAGTGTAAATCCTTCCTAACAATAGCATCTAGGAAACCTGTTTCTTGACTGACAATAAGGTCAGAACAACGCATGTGTTTGGCATATGTATTTAATCAATGGTGATTATAATGTGAACTGAGAATTAGCTTATAAATGACGGGTTACCTAAAGATCTGGAAGGGAACATTTAAACAAAAGAAAATAAATGTCCTGGATTGCTTACTATAGCTTGCCTTTCCCCTCCCTCCTTCTCCCTCTCCCTTCTTATTGCATTCTAAATTATTTAAATATACTATTAGACACCATATTGGAAAAAAACAGATGTTTTCTAATTATGAACTGATTTTACAGTGTGATGGTGTCACATATTTAAATTACAAATACATGTTTTTAGCATTCCAGCTGTGCTTTACAAGAGTTTAATTTGCTTCTTGTAATATGTCACATTGCACCTGCCTTTTAAAACTCCTATAAATGTAAAACATTAGTCAAGCACAAGTATTAGGACATGCTGATGAATTCTAAAGATTTTTAGCATCTTATAGAAGATGAGATTTATATAAAGATTAAATAATGAACTAGAAAAATCTTTATTTTAAATAACATTTTCAAATATTTTAGAGTAGTATCAAACAGGACTGATGACTTCTGTGTATGTATGTAGACAGTATAGAGAGAATTAAATCTGTGTTACTCACCTCCTTTCATACACATGATATTCTGCAGTACTCTACAGATAAATGAGGTTAAATACTGAAAATACAGTAAATTTTTTTTGGCAGTCAGCTATAGTCTCAGCCACTACACACAAGACAGAGATGAACATCAGGACAGTATTATCAATGAGAGAAATACTGGCCACAGCACAAGAGCTATCCATATTCTTTCAAAAACCAGCCCATCAGTTTTGAGCTTTCTGGTTGATGGGACCAAAGATAGCAAAAATACCAGATGAATATCTCATGTGAAATACACTAGAAGTGTCTGCATTAACACTCACTGGCCATATAAACTTGAACTTCCTATTTTATCACCAAAAGTACTCCCTACAGATTCACATTTACCACTCACACAAACTGTGTGTGTGGGTATCTGTAGTTCCATACACGCAGAATATGACATTCATTTTAGGCTACTGATATTTAAACCAGTAGAATGACCACACTGTTGATAAGCCTGATTATATTATTTTCTGGGAATAAAAGAGAAATAGTTTCTAGAAAGACAGATATTAATTTTTGAAGTAATTAAGTCACGATTCACAGAAATATGATTATATAGTGGGAGTTTACACTCACTAGAATTAATAACTATTGGGTTGGACTTGTATGCTGGTATAAGATGAGAGAGAATATAAAAAACTCAAGGAGAAAATTGAACACTGATGATGTGCCTTCCACCGACAGAGAAAAGAGAATCTTGAAGCACTAGTCTTCTCCTGATTACAAAGATAAATTGGAGAATATTGCCAACAAACATAAATGCTCCTGTAGAGCTGGTACTAACTGCACACTTTCTAAACACACACATGGACCTACGCATTACCATTCTACTCCTATCTCAAGTAAATTGACAGCAACTTTTGCCCTAACATCAGTAGAAATTTGAACAGGTTCTACCAGCATACTGCAAAGCTCATTGTGGTAATATGTACCAGATCCTTTTTACTGAATGGTGCTGGCAGAATGGGGACAAGCCCTATTTTTCTGCCCTTTTCAAATAGCGCTTCCATTCCACATCCCAGAACATAGCACAGAAATTATTTCCCCCAAACTAGAGACCTGTCTTCTTTGCAGCCTCATCTGGCATTGCAAAGCCCTCAGCATTCACACCATCTCTTCATCCACACAAAAGGAAAGAGCAAAAGGAAAAGGGACAAAAAACATAGGGAAACCCCACAGGGAGACACTATGGTGAGGTAGTTGTGGCAATCAAACTGTGGTGTAATGTATTTTTAAATGCAAGATTTTAGCAGCTACATGTAATCATACCTGCAAATCCAAAGCTTCCATGCACCTGAGTGTGTTTGAGAATAAATGTAAGGGCACTTGGGATACATAAAGTGCTGTAAGTCCTTTGGACACATTTTACAGGGTCATTTTTTGGGCCAAAGCTATATTACTGAACAGAATGATTCCTCCATTTGAGACTTGTCAAAGATTCCTACTTGAGTTTTGGTGCATGCTTTTTGTTTCAACACTGCATGATGCAGTAGTCTTTACCACATACTGCAGTGTCATAAATAGGCAGAGATCATCTGTGCTTTGCTAGAGCTAAAAAGTGGATGCTCTGCAGATCTCAAGATTTTCAACCAGTCATTAGGGAAATTACTTTTGCTTCTCTGCAATGAAGTTCATTGTTAGATGGAACAAAAATTCCATGCTCTATGCAGGTAAAGCCATTTTGCAGGAAGTTGCACTTTATGCAATACACGTACCAGGGGCAGAATAATTACTTTATATACATCTTTCTGTTTTGTACCATGTTAGGAGAATTAATCAAATATTTATCTTGCATTTTATACAGGTACTTTCTTTCAGGCTAATTTCAGAACCTAAATCAGTCTGAAAGTAATAATACCGTGGCCATTTGAGATAGATTTCTAGCTCAGACATAAAACATTATAGGGATAGGCCATGTAATGGCAACAGTGGATAAGTTAATATAATTTCATTGGAGCTTCAAGAGCTTTATGTCTGGAAGCACAGCTTGTACTTTCCCCTTGCTGCTTCTGCTGCTTCTGCTGAGCCCACGGCTGTCTTCCCCCACCACTGTTTTGGCTGCTGCTGCTTTACGAACAGTTGACCCCTTCCCCATCTTCCTTAAGGCTATTATATTTTCTGTAGTAGTTTATTCTCCTTATACTGTTATATTTAGTTTAAACTATAAGAAATACAATTTTGTTTTTCCTGACTTTCCAAAACTCCGTGTTGTAGTGAGTTCACTCTACGGGGGAAGGGATGCACCCTAACCCAGGACATTCGTTTCGGCACTTCTCCAAACGCAGGGCACGATCTTATTTGTGGATTGATAATCGAGATAAGGAAGTCAAGATAAAATGAACGTTTGGTGTATTCTGGCTCATTAGTGCTTTGATTTTGACCTCATCGCTTCAGCAGTGCTTTACTACCATGGTGCAATATCACGTGTAGTCCTTTTTTGCTAAAACGGTTTGGAACTGGGTAAAATGTGTGTTAACAACGGTTGGAAATTTTGTTATGGACGTTCTAGGGTTTAGAAATGTAGCTGAGCGTATGCCATGTGTTATGCTTGTGTCAAGAGACTAAGAGTTGTTTGGGAGAGCTGAGTTATCCAGTGGCTTGCCTAGTATGTTTGAATTTGATGTTTCTGGCTGCTATTGTAGGTCTGACTGTAGTTTGGAGAAGAGAGAAATGCAGGAATAAACAAGCTACGAGTGAGGTCTTTACCCTCTCTGGAGGCAGTAGCAGGGAGTTGGGGGTTAAAGACACAGCCTGCACCCGACGCGGGGGGGGGGGGGGGGGGGGGGGGGGGGTTAAGGCCACGGCACCGGGCAGAGGGACTGCTCACAGAGCAGCAACACGTCCTGCCTCGGAACCTCTGAAAGAGGAAAAAGTATTTGGACATGCCCTGTACCCCACTGACCCTGAAGCGTGAAGTCTGGAAACTATCTGGTTCCCGTTCGTACCGAATAGAACGGAGGAAAGTAAGGTCAGAAGCGGTGGCATCCCTTGCAGGGCTGCAGTCCCAGAGGGCTGCGGCGGCGCCGGATTTGGCTGCAGTGTGGGCCGTGGCGAAATCCCTCGGATGCATACAGTTGAGGAGCTTGTTTGCGGAAAATGCGGCTCGAACGTTTTAATCAGCAGTAGAGTACCTGACACCGTAGTGGTCACCATTAGAGGGGTGAAGCAAAGGTTCTTCTGCCTGCAACCAGGGGACTGGGAGCGGTACCGGAGGATGCGCCGGGATCCTCGATGGGCAAACCCGCTAATGCCATCGAGCCCGCTAATTCTCCCGTTCCTGCCTTAGCCCCGGTTGTTTGTGCCGAACCGGCTGCTGCTGCTGCTGCTGTGGGAAAGGTGCCCTCTGCCTCAGTCCCAGTTCCACGACCACGTAAGGAGCAGAGCCAGACAGACAAGCCAGATTTAAATGATTCTATGAAAGGCACTTCCCAGATTAGGACATGGTTTACTCTAAGCAAAGAAGTTCAGACAGATGGCAGTGAGCAGGAAGATTCAAATGGAAGAGTTAAGATCTTCCTTGCTCCAATTAAAACAAGGAAAAAATAGCACCTAGTATTGGGGGGTCGAGATAGCTCAGATGACGATGGGGATAAACTAGAGCAGGGTAATCCCAAGGAGGGAACTGCTAGGGACCCTTTTTCTGCTGTTGAGGAGTTTCAGAAGTTTGCTCAACTCATGAAGCAAAGGGCAGAGGATCTAGGAGAGGGTACACTGGCTGGTGTGAAGGCTGGTACCCCTGTGGGTAGAAGGAATGGAAAGGCTATTGCTAAGGGAAATATACTCAGGAGATGGATGATAGTGATGATGAAGAGAAAGCCCCATGACCAAGGAAGGAGGTCAGGCATATTAGGCAAGATTATGCCCAGAAAGTGTGAGAACTGTTGATGAGTTGGCTAAACAGATGTTGGGATGGAGGTATGGATACTGCAGAAATGAACCGTGAGGCAGTGAGGCAGTTGGAAGCTTCTACAAGAGATAATGGCATGGATAAGCACTTAGGACATCCTGGGGGCAATTCTAACCTCTGGTCACTCTTGTTGACACATGTGGTACTACGGTACCCTAACAGGGATGATTTGCCCTGGAGACCTTTACGCTGGAATACAGTTGAAGAGGGAGTTCAGTAATTGCGAGAGATGTTCATAAGAGAGCTAATCTATGGAGATTATGCAACACAGGACACTGATGAGGTACCTGTGAGCCATCGTCTCCTAAAGAAACTCATTCAGCTTGCTCCCTCTAATTATGCCCATACATTGGTAAGTAAAATAGTGGGGAAAGATGGTAGAAAAGAACTTCTCTGACTGATGGTGAGTTTGCTGATCAGATGAGGCAGATGGAGGAGAGCCTCATGTTTAATGCCATGGCGTCAGCTATAAATACTATGGCTGAAGAGATAAAAGATGGCATGAAACAACTCAAAAAGGAATTTAAAACCTCCATATCCCAGCTGGAGAAGGACAATGACCTTCCCTCTTCACCATCAGAGTGAGTACATGTCTCAGCCATCAGAGATAGGCATCCTCCCAGAAGATCCTCCCAGAAGATGCTGCTTCTGCTGCTTCTGCTGAGCCCACGGCTGTCTTCCCCCACCACTGTTTTGGCTGCTGCTGCTTTACCACCAGTTGACCTCTTCCCCATCTTCATTAAGGCTATTATATTTTCTGTAGTAGTTTATTCTCCTTATACTGTTATATTTAGTTTAAACTATAAGAAATACAATTTCATTTTTCCTGACTTTCCAAAAATTTGTTTTGTACTGAGTTTACTCTACTGGGGGAGGGATCTGCCCTAACCCAGGATAAATACTTAAAACAATAGAAAATTCTCAAAACTCTCCAAATTTCACTAGTCTTATGATTTTCAATTGCCAACAATAATTAAACATACCAAACTAAATTCACTCTATTTAATATTAGTTATGTAGGCTATCACTGCACATCTTGTCATTAGAGTAAAATGGTTAATAATAGGACACAGAGCTAAGATAAATCAAGCCCATTTCACTAGGGGATCTTGAGTTAAAATCTGTATTTCCTTTTTGAGAAGTGCTTTCTTTCTTTCTTTTTTTTTTTTTTACTCCACTTTATCTTGCCAGCAAAAAAAAAATGCAGTTGGATTATTTCATGCCAATGAGAGAGTGGGTGATCTGCAGGAAAGCAGTCCTGTGGAGAGGGACCTGGGGGTGCTGGTGGATAACAAGTTAACCATGGCACAACAATGTGCTCTTGTGGCCAAGAAGGCCAATGGGATCCTGGGGTGTATTAGGAGGGGTGTGTCCAGAAATCAAGGGAGGTTCTCCTCCCCCACTACTCTGCCTTGGTGAGACCTTATCTTGAATACTGTGTTCAGTTTTGGGCTCCCCAGTTGAAGAGGGACAGGGATCTGCTGGAGAGGGTCCAGCAGAGGGCTACAAGGATGATTAGGGAACAGGAGGGCATGGCTTATGAGGAGAGGATGAGAGACCAGGGGCTTTCTAGTCTGGAGAAAAGAAGACTTAGAGGGGATTTGATACATGTTTTTACATATCTGGCCAGGAGAGGGGGGGACAGGCTCTGCTCACTTGCTCCCTGGGATAGGACAAGGAGCAACAAGTGTAAGTTGCATCAAAAGAGGTTCTGCCTCAACACAAGAGGGAACTTCTTTACTCTAACGGTCACAGAGCACTGGAACAGGCTCCCCAGGGAGGTCGTGGAGTCTCCTTCTCTGGAGACGTTCAAGGCCTGTCAGGATGTGCTCCTCTGTGATCTGTGTTAGATAGTATTGTCCTGCTCCAGCAGGGAGGTTGGACTCAAAGATCTCTTTGGGTTCCTTCCAACTCTAACATCCTATGATCCTATTAAACTCAGTTTGATTCATACACCAGCAGTCAGAAAAGGCATTAGGATGGATTGAACCATCTCATGTTATGTCAGGAATTACTATGGAGGATACTGTCCTTCCTACTTGATTTGCCATTCCCATGCTTCACCTGTTCCAGTTGTACAACAGAGGAAATAGACTGATCTGCCATTTGAACCTTTTTATCAGATAGCATTTAAGATGCATGATGAATAAATTATATTTAGATACTACTGGGTCTATACTAATTCCTTACTAAGCCAAAACAGTCTCATTCATTCCATTTGGAAGAGAGTCAGATTTATAATCTTTCACAGCTAGAAAGGTGGATGGGAGCTTTAATTGAGGGTTTTCTATGTCTGTTCTTGATATAATAATGATTAAATGCAAAAATCTGATTAGTTTTATTTTTTGCTGCAGGATTGGCCATTGTTAGAGTATCCCCCCTAACCCTTCCACAATGTTTTTATTAAAGGAGGAAAACAGAAATAAAAAATTTCAGTATATGTTCCAGGAATGCTTTGTCTGGGTTTTCATGATACTGCATCCAGTATCATAAAAATAATATCACATTGAAAATATTTCTGTTCAGCAACTTTACTAACTCTAAATTAAGAGAATCTGTCACTTATTTGCTTTCAATGCTTCAGCAGGTTAAGAATGTGTAAGCAAGAAAAATTTCATTTAGAAAAAGAAGTGAAATGTCCTTGATACCAGAAGAGACATTAAGAGAGATTAGGCCATCTTCATAAACTACTTTTCAGCTACTAGCTTATCAAAAATAATGAACACCACTAATTAAAGGAAACCATTTTTGAAATAAAGAAAATTCATTTATATCTCAGTAACAGCTCATGTATATAAACTTGTGTGATAACCAGAACAACAGTTTTAACACTGTTGCACCAAAATAGGCATTGATCAAGACTTTATTTAGTGCAGATGGCCATTAGTTCACACTCTACACACAGTGTAACTGTTATGAACTTGAAAAAAAGACTCCACTAAACATACAGTCAAAATTTGGCCTAAAAAATACTTGGGGTTTTCCATGAACTCCAATGTGGTTGCTGCCTCAGTAGACATCAAGCAATTATCAGGCAACGATGAGATCTTTATGTAATTTGAGATGAACTACTCAAGAAACATTTAAATGCTTTAGGGAGCAAATGATGATCTCATAGACAAGTAGAGAAAAAATATCAAAAGTGTTTAGGAAAACAGCTTTTAATGTGTGGTTTCAAGAAGATTTGCTTTCTGTGACTGAAATGGAGATACGTCTCTCCAACTTGTGTTGCCAGGTTTTGTAGACCATGAACAAACTTGATTAAATTAACTTTTAATGTGTGGGGTTTTTCAGATTTAACTTTGAAATCTCATTTCCTTATTTTAATAAATCAATAGCTTCAGAAGAAAAGGAAATACTTGAATTTTGCTGGTATCTTTGGTGTTTTGAAAATTAACTGGTGAATATCAGCATCACTCTTGTGTCATGTTACTGTAGTGAACCCAGCTGGACCACAGCCTTTCAGGTGGTCAGAAAATTCACTGGATGTTTCCTGTAGTTTCTACTTAAGAGATCTCAAAAGCATAGCCTACTATTGGAAGTTTAGCCAAAGCATCTACAGAGATAATTTAACTCTGCACACTTCATTTTAAGTCCATGAAGTAGTCATTCATCTGAAGTGGTCTCTGCAGAGGTGCTTCACGAGTGCTCTGCAGCAGCAAAGTGATCCATAGCATGAACTGCCTTCTGAAGAATTGGATTCAGGGGTTTTTCCCCTGAAAAGGCATCTGTCAATAAAGAGACAGGCTTGCCATTGATGTAAAGTGTCAGAGAGAGATTGGTCTCAGCAAAATTGTGGTGATTTATCCCTATTGAGGGCCCCAAATGTATTGAAATGTCATTCAATCAGTCTGTTAACAACGTTCACCTTGAGCTGATAGCTTCATTTCAGGGGGAAATATAGTCAAATGCAGGTAAAAAGTTGAATATTCAGAGTCATGATAAGAAAGATTCATCACTTTAGAATGTGAATGACAAAATGCCAGGAAAAAAAGTCCACAACATGTATTAAAATAAAGCTAGGAACTACCACGTTAAGAATTTTAAATATAGAACACAAAGAATAATCTAGAATTTCTAAAGCATTGGTAAATATGAACCAATTACTTATTATTTCATTAAAGTGGAGATGGGAAGGACCAATTCCTAACTCTCAGTGTTTGCCTCCTGGGGTCCTAGATAGCTTTTCCTGTCAAATTAAAAACAAAAAAAGAAGATAAATAAACATGAGAAATTAAGATCGTCTAGGTATATGAGGAGAAAGGAAAAGAAACAAGGAAATAATGTGCCACAATTATTACCAGTTCTAAGAGAAACAAAATTACTTGATCATAAATTCAGGATAATCTGGTTTTCTTTATGAGTTTCCATTTTATTAATGAAAGGAAGGTAACACCTTAGTGTACCCGGATGAATTAAAATGCCTATTTGTAGAAGCAATCCTCCATAGGGGTTTTAATAGAATCTGTGAGCAATTTTGGAGTCAGATAATTTAGCTGTAAAAAGGCAATATTAATAGCTCACCTCTCTCAGTACAAAGACCAGTGTGGACAAAAGTAGAAGGAAGGGAATATTGGCATGACTGTGCAGCTTATTTGCATTATCAGAACTTTCGTGCAGCCAAGAAGCTTCACACACAAGCAGCTCATCTGAAAAGGGGGAGAATGTTGACAAGCACACAATCTGTCAATTGTCTCTCTGCCTTGTTTATCAAACTCAACATACATGGAGGGCAAGTTTTGAACAGATATGAGCTTGGAAGAGTGTTACACACCTGAAAGAAATGTCTTTTATTCATTTTAAAACCCCATCAAATCTACTTCAGAGCAAACTTTTTGCAGCCAGTATCAGCACAGAGGGGCAGATCCTCAGTGGTGTAAACAATCCTATATACAACACCGGTGTGAACTCAGCTGTTTGTACCAGCTAAGGATCTGTCCCCAAGGCTCTTAGCATTAGCTCTATTCAGCTTAAATCTAACAGCCTCTGGTCAGACTTTGGGGGATTTTTCCTTTGTTGTTTTGTTCTGTGCCTGATATGTGGTCTGCTCCTGTGGTTTGCGAGAAGTTGGAATACAATACTCGCTCCAAGTCTGCAGTACAAAAAAGTGGGATGCTATTTCACAGGGGTTTTTAAACTCATTATTCTAAAGAGAAAAAAAAATCTCTTAAATATAATTGTTCAAATCATTCAACTTAACTCCTCAGCAGGATTAAATACACCTGAAAAAATACCCAGGTGTTTCATCTGCATAAGCTTTTGAAATAAAGTTCCCATAAGTTTTCACAGTCTTTGTCCTGAAAAGTGTATGTAGATGAGAAATGTAACTTATTTTAATGATTCATCATACTGAAAAGTAAAATTACTTTAACACTGTAAAATATTTACTTCCTAATTTAAAAAAAATAACTTTCTCATTATTTTTTAACTTATTGAAGAGGAAAATATAAAATACATTAAATATCTTCTCTCGCTTTTTTGAACAGATCTGACAAAAGTAGTGCTCAAGAAAATTCCAATCAAATTTTGTTAACTGCAGTTAAAGCCTGTACGTGGCAGATGACTACTATGAGTGGATGAGCCATGAGAAGAACCATAAGACCATGTGTTTACTGAGGAACTTTAAGAAAAGCTGCGTGGAAAGTTTCAGCAGAAACTACAGAAAGATGACCTTTTTTTTCTCAGTCAAGTTGGTTTTGAAGCTGAACTGGAATTTTGAACAAGACTGGAAGAAAAGTACTGTAAAAAGGATAAATATTTTTCCTGACAATTTTTGTCTTATATATATTTGTAGTTCTGGTTCATTCCTTCTGCCCCATTCCACATCTCTTCTATAGGAAGAGAAGAGCCAGAGGAAGAACACAGGAGCACACACAAAAATGCTCGGGAGAGAAATTTAACACCAGGCAAGGGTAGCTACATGAACCAGTCTGCATATTATCTGCTACTCCATATAGGTCTTATGGCAATATGTAGAATTGCATTAACTGAAATATTTTCATTTTCTTATGACATACTCAGATTTTCTCTTTCAAAAAAATCACAACCTGCTAAAAGTCATATTCAAACATCATCCTCTGACTACATCTATTGCAAGGTAAAATATGGGAATTTGCCCTAGCCACATGTTTGGCTAGTGTAAGAATGGCCATAGAAATCCGATTTAAAATCAGATACTGTTACAAACAAGCCCTTGAAACTTGTGAGTCTTAAAGTACACTTCTGGACTATGTTATTTACTATCTTGTCTCACAAATTATGTTAAATTTCACAACAGAAAAAAAGAAATTCCATCACTCTCAATAGTAGAAATGAAAACAAAACAAATGTGACAGATTATGACAAATGTAGTTTTCTTCTATAGGAAAGGCGAAGGTGACAATTAAAGCCTAATCCACACAGAAAGGACTTTTGGAAAAATCCCTTTAGTGCACACATACACACACACACACACACGCTCCCCAGAACAATGCAATCAGTGAATAAACTCCATGGTATCTCCCCCTTTTGAATTTCAACACATAGGCTATAGGGAGCTATACATCAATTTCCAGTATGATGGATCCATTTTCATGGACAGGAATGCAAAAAGTCAGTGTTATTTTCATATTTTTTAAAAATATCTACTTGGTATTGTTATTGCAGTATTATATTTTGCTATTGCAATTTAAACCTTTTATCAGAAATAAATCTTTGAGTTTTATACTTTGAAATTCTTCTGTAGGGACATGCATCTCAAAAAGCCAAAGGATAAGAACGAGACTGCAAAGAAGCTTCTTTGCAGGCTTCTGTTAAAGAATCAGCCAGGTTGGAAGAGACCTCCAAGATCATCCAGTCCAACCTAGCACCCAGCCCTGTTCAATCAACTAGACCATGGCACTAAGTCTTTTTTTTAACACCTCCAGGGACGGTGACTCCACCACCTCCCTGGGCAGCCCATTCTAATGGCAAATCACTCTCTCTGTGAAGAACTTCCTTCTAACATCCAGCCTATACTCTGCTCCATCACAACTCTAATATAATGTCTTTAATAATAATTCATTACTATTCCATAATAAGCAATGGATATGTTATGCTTTATTAATCAACAGTTCTGTTTTGCTAACCAAATAAAATTTGAAATGACATATTGTTTTAATACAGTCTTGTAGTTGATTTATAGTGACTTAGAATTTATTGATAGTTCCTCATTTGCCTAAGACCTCATGAAATTTGCAAAACTTGTTGATTCTTTCTGAAATCTACTCAAATTAATATACAGTCATTAACCTACTGGTGAAAATCACACAGATTAAGTGGTCATTGGATTTCAGTGTTTTGAAGATAATATTCCAAGAAAGGAAGATAAAGAAGAAATAAGTGAAATGAATGAAAGTAGCTCTGGAGGAAACCTGCAAAACTGCAGAAACATGAAGAATCTGTTTCTCCCTGAGCTAGCATCAATGATTCATTAGCCACTTGCTAAAACTCAATAGTCAATTCATGAATTGCTGAGTTCAACCATTATGAAAACAATAAACAGAATCAGTAAATAATGCCCTCTTATGAATCTGTTGTACTGCATTCCTTTTGGAGGAATAACAATAGAAAGATCCAGTATAAAAGTAGAAAAGGGAAGCAGATGAACCCAAAAAACCATATGGAAGTCTAAGTTTGTGCTGTATATATGAATTTACTCTGTGCATTCTAATTAATTAATTAAACTCTACATACTTAGCTTAGGAAAAGATGAGTTAGTGCTCAAAACCTAAATTTCAAATTCTCTCATAATACGCCAATTCTCAGAATGAAAAGTAATAATTTGAGCAGTTGGGAGGGAGAAGGGGGGTGTGGTTTTGTTTGGTTTGGTTTGTTTTTTTTTTACATGTTCTGAAATCAGAAAATTCTGTGTTGAGCAACAATGATAGAAATACATTGCACATGCAGAAGTGGGTGCTCACTGTCATGGCTCAGTAAGAAATCCCTTGGGGCTCAAGATCTCTGTGTGTAATACCCACACAGAAAATTAAGCCTCAATTGACTCCATAAAAAAAAAAAAACAAAAACCAAAAAACAACCCAAAACCAAACCCCACCTCTAAAAACATCGAAGCATTGTTTTGAAATTATCAGTAATGAGATAATGTTGAGAGTTCTAATATTAGTCACATACATTTATGTCAAAGGTAAATTTGATATAGTCAGGGATTCCTTTAAAATGCTAGTTTGGAAGATAAGGAATTTCATGGACTTCTCCAGCGGTCAGGAAAATGCAGGATCTTCACAGAATCCCAGGACCAAGGCAGCTTTCTTTGAATTGAAACCCTTTCTGCCTCTGGTTTTTAAGTTTAAACATGGAGGTTTGCTTCCATGAATGGGGTTCCAAAGGAGGAAAAAAAATATCTTCAGCCCTGTCAAGAGTGTATTTTGAAAAAGTTAGCTTCCCTAAGGTCTTAACAAAAGGAAATTCTACTTGGAAGCAGAGAAGATTAATCTGAGACATTCCAAGGTAGTGTATGTTGTAATGATTAAAAGGATGCTCAACAGGTCTAAGCCTTTCGAAGGGAGGGTCTTACTCATCTTTGCCTAGGTGTGGTTCATGAAGCATCTTTAGCTCTTGACATAGCAGAGGGCATCTCAGAATAATACATCCTCTCTCCAGGGAACAAAATGAATTTCCAAGCCTTTTCTTTATCAGGTTAACATTTGACAAGCTTGCTTTAGTGCTCTCATTCTCCCCAAGTATCTCAGATGGGGAGGACAGAAAAAGTTTGTGACAGAGAAAGACAGAAGGAAAAGAAATTTGAGATTTTCAGAACAGGGTGCCAAAAGTACACTTTATCTCTTTGCTACAGACATCAGGTAATGAGTACAACTGGATGTATGGTGGATTATTCGAGAAGGTTGGGCCAAAGAAAACAGGTTTTGCACAGCTTTTACATATAAAGACATACACAAAATATTCCAAAGTCTTATTGCTTAGGTGTATAGGCTGAAAATCGTGTAATGCTTAAATCTGAGTGCTCCACAGAGCCAACAGAAGTCTATTAGTTCACTTTCAGTAATGCATTAATTTTCCTTCCACTGAAATATTATTTACATGATACAATAATGTGCAGAACCCTTTAAAAGAAACTAAAAGGTGTAGCCCCTGTCCAGAAGATCTGCCTTTCTAAGTTCATTCTAATATCAATACAAATAAAGGAACACTCTTTTGCTCTCTAAAATGGCAGTCAAAGCAAATTGGGCATTCTGAGCTGGGCTCTGGCAGCCTTTTGTATTGCTTTCATTAGAGTGTCAGAGTCTAAAAAAATAATGCGACAAAGGAAGGGTGGCTGGTGAGCTGGCAATCATACATCCTCTAAAGATCTGAGCTCTTCTGTAATGATCATATGTGATTTACAGAATCAAAGGGTCAAATTCTGCCCTCAATTACACACCTATTGCTAGGTGGTACACCACCCCATAGCACCTGAATTAGAGAGATTATTATGTTTCTAAAGAAACAGAAAAATGGTCTGTGGCCTTCAAAGTAACAAATTCGGTGTTGATCCTGTGTTAAATAATAACATATAAGTGTACGGAAATATCAATGCATCTTCAGTGCCATTTTCTATAGATATAGTCAGAGCAATAGAATTGCTGCAGTCTCTGTTTCTAGTCTCATATTCTGTGTTTCTATTATGTTTTTAGTCTAATACACTGTGTAGGAATATGCTCCAGAAGTCAAAGTTTGAAAAGGAAAAGATTGGCATTCTTTCGGTCTGCTTGAACACCAAAGCACTGACTTTGTCAGTAGCTCTCCATCTCTGCTGTACCTAATAGCCCTGCTCCTCTGATGTTGTCTTGGTACAAGAGTTTCTGCAAATGCTTGTTTCTGTTGCTTCTCAACTAATGCCTACAGCTTCTGTAAAGTGATCAATGCAATTTATTCCTTAGGAAAGTTTATCAGATGCACAAGTTGTAAGATGCTCTTTGTTACATGGTCACTGTCACGTAATCCCAAACTTGCTGAATTTCATGAGTTTTTCCATCAACTTCAATGGGATTTCATTCAGGTATCCTGCAGTTGCCACTAAAAGCAGGGGAACTGGAAATAAGCAGAACTGAAGTCCCAACTGGGTGTTATTCTTTTAATGTAAGCACAGGACCAAGAAGAGAAAAGTAACAGTGGTAAAACCAGCTCCTTATCCACACTTTGCAAAATAGCTGGCACTGGTGCTCTTAGGAAATACCATTCAATCACTTTCTCCAAAACCACATGTATGTGCATACACATACAACTGCAAAAAAGAATGCTGTCATGGGCCAGTTTTGTAGAGAAACAAGTTTCCTTTAATGATGACTTCAACTTCAAGCTTCTGATTTTCCTTATCATCTACCTGCATTTGAGTCTGACTCTGTCCAGTTCTGGGCTCCGCAATTCAAGAGAGATGTTGAGATACTGAAATGTGTCCACAGAAGGGCGAGGAAGCTGGTGAGAGGCCTGGAACACAAACCCTATGAGGAGAGTCTGAGGGAGCTGGGGTTGTTTAGCCTGGAGAAGAGGAGGCTCAGGGGTGACCTCATTGCAGTCTACAACTACCTGAAGGGAAGCTGTAGCCAGGTGGAGGTTGGTCTCTTCTCCCAGACAACCAGCAATAGAACAAGGGGACACAGTCTCAAGTTGTGCTGGGGGAAGTATAGGCTGGATGTTAGGAGGAAGTTCTTCCCAGAGAGAGTGATTTGCCACTGGAATGGGCTGCCCAGGGAGGTGGTGGAGTTACCATCCCTGGAGGTGTTCAAGAGAAGACTGGATGGGGCACTTAGTGCCATGGTCTAGTTGACTGGATAGGGCTGGGTGCTAGGTTGGACTGGATGATCTTGGAGGTCTCTTCCAACCTGGTTTATTCTATGATTCTATGATGATTCTATGATTCATAAAGGCCAATCTCCTGACACAACCAGCAACAATGCTGGCATTAGGGGAAGTACCACATGAACAGAATTGAACTTGAATACACAGATTTCATTTTAATTCTATGCTTTTAGGGTCTCAGCATGTGTTTCAAAATTATCACTGGATTATATCCAATTTTTTTACACGTAAACAATATCTATTTTATGAATTCTCCTGCTTTCCAAAATAATAATAATATTTGTGTGATTATTTGTAAATAAATATAATGACCTTGTTACTTTAAGCAAGCAGCAAATTCTGACTTTCCACTGGGGCAGAACACACATATGCAAAGTTAGGGACAGTTGCAAAAGAAATGTAATCAGTAAATGGAATTGAAACAGGAGGAAACAATGGACAAGGAAATTCAATAATAAGTAGGACTATTGAAGAACAGCTCTTTTGATTTTGATGTGCCACAGAAACAACATTGCCCCAACCACACACTATGTCTCTTTCATCTATGTGGAACAAACTCCATCATGATTTATGTTGTAAGCACTGTGTTTCCATGTCATTTTAAATGAACAGAATTTTTTAGGCTTTCTCTTTTTTTTCTTTTAAAGTTAATACACATACATACACTCACACAAAACATATGTTAATAACTTCAGACCACAAATTTAATTTATCTCAGCTTTCCACCTGACATGATTTCTTGTCATGTGGTGCATACCCATCCGTAAACAAAACGGGGATTCATTACCATAGCAACAGAGAGTGTGACTTTGATCAGCTTCAATGATTATTTGTAGGCATACACATTTACAGATAATCAAAATCCTAAGTGAAGGTTGATTACCTTTTTTTTTTTTTAAATGAAAGCAGTTAAGTTTCTATATATAAAGAAGAATGCAGGCTAAAAACTAAAAACCACCTCTGCATGGAAAACCAAGCTAGAGACCATTAGCCCAGTGTCACTTCCAAATACTTGTGAATATATATATATATTCCTAATATTTGATGTACGTGTCCTGTGAACAACAAAGTACTCTCATTTTCTATTTCTTTTTTGTTCCCTGGCAGATGTGATACTTAAGGCTGCACACGCAGGTGTTTTGGGGGCTCACTTGTGTAGGATGAGAAGACCTGGTAGCCTGTAGCTTGACAGAAAAGAAGAAAAAAAAATAAAACAAATCTGAAGGCTGTGTTGAAAAAGACTACAGTCAGAGCTGCACAAGACCAGCTGGGTTATTTTTTTTCTAATTAGAATAACAAAAATAGCACACTCTAAAATGATGTTTGGTTGTTGTTGGGTTTGGTTTTGTTTTGTTTTTTTTTTGGTTGGTCTTGGAGGTTTTTTTGTGTTTGCTTTTTTGGGGTTTTTTGTTGGTTTTTTTTTTTTTCCTAAAGCAATGAATGCATTAGCAACTATAAGGAAAGAGCTCTAAAACCTATTTAAATGAAGAAATGTTTCAGGAGCCATATGGAGAATAAAAAGAAAGACAAAAGTAGAGAAATGTTTTATTTTTAGCTAAACCTAAAGCATTTCAATTCTTCATCCAGTCTTACATAGAAATTATCTTACTTTTAAACTTCCCAAAATGTCAGTGCTGATGCTGTCTATTGGATCACAGCTTCAGCAAGGTATTTTACACTACTTAGTGCATTTCAGTGATACATTCTTCCAGGCATTGTAAATTCCACAATATGCCCTGAACATGGAGTGAGATATATTACTTATGATATATCTATGCTCCAGTAATGTATGATAGCAGCACATAACAAAGTATGTGACAAACACTTCAAATGCACTGTATCATTGGTCCTTTTTTCTCTTCTCTCTCTCTTTCTTTTTCCTCTCTTTTCCTGAAGCACTGATGATTCAAAACTTCAAATACAGGAATAACATTTGTAACAGCTACAGCATTCTGGACATCTGCACTGTTAGAGTGCTTTAGAATAAAGTCACATGGCCATAGGGAAATTTCACAGAATTAAAATCACAGAGACTTGCCAAGGTGTATAACTAGTTTGTTTTCAGCTGTTCTTCTCATGAATAATTATCAAGCAGGCATATCCTAAAGCTAGCACAAGCTGTCAGTTCACCAGAAATATTCAATATTTAAAACTGAATTTAGAATTTAGAATTTCATAAGTGAAAATAATTGCATCACAGGCAAAATAGCACAGTTCAAGTGTTGCTATGTACTTCTTGCCTTTCTAGGAGGCTTCCCAGAGCGAACACGTTATACCAAATTATCATTACAACAAAGAAAACAATGCAAATGCAGTGTGAATTGCAAGGTGTATTTTCCTTCAGAACTAATACTTTCCTAGAATTTTACTGACAACTCCTTTATCAACTACAGAGGGAATAAAAAAAAGAGTCCAATCCCAAGACTTCCATCTGTTTCAGTTCGTTTGTATTCTTTTCTACCGCTGCATGTTTGAGCAAGAGCCAGCAGTAGTATAAAGCTAGACAGGAAGGTTGAGAGGCAGGAATAAGATGCAGGTGCAAAACCAGGATGCTTTTTACCTTGAAGCTCTCCTTAGCCCCTTTACCCCTCATACAGGTCCCTAACCTGAAGGACAGACCTATTTTGTGTCAATGGGAAAGACAGAAGTCTGCACTACGACATGCAGCATTCAGCACCCCACCTCTCTTGCACAGCCACAGCACAGGCAGAATTGGTTATGTCCAATAAACAGCCAGCTACAAGGGATAGGAACTCACTGCCCCGCCACCAAACCTGTCTACTTCAAGATCATTTGTGACTTTTCTGTTATGCTAGCAAATATCAGGTCAAGTCTCTAAGTTTTCTGGTTTTGCACCTCGGAGAGAACAATGAAAGGCAGACCATGAGCCAAGAGGAAAGTGCACCTTCCTATCACTCAAGACTTAA